>NW_024733231.1:9828719-10028045 GCF_018991925.1 Homarus americanus
CAGTTCTTAGGTGACTAAGCTTCTCTTAGTAAAAGCCAGTATATGGACTCTAGGTGAATATAATTAAATATAGCTGGGATCTTTTGTAAGATACTGATTAATTTGAATATAAATATGCTATAATTTGCACTCAGACAAAACAATTTTAGTACCGTAGAATCAAATTTGTACAGTTGTACCCCACTTAACGCTGATTATATACGCTGTGCCTCGGGCCAGGACCGAACTACTTAACGCTGTTCATCTACTCATATACGCTGGAAGCTGCTGGGCACGATAAGCATTAAGGTCAGCCCCAGTCATCAAAAACATTACCGAAGTTCTTTCACCCGCCACCCACCACAGCCGCCCAAGCCAGTGATAGTGATAATTATAGTGAGGATATGGACTTATATGGACTTTGAGGGAGCTTGACAAAGAGGCCCCTGCAAGCCTCTGTGGTGGATAGTGATACAATTGGATACAAGTGATACAGGTGAGGGCCACAATCTGCCCCTCTCCCTCGGTTCAACCCCCATCCCCTCGTGCCCAGCCATCTTTCTACAAATGTAAGTGTTAAAAACCTAATATTATTGATATTTCTCTTAATTATTAATTGTGTGTGTGCATACCATCATAAAGTTAAGATAATATTTTTACTACAACATTAGTTGTGTGTCGTAGAAAAGGGAGTTTGGGGATCGGGCCACCCCTATTGGAATTAATCCCATATGTTCTGTTGTTCACTTAACGCGTGTGTACCCTGTAAATTGACTCAAGCAAGTTAAGCTGGCACAATACTGTACATGTGCACTCCCAGCTTGCACTAAGAAATCTATGTAAATCTACCCAAAAGGCAGTTGAAAAAACTTTTTATAAAATGTACTACAGTGTACTGTGCTACACTAATGTACAACAATTTTTATCTCTTGAGCAATATATATGATGTTTATATTCAAATTATTGGCTGTCTTGCAAGGATTCCAGCACGCAAATTATAATCCTTACAACTTTAGTCTGAGATATTATATAAGACAAAAACTGTAAAACCTAAAAAGCCTGGCTGGTGGGGGGAGGAAGGAAGGGAGGAAAGGGAGGGACTGCCTGAACCAGCCACGCCTACCCAGCTTGCAGGGGTTGAGGGGGGGAGGTTGAGGATAAGTTTGGCGTATACCCCGTGTGTGGCTTATTTAACAGTCCTACCAAGCTTCATTTTAAAATGCTGTTGATATGACCTAGAAATATAATTAACATAGCTTGATTCTTGTAAGATAATACTGATTTATTTGAATATAAACATGTTGTACCTACTCAGACATAACAATTTTAGTACCGTAATCAAATTAAAAAATGTGCACTCCATCTTCCTTTAAGGTCATTTCTATTTATTTTAATGCTTCTTTTAATATGGTGTGTGCATGTAAATGGATGAAAATAAATGAAGAAATTTATGTAAATCTACCCAAAAATACAGTTGAAAATTCTTACAAAATGTACTACAGTACTGTACACTAATGTACTACATTTTTTTGGCATTCGAGCAAAATATAAGGACGCTTTATTCAAATTCAATCTCTGTCTTGCAAGGATTTCAGCAACGAAATTCTGAGTATTATCGTGAATCCTTTAGTCTGAGATATTATATAAAATAAAACATAAAGAAATCACCAATCTTTTATCTTGAACACGAGGGTGGTGGGAAGACGGAGGGGGGAGGGGGGCGGAGGTGAGGTGACAGAATGTCTGGCGCTTGTTTCTTGTTTATTTTGAGAGATGTATGATCTTTTACTTTGTATGCCGAAGGCCTCATATGTTTCTCATTACTTAAGAGTGACTAAGCTCTTTCTCATAATTTTCCACCCAAACTAATCTGGGCATTATTATAACTATATTGAGGTGACTCTTGTAAGATAGTAATTTATTTGAATGTTTTTTCTGTTCTAAATTTCCACTTGCCATTCCCTTTTGGATAGAGGGAGGGATCCTAGTGCTGTCACTCTTGGTAATTCCTGTACCATAACACCCAGAAGCAACTGGCCAGCGTCACAAGTATATACAGTCATCCCTCGTTATCGCTTCAATTAGGACCTACTTGAGCAAAAAGTACAGAACCTATGGGATTTATTCTAATTGGTTCAGGCACCCATTTTATGACCATTTAGACCCATTAAATATATACATATAATGTTATGGTAAATATCATAAATATACATAGGCATGGCTAGGTTTATTACAAAGTGATGAAAAGGGCACGCTTTAATACAGTCCACAAAACGCGGTAGCTATGCTTTTTCATTTGTCCCCGACATTCAATCTGTTTTCTCACACTCAGGACTCTCGAGTCCTCCGCTTTCTCTTAATCTTAGAGTGCACCAGAAACTTTACAATTTTAGTAATGCCACAGCCTGATGAACAGTCAGTCAAAAAAATAGCAATTAAAATTGTGTTGAAAAAGGCTAGGCATTAACATACCTAGGTATAAGCTAGACGTAGCATTCTGGATTGAACAAAAATATTATATAACAGACGGAGGATTTTGGCAACCCTACTTAGACAACAGGAATCACAGTATTCATTCTGAAATTCATCGATCCCCCCAAGTAGAGATAGTTGTTTGAGTGACTGTACATCCACCAACCTGCATATTAATTAACTGGGAAAATATATTACTATAAGCCTAAAATTTACAAAAACTTCCAACATATCCAATTCTTTCTTCCTAAACATGTCTGCCCCTTCCAATCTCTTAAGTCTTTAACTCATCTTTATACAGTACTGTACATACCAAATAAAATCACTATTGCAGAGTCATTTCCAAAGCGTAAAATGGCATTTACAGCGTCTGCTGACATAAAACATATAAAGTACCCCATTTATATTTGTTAGAAAATAATAAAAATACAGTATCATTAAAGTGATCCCCGTTAGCCGGATTAATTCGTGCAGAGCTCTTTCGGGAATGAGATTTCCTGGTAAAGTATCGAGACAAATTACTCTTCCCCAGAAAAAATCACACATCCCGGAAATTTTCCAGATACTGTACTGGGAAAAGTTTTCTGCGAGTTTAAACTGTGCATCGTGCACAGGCAGACACAATTGCACAAACCCAGAATGTTTGCGGTGCTGGGGAAAGTTTTCTAAAAGTCTCAACTACGCATCTTGCACGGACAGACATAGAGCTGTATTCATTATGCAAACACCACTGTAAAATATATTGTAAATAACAAAATATACTGTACTACTGTAAACACTGTACAGTGGTCCCTCGGTTAACGAACGGTACGATTAACAAAATTTCGGTTAACGAATTACCTCCCATAAGGATCTTCAATACGGTTAACGAACAAAACTTCGATTAACGAAATTCTTACGATAAACACGTTTTGTTGTGAGCATCAGCTAATCAGCTGATGGGCTAGTCTGCCAATTCAGTACAGTGGTCCCTCGGTTAATGAGCGCCTCGGTTAACGAGATTTCGGTTAAGGAGTTACCTTCCATAAGATTCTTAACTTCGGTTAACGAGCAATCCCTCGATTAACGAGTTTCTTATGAGCCGACCTCAACATGTTTTCGCTTGTATTTGGCGGTCCACCAGCTGTAGTATTAGTCCGCCAGTACAGTAATCGGTTCTAGGGCTTAAATTCCTTACCATTTTAGCAAATATCAAGAAGTTTACACTATTCAATAATTTTAAAAGTTTAATATTAAATTTTTTAGTCATTTTAACAATTATTGAACATAATTGAAGGTAAGGAAACTAGTTTTATGCGCGCCATCCAGCCTCTCAACACACCATACAGGCGTCAGTCTTTGTGTCTTTTCAGTGGAGGTAACATCTTGCTTGAGACTCTCTTCAACTAAATGCTTTTTTCCTGTGTTTGCAAGCAAATTATTGGACATTTTGAAATTTATTTTACATATTGACAATATATAATGCAGTGCAGTGTTGATTTAAAGAAAATAATCTTGAATTACACCAAGAGAACTAAAATTTTATGGGTGAAATGGAGCCATGGGGTGACTTCTCTTCCACCCCAATGCCTTCTCTTCTCCCTTCTCCTCCACCCGCATTCTAATTCCCATCATCATCATCATCATCATCATCATCCAGGAGCCTTCTACATACACACCTTAAAGTAAGTGTACTTTTCTACCTTTTTTGTTGAATTTAGGCAATTTTCGGTGAGTTGGAACCAATTACCTAAAAACCCATTGAAACAATGGTTTCGGTTAACGAGTTTTTCGGTTAACGAGCAACCTTCTAGAATTGATTGTGCTTGTTAACCGAGGGACCACTGTAATCTGTTCTATGTTTACATTCGTTTCTAGTGGAGTAAATATCAAGAAAGTTGATCTCTTTAATATTTTTGCATTTTTTATATTAAAATTATTGGTCATTCTGAAATTAGTAAACATATTGATAATATATAGCACAGTGCAGTGTTGATTTAAATAAAATGATCTTGAATTACACCTTGTGAACATAAAATTATATTGGTGAAATTACTGCATCAAGCATGGGTCCCCTGAAAGGTGATTTCTCCTCCATCCCCACTGCCTTCTCTTCTCCCTTCTCCTCCACCCCCACTTCTAATTCTCATCATCATCATCATCATCAACCAGCAACATGCTACATACACACCTCAAAGTAATTGTACTTTACTGCATTTTTCTTTACTTTGTATGTACTTTTCTGTGAGCTGGAACCGATTACCCAATATCCCATTGAAACAATGGATTCGGTTAACGAATTGTGTTCGTTAACCGAGGGACCACTGTACTGTGCTCACCAACAGATGCTGTCATCTTGAGCTTGTGATGCAGGCAGGCCAAATGATATGGTGATACAGGATGACCTGCCTGATATAGTTTTCATTGTCAAGAACATTCATTTTATGTTCTGTTTTATGTTATTACTGTATTGTAATAGCTTCCTTATGTCATTTTCAGATATCTTGTGAAAGGAGTTGATCAGAGCTTGTTTAATGGGCAAACAAGTTTTACTTCATCCCACATCACTGCCTTTGTCCTGTACCGTCTCCTGTAGCAGGTGTTGCTAGCTGTAACTCCCTTCTCACTCCATGAAGGAGGGATTGCACATGCACTGTACACTGCACATACACCCTCTACACACTAGCATACATTGTCTAATCTGCTATGTACAGAACTTTACCACTTGCTGAATGTAGAGTAAAGTATACTTAACTGGAATCACTTTTTATGTCTTAACTCTGCTTTAACACTGTATTTTTGGCTAATTGTGTTCTGGTACAGTAAAGTAGTTACTGTACAAACAAATTGTCCACAAAAATAGCAGCGAGCAAGGGAACAACCTTCTACATGGCAGTAGAAGATGAACTAAGTGTGTCGTGATGCAAGAGCATGATGCGTTGGAACATGATGCAATCTCTCGACAGGCCCAGAACGGAGAGATTTTGGGGGAACTTTTCCGGAAAATGCACACGATTTCATCCTCGGAGAGGTGTTACTATGCTCAAAATGGCGTTTTATCCCAGAATTCTCTGAAAGGCTCAAAATTCTTTCCAGGAATTGGAGAGTTCCAGGGGCTGGAGATTCTGCTAACAGTTCTCCTGAGTGTGCTTCAAGGACCATGAGAGGCCTGAGCAGTTAGCCAGGTGAAGCAAAGTGTTAAATTCCTTAACCACTTACCTATCCACACCACCAGGAGGTGGCCATGGCTGCTCCACCTAAATCTATTTGTTGCAGGGATACATTACAATATTTAGGTATTCAGCATCATAAAAAAGCTCAATTACTTAACAAAGATACAGTATCTTTATACAAGTTACTATGAACTTTCACTATATCATTTTAATGACTTATTTATGTATTTACCTGTGCAGCAACAGCAGCTGCTCCTGAAGCAGCAGCAGCAGCAGCAGCGGCAGCAGCAGCAGCAGCAGCGGCGGCGGCGGCGGCAGATGTAGAAGTGTCTTCATGAGAACGTCTCCTCTCACTTGTCTCACTGGCATCAATACAAGGATGCTCCAACATCCACGTCACTAACTGGTTAATCTGTGTTGCTGATGGTTCACCCTTATGACCTGAAAACAAAGACAATATAAGAGCCACTCATTCCACACTTCTTTCATAATAACTCCCAAAATAATAAAACTTTTGTTTTCAACAATAAAAAAAATTAAGTAACTAGACCCTTCACACACTGTAAGATTGTAAGATGGAGTAACATTGTACAATATGTTTTCCCATGTGGGAAGGCGGGAGTTTGTCTGTGGCAGTGCCGAGATCGGCAGTTACTGTCTGGCGCTCGCAAGAGTAAAGTCTCCAAAGAACCTGGTGTATTATTCAAACCTCTCACATGGCGCAATGAGTATTATGCAGGGCCGGACACGCCATAACAGCCCTAATGAAGATGCCAACATGGTCCCTACACTTATACAATTCTCGACGCCCTCAAGGGGACGCTGGGGCATCTCTACACCGGTGGGGAACACCACGCCCGCCCAGCAGCAGACCATGAGTGTAATGATGGCTCAGATGGCATCTCTGGCTACTGGCGGCCCCAGTCATGCTCCTACGCCGGTCATGAAGCCCCCAGCAGCGGTCGCTCCAGAGAAGTGTGAGGCAGAAATGTCAGCAGCGGCGTTTAGGACATGGAGGCGGTCCATGGAGTCGTGGGTGATGTTGAACAGATGGTCACAACTGGTGGCCACACTCCACATTCGCCTGAACTGCGTCCCTGCACTCCAAAGGGTGATTGACTCGAGATATCCCAGTGAGAGCAGCTCTCGCCCAAGGAAGCCCTGGACGCCATCAGTGGAGTGGTTCTTCAGTCGTCAAACCAAGCTGTGAAATGGAACAAGTTTTTCAACAGCAAACAAGGTGAAGAGGAGCCCATGAAAAGGTACTTTCAACAATGCTTCGCAGAGGCAGTGGAGTGTGAATTTAAATGTCCCACCTGTGATAGCGACCTCTCTGAGTACATGCTATTACGTAAAGTTATGGTGGGCCTGAGTAACCCAGTGTTGAAAAGGGAAATTTTCCAAGGGTACTCGAGTTACAATAGTGTTGAAGTGCTAAGAAACAAATGTATGTCATTCAAGGCAGCAGTGAGAGATGCTGGTATATTGTGTCGTACATCTGGCCAGGCAGTGGCAAGAACAGCCAGGGAGGCAGTGGCGATTGGTGATGACGTCACGGGTGAGTCTGAGGTAGCTGCCGCCTGACCTGGACACCACAGTCTCATGCACTGTGGGAACTGTGGCGTGACTCATGCCTCCGGCAAAAGCAACTGCCCTGCAAGTGGGCCACATGTCGCAATTGCTCTAAGGTTGGTCACTACAAAAGGTGTTGTAGGAGTAAGACAGCCCTAAGTGCTTCTGTGGATGTGTTAGGTGCTGTCACAGTGGCAGAAGCCCAGCTATCCCGCCACCCCAGGTTACAAGTGTTTGTGACCCAGGCTGGGGGCAATTCCCCCGCCACCCCTGTGCTGGCTGTGGCTGACACGGGTGCTATGGTGTGTGTGGCAGGACCATCCCTGCTCCGGGGCATCGGTTTGTGTCCGGGGCAACTTCAGACACACAATGGCATGATGGACGTGACAGACAAACAGCTCAAGTGTCTGGGGTCCGCCCCCTACCGCCTCAGTGTGGGCGAGGGGACCACCGTCCAGGAGGTCTACTTCGTGCAGACAGCCAAGGCCCTCTACTTGTCACCTGTAGGCTTGCAAGTGTCTCGACCTGGTGCCTGTCGACTTCCCTCTCCATAGGCGTGCTGTGACTGCCATGGGCGATGGAGGGGGGCAGCACACTGCCGAAGACCTACCTCCAAACCCTGGACCTGAGAGCAGTCGTGTCCCTTCTAGGCCAGTTGAGATACCCTTGCCCCCTTTGGAGGAGAATGCGGCCAGGTTGGAGGCATGGCTGCTCAGGCACTTTTCATCGACCGCATTCAACACCACCAGGTCCCCACTGCCAGTCATGACTGGTTCCCCTCACCGTATCCACCTGACGCCCGGCACGACCCCCTTCGCCTGTCACACATTTGCTCCCATTCCGAAACACTGGGAAGCAGAGGTGAAGGCCCGGTTGGAGGAGGACGTCAGGAGAGGCGTCATCCAGCCAGTGCCTGCTGGTGAGGCTACGAAGTGGTGTGCCAGGATGGTCGTGGTAGCCAAGAAAAACGGACAGCCCGGCGCACTGTGGACTTCCAATGCCTCAATGCAAGCTGTCTGAGGGAGACGCACCACACACCTGCACCATTCAACATGGTGTCCGGGGTGCCAGCGCACTCGTTCAAAACCGTCATCGACGCCTTCTGGGGGATTTCATCAGGTGGAGTTGGAGGAGGAGAGTAGACGCCTGACCACAATCTTCACGCCGTGGGGCCGTTTTCGATACTGCAGGACGCCCATGGGACATTGTTCAGCGTCAGATGCCTACACCAAGAGATTTGACGACGCTATTCAGGATGTGCCCCGCAAGTACAAGTGCGTGGATGACACTCTCCTCTATGACTCCAGTGTGAAGGAGGCGTTCTGGCACACCAACGATTTTCTGGAGACCTGCGCGAGTACAGGTATCACACTGAAACCAGAAAAGTCCTTGTTCTGCAGGAGAGAAGCCGAGTTTGTGGGTTTCCTCCTGCGGTGGGACTTCTACAACCCCACCGCCCAACGTCTGTCAGCCATCAAGGACTTCCCCATGCCTGATCAGCCATCAATCACTGACATCAGGTCCTGGCACGGCCTGGTTAACCAGTTGGCTCCCTTCCTTGCCACTGCACCTGTGATGGAGCCCTTCCGTGAGCTCCTCAAGAAGCCAGTGGGCAAGCGGGTGTATTGGGACGACCAGCTGCGGCTCAAGTTTCGCCAGGCTCAGGACACCATCTGTCAGTTGGCCAGGGATGGCTTGGTGTACTATGACAAATCCAGGACTACGGCAGCTGTCACGGATTGGAGCAGGGAGGGCATCGGCTTCGTTGTCCTGCAACAATACTGTGCCTGTGCCTCTCCGGAGATGCCCATCTGTTGCAGGGGAGGGGGTGGGGGTTGGTGGCAGTTGGCTCTGTGCGGTAGTCGACATCTGAGCACGGCCGAGGCCGGCTATGCTGCAGTAGAAGGGGAGGCCCTGGAGGTGGTATGGTGCCTGCGCAAGGCCAGGCTGTTCCTCCTTGGCTGCCCGAACCTCATTCTGGTGACAGACCACTGCCCCTTAGATGGCTTCACTATGGATGAGGACACGATCCAGTGTACCACATGCTAGTGTCGAGGGTGCTGGCGGACGACTGGCGCCCTCACAGGTCACGGGAGGTGGCCTGTCTGCACCCGTACTTCTCAGTGAGGAACAGGTTGGCTGTGGTCAGGGGTTTGGTCACCTACACCTTTGACCCGGGCTGCGTGTGCCTTGTCATCCCGACTCCCTCCGCCACCGGGTCGCCGTTAACCTGCACGTGGGGCACCAGGGCCTCGACTCAATGCTCAGGCGGGCCCGGTAGTCTGTCTATTGGCCTGGCATGGAGGGTGACCTGCAGTATCATTGGTCCCGGTGTGCTGCTAGCAAGACCCACGCCCCTTCCCAGCCTCCCGAGTCGTTGGTCTTGACCCCAGCGCCAGACTATCCCTTTCAACAGGTGGTGGCCGACTTGTTCCACCTGCAGGGCCACACTATGCTGACTGACTCACAGGTTGGCTGGAGATCACCCACTTCCCCAACGAGGCCACCTCTGGCAAGATCATCGCCAGTCTGCGGGGTTACTCCACGAGGTGGGGGGCACCTGAGCAGATCTCCACGGATGGAGGTACCAACCTTGCCAGCCTTGAGATGACAGATTTCCTCAAGTCATGTGGGGTCGAGGTGTGGCTCTCGTCGGCCCAGTTTCCCTAGTCCAATGGCAGGGCAGAGGCTGGGGTCAAGGCCGCCAAGAGGCTCCTCAGGGATAACACTGGGCCCGGGGGGAAACCTGGATTGCGATAGGACATCCCAGGCCCTCCTCCAGTACCTGAACACGCCTCTGCGGAGGGTGAACAAGTCGCCCGCCCAACTTGCCACCGGCCGCCAGCTCCGTGACAGCATTCCCGTGGCCAGACAGCACTATAAGGTGGACCAGCACTGGCGGCGGGCACTTCGTATGAGGGAGGTGCGCTTGGCCGAAACCCAGGACGGGATCCTTCTGTCGAGGGGGAAGGTGTCCAGCCAGCTGGTTCCCCTAGCTGTGGGCGGGCAGGTGCGTGTGCAGGACGCCGCCACCAAGCTCTGGGACAGGACGGGCATAGTGGTGGAAGCCCGCCTTCATAGACATCATGCCATCAGGTTGACTGACAGTGGCAGGGTGTCCATCCGCAACAGATGCCACCTGCGATGCAGCGCCACCCGTGCATACCACTCCCGTTGTGCACCACGCTATGCCTCCTGGGCCCCCTTCTGCAGTGCACTCCGTACTCAGGCCCTTGCTCGCCCCCCCACGGCCCCTTCCCAGTCGGGTATGGCCAGGCCAGGGAGAGGCTGCAGGCCCCCGGGTTGGTTAGCTGACTATGTAGTGTAAAGTTCTCTTTTTTTTCCTATCCGCTCTCTCTCTCTGGGAGCTTATGAACATGTCATTGTTTTATATCACTGCAAATGTTTTCCTTTCATTGGTTCAAAGGGGCAATGTCATTTTCTTTTAACTTGGGGGGAGGGAGGGGGAGATGTAAGATTGTAAGATGGAGTAACAATGTACGATATGTTTCCCCATGTGAGAAGGCGGGAGTTTGTCTGTGGCAGCGCCGAGTTGCCAGTTACTGTCTGGCGCTAGCTAGAGTAAAGTCTCCACAGAACCTGGTATATTATTGAAACCTCTCACACATACAGTGCAGTACAGAGTATAGTACAGTATATACATACTTCAAGTACATATGGCACTCATCCATGAAAAATTTCTGCTGAAAACCACCAAGCATTAGAAGTGAGATGGGAGTAAACCTTCAAAACACGAAGCAAGAGCTGCACCCACTCCGCTGCCTCATCCCCAAACAAACCTAAAAAATTATTAAGCAAAGCAAACTTGCTTATTGTACTTACATATTGTTACGAACACCTTTTGTCGCTTACCAGCTTCCGCCGCTGGTACCTGCGGCCAGGATCGTATATACAGAAGCAGTAAATATATCAAAAGTGTCTTCAAATTACCACTGGCTGTCCCTCCAGTCTCCGGTAATTCCCCGATGATCGGTATCAGTGTACAGACAAACAACAGCCAGGTAGATTTCCACCAGGTCACAGAAACACACTTGTGCATTGTAGTCGTCTTTAATGATAACTAAATCTTCACAAAACTGTTCACAGGGTAACCCTCACACCTTGATATCTCTCTTCAAATATATACAGTCAGCACACTGCCAGTGTACAATTCCTTAGTCTTTTCACTTTGTATTACTAACAACAATTCCACAATGCATGAATGCCACTAGGCTTGTAGTTCACACTCTAAGCAGAAACAGACAACTCATTTCCCAAGGCAGCTCACCGGCATTTATATACATCTCATCAGGCTCCCAGAACATTCTAGCACCATCCAGGTGTTGCAGGTCAGAACGACATAAGCCCTTAAATAATGAAGAAAACTTGACGTGAGTGGCAGCTGTCGTTGTTGTCGAGTTGCCAATTCATTAATATAATTTTCTTCATTAAGCAAATATATGAAAAATTGGAAACTTCTCATCATCTAAAATAATGATGAATAGTTTATTACTGTATTATAAAAATGCTGCCTTTGGTTTGTTTATATTTATCCTGACAGTGATACAACCGAAAATAGATCCACCAATGACAATCAGCATTACAAGTAAAATTGTGAGTACGAGACCCAGTGTGGGGTCAGTTCATCTTTGGTTGACTGCATCTCCATTTACAACAAGATTTCTATGGGTACAGTCAACCCTCACTTTACCTGGTCCCACATTCCGCGTTTCCGCGTTAACGCGTGCCTTGCCAGAACCTCACGTGCTCACATTACGCAGTGCGTGAACCCCATTACGAGAGAGTGTCGGCCTTTATTTTAATTCGCCCCACCCCTGCCTGCCTGTGCTCTCGCCTCTCCTCCTCCTCCTCCGCTTAAGCAAGCCGCCTGTAAGTACGCAGCGTTATCACGAAGTCATAAGGACGATCGACTGTGACGGGCCATGCATCCCTACCCCCCCTGCTGCTAGCCGTAATTGGCTTTAAAGTATTATGCGGACGTGTCCACCCGGGAGGGAGGGAGGAAAGATGATCCTGACCCAGCGCCAGTTTCATCCCTCCACGCCAGACCGTAAACGCACCATTGTTCTTCAAAATGGCTCCACCGACCACCACCACCCCAGAGAGAAACCTTCACCTGGACCCAGCGCACTAAGCCGTACATACCACGTCTTCTTGCTACGAAAGTGAAGAAGTACCATCATCCAAGAGTTGAGAAAGGAACAAGGTAAGCTTGATTTGGCGCGCCAGCATGGTGTGAATGAATCTTTATCTGAACAACAGTATGATGCAGCTAAGATAAAGGAGCACATGAAGATCACAAAGCTTCACAGGTGCTTCAAGGATCATATTTTCACAACCAAAGCTTCCTCAAGACAGAAAAATTACTTTGGTGAGGGTACTTGCGCGGCCAGGGCGCGACGGAACATGGCGTCGACACGCCGCTTCTGTTACGAGTACGACGTAACCGTACATGGCAGGCACGAAAGATGGGGAACTACAGAGCCTGCAAACTCCTTTAATGCTCCTCTGGTGGTTACAGAGGTTTAAGATCCGGGACAAGATCACCAATATAGCACAGGTGAAGAAGGAAAGGATTGCAAGGCGAAGTAGGGGAATTTCCGTTTTAAGTAGACGCGAGGAAGGATACAGCATGACCAGGTGTTTAACATGGACGAATCTGGTCTTTTCTGAAAAGCTACCTCTCAAGTCCTTCGCTGTAAAGAATGCCAGCCAGATTCGGGTCAAGATGCAGAAGGTTCATCACCGCTCTGTTTACCACCAATGCCTCCGTACCAGTAGCTCAACACGTATCAACAGCATCGTTAAGTCAAGACGCCTTACAAAACCAAGCGGACATGACCAAGCTTAAATGTCCACACTGGCTGATCTTGACGTAGCGTGATGTTCTCTACACCGTCCTCTCCTGGCTCTGATGACCGTTTTGTTCCGATGTAAAGAAATTTGAAGAATGTTTATCTAAGATTTTGTTGCTGCTGACAACGCACCAGGACACTTCGCCCTTACTGTTAGATCGTCACCCCAACGTAAAAGTGGCTGGGTCTTCCTTCCTCCCAACACTACGCCTATATTATGTTTCCAAGGGACCGTAAGAGTTAATCTGTACGTAAAAAGCTGCATTCTATGAAAAATTCAAACTCCCAACGACTACACAACACCAGGGAAGAGTTACAGAACCTGGAGTGACACCACCACCTATAGCAAGAGCAAGAAGATGAGGATCAACAGTTGGCACAGCAAAAAACACTGTTCAAACAATTTGATAGTATTTACATCAAGAAAGCTGTGGACTTTTGGTGAGTCATGGGATCAGCTGTCTATTGCCAATCTGCTTATGGAGACATGTGTTGTATGGAATACCAGGTGAGAGGAGGAGTCAATCTGTGATCAGAGGTTCAGACTGGTAGCAGTGGACCTTGCCAGAGAAGCTGCGAGACCGTTGTTGTCCAGGCTTCTCCCGAGACCACCAACGACGACATCCTGGAGGTGATATGATCCTGATGTACTACCGCCGACGAGATGGTAGGATGATGATGATGACTACGTCAGTGAAGAGCAGGTAAAATATCCCCAAGAAGAACGCCGCTTTATCCCACAGGTAATGTGCCATCGAGTGTACTTCCAGGAAAGCCAAGCCCTCCTTTCCGACAACCCTGACGCAAACAGGCATGAAATCTTCATACCCAGCGCCGTTGCAGATTATGGAGTCTTACATCAAGGTGTACCACAACATCAACACCAGCCGTCAGCAAAGCATAAATAGATTTTTCACCAAGAACTCACCAGTTGTGTCACGCCCGCCAGTGATAGTGACAGTGAAGATGACTTTGAGGGATTTACCAGAAATTTGACAACTGTAAGTGACAGATGCAGGATTCACCTAGTAATGGTAATTCACCTGAGGGCCAGTAATCTGCCCCTCTGCCTCGGAACCAGCCTCCATCCCCGTGATGTCAATTCATCTCTTCTACTAACGTAAGTGTTCCACATAACTTTTTAGTTTTCCTAACCTTAAACCTTTATTTTTCCTATGTTAACCTTTTTATTTTTCTAACCCAACCTCTTCTATATACTGTTTTTTCTTACACCATCATAAAGATAAGATAAAATTTTTATCATAACAAAGTTGTGTGTCGCCAAAAGTGTAGTTTATGTGTCGTCAAAAGTGTAGTTTGGTTGTGGACTCTATTCCAATTATCCCATATGTTATGTTATTCACTTTATGGTTCCTCACTTTCCTTGGGACCCTGCAATTTACATTACCGCATAAAGTGAGTTATACTGGATAAGCTTACCTTGAGCAGCTGTAACCTTCTGGATAAACTTACCTTGAGCAGCTATAGCCTTCTGGATGACTTACTGCAGGCAGCTATAGCCTTCTGGATAAACTTACCTTGAGCAGCTATAGCCTTCTGGATGTGCTTGAGGTAAGCCCATCTCCAGTAGAGGAGTGGCTACTGGTGGCGGCAGAGAAGGAAGAGGAGTCAGAGGAGGTGACGGTGAATGACTCCTAGCCATGGGAGGCAGGGGTGCACTCTGTGGGGTCAGCGGTCCAACTGAACGTCCTCTGGGAGGACCCATCTTGAGGCAAAGAGATGTAGAAATAATATTGCTGAACGCATCTCCACTCCTGGGTATGTAGCAGGAGCACAAGGAACGGTGATGGGAAGGCCAAGGGATGGTATGGGACGTTTGGGGACTCTAACATCAGCAGTGGCAGATTGTAAGTCCGATATATTCTGTTGCCGCTCTGTTACTTCAACAATCTGTAGCACAAAGAAGGACAGATATTGAACACATGTATATTTTTACGTCTACATAAAACTGAATCAAAATATAATCCTCAACTGAAACTATTTTTAATAATTTCAAAATAGTATAAAATAAAAAAGTTGAATCTACACACAGTGTAATATCCTCTTATCACACACACACACACACACACACACACACACACACACTCCTAATGCTCCTAGCATGCACACACACACACAATATAATGTCTCCTATCACACACACTATAATGCTCTATCACCCACACACACACACCATCATAATATAATGTATCACACACACACACACAATATATTCTATCACCCCACACACAATATAATGCTCCCATCACACATACACACAATATAATGCTCCTATCACCCACACACACACCCACAATATAATGTCTTCTATCACCCCACACACACACACACACAATATGCTCCCATCACCACACACACACACACAATATAATGCCTCCTATCCCCACACACACACACAATATGATCTCTATCACACACACACACACAATATAATGCTCTATCACACACACACACAATATAATAACTCTCTATCACCCCACACACACACACACACAATATGATGTCCTATCACCCACACAATATATTATGTCTATCACCCACACACACAATATAATGTCTCCTATCACACACACACACAATATAATGCTCTATCACCCACACACACACACACAATATGATGCTCTATCACACACAATATAATGCTCCTATCACCCACACACACACAATATAATGATCTCCTATCACACATACACACACAATATAATGCTCTCTATCACCCCACACACACCCACAATATAATGCTCTTCTTTTCACCCACACACACACACACACAATATAATGCTCTATCACCCCACACACATATAATGCTCTCTTATCAGCCACACACACACAATATGATGTCCTATCACACACACACACACACACAATATAATGCTCTATCACACACACACACACACACACAATATGCTCTATATCCCCTCACACACACACACAATATGATGTCTCCTATCACCCACACACACAATATAATACCTCTATCACCCAAACACACAATATAATATCTCTATCACACACACACACACAATATAATGTCTCCT
Source organism: Homarus americanus (assembly GCF_018991925.1). Taxonomy (NCBI): domain Eukaryota; kingdom Metazoa; phylum Arthropoda; class Malacostraca; order Decapoda; family Nephropidae; genus Homarus; species Homarus americanus. The sequence continues at coordinate 9,844,830 of NW_024733231.1, forward strand.
ATCACACACACACAATGATTAATATACTATCACCCACACACACAATATAATGCTCCTATCACCCACACACACAATATAATATACTCCATCACCCCACACACACACACACAATATAATGCCTATCACACACACACACACACACAATATGATACTCTCCTATCACACACACAATATAATATACTCCCTATCACCCACACACACAATATAATGCTCTCCTATCACCCACACACACAATATAATGTCTCTCCCACACACAATATAATGTATATCCACACACACACAATATATTATATCACACACACACACAATATAATGCCTCCTATCACCCACACAATATGTGCTCTCTATCACCCACACACACACACACAATATAATGTCTCTATCACCCACACACACACACAAAATATAATATCTCCTATCACACACACACACAATATAATGCTCTCCTATCACACACACACACAATATAATGTCCTATCACCCCACACACACAATATAATGCTCCTCCTATCACCCACACACACAATATAATGCTCTCTTACACACACAACATATAATGTCTATCACACATACACACATAATATATCTGTCACCACACACACACAATATGTCCTCTATCACCCACACACACACATATAATGCTCTCTATCACCCACACACACACACACACAATATATATCACACACACACACACAATATATATGTCTATCACACACACACACACACACAATATAATGCTCCTATCACCCACACACACACACACAATATAGTATATCTATCACCCACACACACACACACACAATATAATGCTCTGTCACACACACACACACACAATATAATGTCTATCACCCACACACACACACACACACAATATAATATCTCTATCATCCACACACACACACAATATAATGCCTCCTATCACACACACACACACAACACAATATAATGTCCTATCACCCACACACACACACACACAATATAATGTCCTATCACACACACACACACATACACAATATAATGCTCTCCTATCACCCACACACACACACAATATAATATATATCACACACACACACACACAATATAAATATCTATCACACACACACACACACAATATAATGCTCTATCACACACACACACACACACAATATATTATATATCACACACACACATATAATGCTCTCTATCACCCACACACACAATATGCTCTATCACCCAACACACAATATAATGCTCTCTATCACCCACACACACAATATAATGTCTATCACACAGAACACACACAATATATAATCTCTATCACCCACACACACAAATATATATATCACACACACAATATAATGATCTCTATCACACACACACACAATATATATCTCCTATCACCCCACACACACACACAATATAATGCTCTCTATCACACACACACACACACCACATATATAATATCTATCACACACACACACACAATATAATGCTCTCCTATCACCCACACACACACACAATATAATGCTCCTATCACCCACACACACACACAATATTATACTCCTATCACACACACACACACACACAATATATCACACACACACACACACACAATATAGTACTATCACACACACACACACACAATGTGCTCATCACCCCACACACACACAATATATGCTCTCCTATCACCCACACACACACAATATAATGCTCTATCACACACACACACACAATATAATGCTCTCTATCACACACACACACACAATATAATTATATCACCCACACACACAATAGTATATCACCCACACACACAATATAATGATCTCCTATCACACACACACACAATATGCTCTCCCATCACCCACACACCACATATATATCTGTCCAACACACACACACAATATAATGCTCTCTATCTTACACACACACAATATAGTATACTCTTATCAACACACACACACACAATATAGTGTCTATCACACACACACACACACAATATAATGCTCTCTATCACACACACACACACACACACAATATATATCACCCTCACACACACACACAATATGTGCTCTCCTATCACCCCACACACACACAATATAATGCTCTCCTGTCACCCAAACACACAATATAATGCTCTCTAACACACACACACACACAATATAATGTATCACCCACACACACACACAATATGAATGTCTATCACACACACACACAATATAATGCCTCCTATCACCCACACACACAATATAATGCTCTCCTATCACCCCACACACACACACACACACACAATATAATGCCTCTATCACACACACACACACAATATAGTGTCTCCATCACACACACACACAATATAATGCCTCCTATCACCCACACACACAATATAATAGCTCTCCTATCCCACACACACAATATAATATCCCTGTACCCCACACACAATATAATGTCTCCTATCACCCACACACACAATATAATCTTCTGTCACACACACACACAATATAATGCCTCCTATCACCCACACAATATGATTAATATCTATCACCCACACACACACACACACAATATATACATCTCCTATCACCCACACACACACACAAAATATAATGCTCTATACACACAATATAATATATCCCCACACACACAATATAATGCTCCTATCCATACACACACACAATATATGCTCCTATCACCCACACACACAATATAATGCTCTCTATCACCCACACACAACATAATGTATCACACCACACACAATATAGTGCTCCCTATCACCACACACACACACACAATATAGTATCTCTATCACACACACACAATATAATGCTCTCCTATCCACACACACACACACACACAATATAATGCTCTCTATCAGACACACACACACACAATATAATGCTCTATCACCCACACACACACACACACATATATATCTATCCACACACAACTTCACCTATCACACACACACACATATAAGTATGCCCACACACACACACACACACAATATAATGCTCTATCATCCACACACACACAATATAATGCTCATCACCCACACACACACACATATAAATGCTCTATCACACACACACACACACAATGTGTATCACCCACACACACACACACACAATATATATCACACACACACACACACACACACAATATAATGCTCTCTATCACACACACACACACAATATAATGCTCTATCACACACACACACACACACACAATATAGATGTCTATCACACACACACACACACAATATATGCTCTCTATCACACACACACACACACACACACAATATAATGTCTCCCTATCACCCACACACACACACACAATATTATCTCCTATCACCCACACACACAATATAATGCTCCTATCACCCAGACACACAATGTCTCTTCCACACACACAATATAATGCTCTCCATCACACACACACAATATAATGCTCTCCTATCACCCACACACACAATATAATGCCTCCTATCACCCACACACAATATAATGCTCTCCTATCACCCCACACACACAATATAATGCTCTCCTATCACCCACACAACAATGCTCTCCTATCACACACATACACACACACAATATAATGCTCTCTATCACACACACACACACAATATAATGCTCTATCACACACACACACAATATAATGCTCCTATCACACACACACACACACACACATTGCTCCTATCACACACACACAATATGCTCCTTCACACACACAATATAACCTATCACACAATGCTCTCTATCACACACACACACACACACACAATATAATGTCTCCTATCACCACACACACACACAATATAATGCTCTCCCTGTCACCTAGACACACAATATAATGTCTCCTATCACCCACACACACAATATAATGATATCATACACCCACACACACAATATAATGCTCTATCACCCACACACACAATATATCTCCTTCACACAATACCTACTATCACCACACACAATATAATGCTCCTATCCCACACACACACAATATAATATGTCATCACCCACAATATAATGCTCTATCACAACACCCACACACACACAAAATATAATGCTCTCCTATCACCCCACACACACATAATGCCTATCACACACACACACAATATAATGTCTCATCACTCACACACACAATATAATATATTTCTATCACCCACACACACAATAATATACTCTATCACACATACACACACACAATATAATGTCTCCTATCACCCACACACACACACACTATAATCTCCCATCACCCACACACAATAAATCCACACACACACACAATATATAATATCTATCACACACACACAATATAAGTCTCCTATCCTACACACACAATATAGTCTATATCACACACACAATATAATGCTCTATCACACACACACACACACAATATAATGCCTCCTATCACACACACACACACACACACACACACACACACACACACACACACACACACACAATATAATGTCCTATCACACACACACACACAATATAGTATATCACACACACACACACAATATAAATCTATCATCACACACACACACACAATATAATGCTCTCCTATCACCCACACACACAATATAATCTATCACACACACACAATATAATGCCTCCTATCACACACACACACACACACACACACAATACATCTCTGTCACACACACACACACACACACAATATAATGTCTCTATCACACACACACACACACACACACAATATATGTCTCCCATCATCCACACACACAATATAATGCCTCTATCACACACACACACACACACACACACACACACACACACAATATATAATACCATCCTTACACACATATAATCATATCTATCACACACACACACAATATATGCTCTATCACACACACACACAATATATATATCCTATCACCCACACACAATATAATGTCTCCTATCACACACACACACACAATATATAATGCTCTCTATCACCCCACACACAATATAATGCTCTCCTATCACCCACACACACACACAATATAATGCTCTCCTAACCCACACACACACAATATAATGCTCTCCATCCACCCACACACACACAATATAATGTTCTCCTATCACCCACACAATATAATGCTCCTATCACCCACACACACACACACAATATAATGCCTCCTATCACCCACACACACAATATAATGCTCCTATCACCCACAATATAATGTTCTCCTATCACCCACACACACACAATATAATGCTCTCCTATCACCCACACACACACAATATAATGCTCTCCTATCACCCACACACACACACACACAACATAATGCCTCCTATCACCCACACACACACACACAATATAATGCTCTCCTATCACCCACACAATATAATACTTCCTATCCCACACACACACACAATATAATGCTCTCTATCACACACACACACAATATAATGTCTCCTATCACCCACACACACACACAATATAATGCCTCCCATCACCCACCACACACACACACAATATAATGCTCTCCATCCACACACACACATATAATGTTCTCCTATCACCCACACACACAATATAATGCTCCTATCACCCACACACACACACAATATAATGCCTCCTATCACCACACACACACACAATATAATGCTCTATCACTACACACACACAATATAATGTCTCCTATCACCCACACACACACAATATAATGTCTCCTATCACCCACACACACACACAATATATGCTCTCCTATCACCCACACACACACACAATATAATGCTCTATCACCCACACACACACACACAATATAATGCTCTCTATCACCACACACACAATATAATGCTCCTATCACCCACACACACAATATAATGCTCTCCTATCACACACACACACACCACACACACAATATAATGCCTCCTATCACCCACACACACACAATATAATGCTCTCCCTATCACACCCACACACACACACACTATAATGCTCTCCCATCACCCACACACACACACACACACAATATAATGCTCTCCTATCACACACACACAATATAATGCTCTCCTATCACCCACACACACAATATAATGCCTCTATCACCCACACACACACAATATGCCTCCTATCACCCCACACACACAATATAATGCTCTCCATCACACACACACAATATAATGCTCTCCTATCACCCACACACACACACACACAAACACTATAATGCCTCCTATCACCCACACACACACAATATAATGCCTCCTATCACCACACACACACACACAATATAATGCCTCCCATCACCCACACACACACACAATATAATGCCTCCCATCACCCACACACACACACACACACAATATAATGCCTCCCATACCCACACACACACACACACACACTATAATGCTCTCCTACACACCACACACACACACACACACACAATATAATGCTCTCCTATCACCCACACACACACACTATAATGCTCTCTATCACCCACACAAACACACAATATAAGCTCTCCTATCACCCACACACACACACACACACTATATAATGCTCTCCTATCACCCACACCACACACTATAATCTCTCCTATCACCCACACACACACACACACACACTATAATGCTCTCCTATCACCCACACACACACACTATAATGCTCTCCTATCCTCACACACACACACATAATGCTCTCTATCACACACACACACACTATAATGCCTCCTATCACCCACACACAATATAATGCTCCCCATCACCCACACACACAATATAATGCTCTCTATCACCCACACACACAACATAATGCTCTCCTATCACACATACACACAATATAATGCTCTCCTATCACCCACACACACAACATAATGCTCTCCTATCCACACACACATAATATAATGCTCTCCTATCATCCACACACACACACTATAATGCTCTCCTATCATTCACACACACACACTATAATGCTCTCCTATCACCCACACACACTATAATGCTCTCCTAATGTCCACATACACACACTATAATATTCTATCACACACACACACACACACACATAATAATTTGTATGTTCAATCATTGTTCCTTCTTCTTTCAGTAATGGCAGCTTTTGTTAAACGACCCACCCACCCCATGTCTTTGTGTGTAATAAGTTATTTTTGTCTAATGTAAACTTTCAGCCTTCAGGCTGCAGAACTTTTTTCAATAAACTGTTAATTATTATTATTATTATTATTATTACAGTACTACAGGTTGTACCTCTCTAGTCCGGCATTCTGTGGTCCGAAACTCCCGTGGTCCGGCATTTTAGTTTGTCCAATAGGTAGATAGACGCTTTTTTTTTTTTTTTACTTAATCTGAATATTATTACAGGAGTATTAAATTTTTGCCTCAACTCCCCAAAGTGGGTCAGTGACCTATGCCGGTGAGCTAATCCCATTAAAAACAAAAAAAAGCGTGGGAACTGAAAGTTTTGTTTACAGCCAGCAGTTCAGCTGCTCTCTCTCTCTCTCTGCTTGTCTATACAGAGTACAACATTTAACCCTTCCATATATATGAGCAGTAAATAAGTGTTGCTTTATATTCTTATGTAGAGTAATGACTGATATGTTTTCACATGTACTACCCACATAAAGCAGTCTCACTTTTTTAACCATTATGGTTAGCTACTTATATTGTTCCATTTATTAACATTAAATAACATTACAGGTACTTCAAACAACCATATTAATTTTTACATTAATTTTACTACAGCCAAAGTCAGGGTATATCATCTTCAGTTTTATATGTAGAACCAATCAGTCACTGGTTTAAGTAGCTTTAACATAAACAATGCGGCAGCCGCATCGCTCTCTAATATTCCACGTATTATTAATAAATTATATTGTTAATTTACTTTTACACACATTAATTCAATAAAAACAAATTCAGAAACATTAATTAAAATATATATGAACAGTAAATAAGTGTTGTTTCATATTCTTATGAAGTAAAAACGATATGTTTTCACATGTCGCACTTACATAGCGATCTCTCTTTTCTTTACCATTATCGTTAGCTACTTCTATTGTTCCATTTATTAACATTAAATAACATTACTTAAAACAACCATATTAATTTTACTACAGCTACAACCAAGGTCTTATTTTCTTCAGTTTTATATGTAGAACCAGTCAGTCACTGGCTTTGTAATCAACGAAAACAATGCTGTGTCATTTCCTCGTGCGTTTTAATATTCTACGTATTATTAATGAATTGTATTGCTCATTTTGCACACAAACATTAATTCAATCAAAAAGACATTCAGTAATAAACAATAATGAATCTTTTGTACATAAGAGAAATGACGTTGTTTACACGATTATGCACGTCGTCTGCACGTTGGCGGGCCGTTCAAACCCGTCGAAATTCAAGTTTCTGCCGTCAAAATTTTTTTTTTATTTATTTTTTTGTGTGTTCCAATAAAATATGTTAAGAATTAAAAACTCGCGAAATTTGAGAAGCTACTATACAACATTTAACCCTTCAATATGTCTTCAAAGAGACCATGATGCAGAGAAAGTGGTGCTAGTGCTTCCAAGCATAAGCACACATCACTATCTATCCAGGAAAAGGGTGAATTTCCATGGTCCGGCACCGGTCAGGTCCCGGGGTTGCCGGACTAGAGAGGTACAACCTGTATTACTATAATGCTCTCCTAACATCCTCACACACACTATAATACTCAAGCTGCACTGTGAGAGGAGAACTACTGGTGATTTGAGTCAGGTCAGAGGGCCGTCCACATCATACATGAAAACTCTCCATAATTCAATGAAGAGTCGAGACTTGAGCCTCTCTACCACTGATTTAACCATATTGTGTTCTTGCTTTTATTGTGAGTAATAAATAAATAAATAAAATGAAAAATAAAACACATTGAAGGAAATATTTACCTACAGTGTATGGTATATACACTCCCCCTGCCACACCATTTCCTTTATTTATTATGAGGAAATTATGTTTATATTAAGGATTTTTGAGTTATGTGGCCATTGTGAAGAACACAACTGGCAGTACCAGGTAAACTGAGAGGCAGCACTAATAATACTGTACACATGAAATACAGACCAAGCACACTGTGACAACACTGCACTGCCTTCAAGAAATTTAATGTCTTATGTCTAAACCTTATGGTCAATTAGTTTAACAAAGAAATAAAAAGAAAGTTTTAATTTTTTCCATGATAACAGACAACTTCCCTCTGAAACTTAACTATTCAGAGGAAAGGTTAAGAAAGGTTAAGAACACAAGGAATGAGGGCTTGAGTTTTCCTTGAGGAACACCTGACCTGGTCTGAGATCCTCTCCTCGTTGGCTGTTAGAGCCATGATACGAGACTGGGTGTCGGCCACGCTAAGGCTGTCCTCGGCCCACGCCCTCATGGACATGTTGTGTAATACCAGATGTGACCGCTCTACCTCTGCCACACTCACTTGTCTGAAAATTGAGTTATTTGTGTTACAGTCTCACATGACAACACCTGTTATAGTTCACATGACCTCACTGCCAGGTTTTAGTCAACTGAGGGGAGGGGATGTTGGTCTCCTTAGCTGACCTCACTGCCAGGTTTTAGTCAACTGAGGGGAGGGGATGTTGGTCTCCTTAGCTGACCTCACTGTCAGGTTTTAGTCAACTGAGGGGAGGGGATGTTGGTCTCCTTTGCTGACCTCACTGTCAGGTCTAAGTCAAGGGTGGGGAGGGGATGTTGGTCTCCCTAGCTGACCTCACTGCCAGGTTTTAGTCAACTGAGGGGAGGGGATGTTGGTCTCCTTAGCTGACCTCACTGTCAGGTTTTAGTCAAGTGAGGGGAGGGGATGTTGGTCTCCTTAGCTGACCTCACTGTCAGGTCTAAGTCAAGGGTGGGGAGGGGATGTTGGTCTCCCTAGCTGACCTCACTGCCAGGTTTTAGTCAAGTGAGGGGAGGGGATGTTGGTCTCCTTAGCTGACCTCACTATCAGGTCTTCGTCAAGGGTAAGGAGGGGATGTTGGTCTCCCTAGCTGACCTCACTGCCAGGTTTTAAACTAACACTGAACACTAACCTCAGACTGCTCTCTCTCTCAAAATGATTCTTAAGAGCAAAACAGAAAAATGATAAATTATTAAATTAAAAATTTTTTCTTCAAAATTTGGGAGGTTTTCAATACTTTCTTCTGAATTACATGAATTATAGGAGGGTGATTATGTCCCCCAACCTTACTGTACGTGGGTGGGAGATGCATCCCCTCAGGATCTATGCCCATATTATTAGTTGTCTATACTGTAAAACTTCTGAGAGAACCTTTATCACGGCTATAGGGGCAAGGTGGCACTAATACTGTACAGTAATGGAGTTAGTTCCTGGCTGATATTTGCTACTCCAAAATGACATAAAGCTTTGTTGATCATTTAATGTGACAAAATAAAGACTATACAGTAAACTCTTGATAACTTGGCATTCAATAACCTGGAATTTTACATAATTTGTATAATTTCGGAATTAATTATAAAATAACTCGAGAAATGCCGAATTACATAAAATTATCTCTGAAAATCACGGCATATTTGGCCGCGTGGGTAACACTTGCCGTACTGCACTCCACACTTGGTCAGTCTGGTGTTTGTTATTGTTGGAGCCTGGTGTGTGTTGGCTCACTCCAGTCAGTACATGGATGAAGGAAGGGAGGGTGCTGTATTGCCCCAATATTCTGGGTATAAGGTGCTATACATTGCACCACAGAGTATCTAGGGCACCAGAATTATGTTCAGCACTCCCTGGTAAAATTTGGTTCCCACTGTACTGGCCCAGGAACACCCAATAACCTCCCCTATTCACGTTAGGCCAGCCACTGTATGCAGAACGTCTCCACTATTACTGTAAATCCAATGTCATAGATTTTATTTAATTTACAGAGCGCTTCATTTAATGTGAATTCCAGCTATCTGAATCTTCCAGGTTTCCCAACTTTTTCCTCTTTGGTAAAAATTCTAATTTAGTCCAACAATCTGAAACTAATTGAAGTCATTTATTCATGATTATATAAGGAAGGAGAGGGGGGGGGGGTGTGAGGACTTCACAAAAAGCAAAAGTGGGTTTCATGTTAAAAAGTTTGGGAACCACTGATCTAAGTGATGCCACAGTTCAGCCAGGCAGTCAAGGCAGTGGAGTCAACCAGCTGACTGAGACGTGCGTGTGTGTGCCGTGACATCACTGATGTGTTATGCTTAGTTGGTTTAGTGCCATAGATTATATTGTTTGAAGTTCTCTTATATTTCTTATGTTATGTTTATTTGTGTTAAGCCAATTCTGTTACTTGAAGCTTAGTCATTCTTAATTTGTAATTCTTGTTTATTACAGATCTATGGATACTGATGTTGCATTAAGTCAAATAAAGCCTCCCAGTGCTTACTTTCATTTTCATAACAGTCACATGGGATGGTGACTCAGCCATGCAGTACAGCTCACTGAGTGTCCTTCACATACATTCACCTCTCTCTCTCACACACACACACACACACACACACACATTGCTCCTCATTTTTCTTATTTTTTAATTTTATATTATTTTTCTTTATTTCTAGAGACAGTCGATGATGGCATGCCATATTCTTTACAGAGTGCATTGGCTCTAATGCCTTCTTTATGTTTCATAATAATTTCTCCATTGTATATATGACCAATAAACTTAATGTAAAAATGCAAAAATATTCAGGAGCACAACTTTCTTGATATTTACTCCACTGGAAACAAATGTAAACATAGAACAGATTACTGTATTGGCGGACTAGCCTATCAGCTGATGCGCACTCCAAGGCATGTTTCTCGTAAGGCCGTCGTTAATAGAAGTTGTACTCGTTAATAGAACTGAAAATCCTTATGGGAGCTAATTCATTAACCGAAATCTCGTAAATTGAACCGCTCGTTAATGGAGAGACCACTGTAATTACATACTCAGACTTGAATTATAGTATGTAGAGAAAACAATTATTTTTTTTTTTTTTCTTTATTTTGTTTGCATGACCAAATTACAGTAGTATACAGTACATATAAGTGCTGCACTGGCTACTGTTTATGTAGCGATTCCATTACCATCACCTGAGTTACCTACCATGCCTCTGTGTCACCTACTATTCCCCCTGCATCACCTACCTTTTCCATGAGTTACCTCCCATGCCTCTGTGTTACCTACCATGCCTCTCACCTACTAAAATGCTTCATTCATTCACCTGCAGTGCTGGTAAGTGTTACTTTTTAAAAATTAGTAATTGCATGTACAGTATAGTCTCGATTTATGCGGTCAATAAAACCCGTGGAGGTCCGTTTAAAACAAGGAACACGTAAACAAAATAACAGAACATATGGGATTAATTGAAATAGAGACTGGGCCAACCCCCAAACTACACTTTTTCCGACACAATAGTACGTTGTAGTAAAAATAACATCTTAATTTTATGATGGTATGCACACACAATTAATATTTAAGAGAAATATCAATAATATTAGGTTTTTAACACTTACGTTAGTAGAAGAGATGGCTGGGCACAAGGGGATGGGGTCTGGTTCCGAGGCAGAAGGCAGATTATTGGCCCTCACCTGTATCACTATCCACCACAGAGGCTTGCAGGGCCTCTTTGTCAAACCCCTCAAAGTCCATATCCTCACTATCAATATCACTGACTTGGGCCGGCTGTGGTGGGTGGCGGGTGAAGAACTTGGTAATGTTTTGTTGACTGGGGGACCTTGTGCGCACCCTGCCGGCGCTGCTTCCCACGTAAATGATGGAATGTACCAAGTAACTAATAATTGCCGGTCTGGCCAGGTGCCGCTTAAATGACCAAACGCGTAAACGAAATCCGCGTAAATCGAGACTATACTGTACAGTATACGTATGTGGGCAGATAATTTTTTATTGTTGTATTTTCGTAAGGGGCGGTGCCTCAATACGTCAGAATTTGGAAAAATTTGGCAAGGCCAGAGCCCCATATGTGCCGAATTATCAATGTTTTACTGTAATGTGTATCTCTTCACTTGACGGTAACACTAAGTGTCTACTGGAGTCAACACAGTGGTCCTAAGGGAGAAAATATAGTATCATTCAGTACCATACAGTACAAGGTAACTACACTACTGTTGTTTAAATCATAATCAAATTAATCATTATTACTGTACTCACCTCTTGAGTGGCTGAGGCTGAGTACAAGCAGACACCATACACTTCACCAGTACTCTTATGGCTGTGCGTATCTCATCTTCTTCATGTAGGAGTGACACTGAGCTCCCCTTCTCTCCTCCATCCTGCAAAAACATTTACTTTATACTGTGTACACACGTGTGGGACTGTTATCAGGCATCTGGAACACTCCAAAAATTAACTATGTCCAGGAACAATTTATAGTACAGGTTGTACCTCTCTAGTCCGGCATTCCGTGGTCCGGAACAATTTTAGCTTGTCCAATAGGTAGATCGGCAGCCTTCTTCTTCTTCTTTTTTTTTTTTTTTTTTTTTTAATCTGAATTATTATTATTATTACAGGAGTATTAAATTTTTGCCCCTCAGGCCCCAATGTGGGTCAGTGATCTATGTCCGGTAGGCTAATCCCCGAAAACAACAACACAACAAAGCCGGGAAATTAAGGTTTGTTTACATCTCTCTCATTTGATATCTTGGGCTGGTGAACACCTTGATGTGAAGACAATTGGGCAGAGAGAAGAGAGCAGGGTACAAGCAGTGATGGATCAACCTGAAGCTCAAGACCCACTCATGTAAAATAATAAAGGAACTTTGATAACAGACTTAACTTTGTGAATTATTCCTCAAACTCATACAATATGCATACCTTTTCCTGCACAGACTTTGGTACGAGGAGCATCTCGGCATAACGTGGACAATTCATGATGGCACATATGGCCCGCAGACTGGCACTCTGAAGGAAAGCCAAGCGGAGCGCCATGCCTTCCTCTTGACTCAACTCTCCAGTCTGTAAAACAAACACCACACTATTACAGTACGTATTACCATATTGTAGTCAACTGGAAAAAGGATGAGCTGTCACGACTGTTGTATGGGCAGAGTAAGTTCATGATAGATGAAAAGTTGGCAAATTTTAACAAAAACACAAAGCATAGGTGGAAGCATAAGTGACACAGCCTTTATAGGTGAAGGAGTGAGGCCAGGTGAGGAGAGCCATCCACAATGAAACAACCTCGTAACTGATTCCCAACACTGTTTTATGCCGGGGCGCTCCTGCTTGACACAATTACTCAGGGTAATGGATATTTGAACTCATACTCTAGATCAGGGTGGTAATATCGACAATAATTACCTAGATTTTGCCAAGGCTTTTGACAGTGTACCCCAAGAAAGGCTGAAAATTAAACTGGAAGGGTATGGGATTCGGGGAAATGTCCTGGCGTGGGTAGAAGACTTTCTACATGACCGCAAGCAGTGTGTGGTGGTTAATGGCACGAAATCGTCATCTGTACCTGTCACAAGCGGGGTACCACAGGGCAGTGCATTGGGCCCGCTGTTGTTTGTTTGCTTCATAAATGACATGCCTGACCTTGTACACTCCTCCATACAAATGTTTGGAGACGATGCCAAGTTATTTCGGGAAAATAAGAACCAAGCGGACTGTAAAGAGCTGCACAAGGACCTCTGTGAGCTCCAAGAATGGTCAAAGAAATGGCTGCTGAGATTCAATGTCACGAAGTGTAAGAGGATTCACCTGGAACATACCAATGGTAAGGAGGCGTATCATATGTCCCAACAGGACGAAGAGACTACATTAAATGAGACAGAATGTAAAAAGGACCTAGGTGTGTATGTTGACAGTGAACTGAAGTTTTCGGGCCATTGTGAGAAGAAGGTCATTCAGATATCTAGATGTTACGTCCTTCGTAACGATCTTCAAGAGTGAAGTACTTCCCCGCCTGGAGGGACTGTCAGCTGATTGAAAATGTCCAAAGGAGGGCCAACAGATTGGTGCCTGCACTGTGGCACCTCAGCTACCCGAAGAGATTGGAGTGCCTGAACTTGCCACGCTTGTACTACAGACGGACAAGGGGAGATCTGATTGAGCTGCACAAGCATCTCAGAGGGCACTACTCAGTTGAGTGTCCTTACCTGGAGCTGGCGGACGCTCGCCCCACAAGGGGACACAGCTCAAGGTTAAAGAAGCCGCAAGTCTGGATAACTGTGAGGGGTAACTTTTTCGGAGTGAGAGTTGTGAACTCCTGGAACAATCTACCAGAGTTTTGTGACGGCATCGAGTGTGAGCTCCTTCAAGACCAGACTTGACCAACACTGAAGCAGGTTCAGGTATATTCAGGTGCCGGTGCATGCGCAGTACTTGCCAACAGTGTGTAACAGAGACGTAACCAATCGCCCAAGAGGCTAACGAGCTGATCAGTGGTGAAGAGGACAAAAGTAAAAGTATGATACTGCTAAAAGAGCAACACCTGTGAGTCATGTACTGAGGAGTCATAATTATCTGTGACAGCATTAGTTTAAATGACTCACTTCAGCACAATACAGTGACTGAAAGTGAACTTGACAACTCAACATGGAGCTTAATGACTCACACAGTACAATATGTATTTTGAGAATATCAAGAAATGTTATTGAATAAATAAAGTATATTATATAATTTTCATGCATTCATTGATAATACTGCAAATATTTTTATCACTGCTTTAAATACACTTTTTAAACATATTTCCAAAGTTTTTATTCCTCATGATGCTTTACAGAGCTCATTAACATACAGTACATGCATGTTAATACAATACAGTGGCAAAAACAATCACTGCCTACCAACTACACTGTTTCCATTATAAAGATAGCAGGTAGTAGGCAGCTATCAAACAGGGAGGTACTACCGCCTGGGAAGATATTGGAAGCATAATGTATTGTCTAATGGTAGACCCTGCTGCCATATGGCATCACAAAAGTTGTGACTGAATTTCTGTCTCATTTACACACAAATGCCAGGTCTCAATTGTTTCTCTTATTTTGACAATACAGAAAGTTCTCGCGTAACGTTGTTTCAATACTATGTAGCTAAACTTTGAAGACCAAAAATTCGGTACAACGTTGTTTTGCGTTGTCACAGACTACTTTTTATGTCGCATCACCCTCTCTTGTCTGGCCTCGCTATGCTCTCTCGGCTCGGCGCGCTGCCCTCACTCGCGGAAGAACACGGCATCCCCGAGCGACGCCAAACCAATCTCTGTTACGACTTCACAACCAAATAGCATAAAGAAATCTGTTACTCTTAAATTGTTTCTTTGCTAACATGTTTTAAAACAACAAACAACTTACCAAGGAAGACCCCCGGTGTGGTGGTTGTGGAGGCTCATGACGATCTGAGGAGTCAAGCGAGCGGCCCGTCACCTCATCCATGATGTTTGTAACTAACTGATCAGTCAGCAACTCCATCGTCATGCCATCAGAGCTGACTCTGTAGTAAACAATGTCACAATCGGTCAACAATGTGAAGCTCTTCATTAACACACATACAGGGTAAGTACAACAAAATATTTATTATGACATATCAAGGTCGGAGTAACATTTTCTGTACTTTGGTGATTCCATAAAAGAAAAAAAAGACCACAATACAGGGCAATGGAGGATAGTGATGAGAGGAACGACCAAACTGATGGTGAAAAAAAAGACAAGAAGGAAACGAAAACAACTAAGTGTACTAACTTTTTTAGTTCTTTAGTATATGAAATGGGCAGTAAAATAGTCAAGAAAAGGCTGACAAGGAAGGTACAAAAATCTTAATTGTTGGGGATTCTCAGGAAAGGTAACTAGTGTTCTGTGCTAAAAACAGAAATAGGATGAATGTGTGTTTGCCAGGAGATGGGGTGGATGATACATTAAACAGGATGAAAAAAAAAAAAAAAAAAAATTATATACAGTAGTACCCCACTTAAGGTGGTCAATAAAACCCAGAGGGTACCGTGTTAAGTGAAAACCGCGCTAAGTGAACAACAGAACATATGGGATTAATTCCAATAGAAACTGGCACATCCCCAAACTCCACTTTTTCCGACACAATACCTATGTTCTAGTAAAAATAACATCTTAATTTTATGATGGTACATGCACACAATTAATACTTAAGAGAAATAGAGAAATACAGTCGCCAAGTTAATGTCCATTCAAATAATGGACTCGACTCCCTCCCCCTCTTCTCACACAACACTGCTGGCTCTTCCCTCTCTGAGAAATTTTTGGGGGAAACCACTAAATTTTAATAAATAATACCTCAAACTAAAGTTAGGATAATACAATTGACATTGCTGGATTCCTTGTAAGACCAGGAATATTTTGAATACAAATGTCATATATTTTGCACAAAAAATAACATATTTACTCAGAGTAAACTTTATATCTAAAATTTGTATGTCTAATGCAAAATCTATGATGTTTATATTCAAAATGATCACCAAATTGTAAGAATTCCAGCAATGTATATTATATTCTGGCCGGGTAATTTGTATGAATTTTATGAGCTAAAACATATATCTTCAGTTAATAAAAAATATTCTTCACAACACTATCTGTCAATCAAGTACCCCAACTTGCCTTCTTCCAACCGTGGGGCAGTCCCAACCCTCCCCCCACCCCCCACCAATCCTCCCTTCAAGAGATGTTGGGTGAAAAACTAAATTTTAACATTTAGTATTAAATAATACCTCAGATTAAAGTTAGGATAATATAATTGACATTGCTGGATTCCTTGTAAGACCAGGAATATTTTGAATATAAATGTCATAATGTCTAATGCAAAATCTATGATGTTTATATTCAAAATGATCATCAAATTATAAGAATTCCAGCAATGTAAATTATATTCTGACCGGTAATTTGTATGAATTTTATGAGCTAAAATAAAAATCTTCAGTTAATAAAAAAAATATTCTTCAACAGATGGTCGTCGCCCTCCCTCCCCCACACCCCACCAACCGTCCCACCAGATGTGTGGGAAAACCAGAATATTTACCTTTTAGTAATAAATAATACCTCAAACTAAGTTAGGATAATATAATTGACATTGCTGGATTCCTTGTAAGCCCAAGAATATTTTGAATACAAATGTCATATATTTTGCACAAAAATAACATATTTACTCAGAGTAAACTTTATATCTAAAATTTGTATGTCTAATGCAAAATCTATGATGTTTATATTCAAAATGATCATCATAGTGTAAGAATTCCAGCAATGTAAATTATATTCTGGCTGGGTAATTTGTATGAATTTTATGAGCTAAAACAGGCAGTCAGGCAGGGTGGCGGTGGGGGTTGGGGGCGAATCTAAAATAGTCTCGAGTCGAACACTCACCGCGATAATGGAAAACCCGCTATGAAAGTTCGTCTTTCGCAGGCAATCACAGATAATGAAAAAGATTTGAAACAGCCTTGATAAACTTGAAAAGAAATAAGAATATCCATATTACCAAGGCTGATAAGTCTAATACTATTGTTATTTTGGATAAAAGTGACCACAATGATAAGATGAATTCATTACTTAGTGATGAAAAAGTATTGTGAGCTTACCTAAAGATCCCCTGAAAATACTAAAAAGTTATCTAATTCCAAAATGAAGATGTTATTGAAAAAGAACCCCGATCTCATCAAACAGCTCTCTCCAATCAATCCCACTTTACCTTATATGTATGGATTGATCAAAACACACAAGCTTAACAATCCATTGCGTCCTATCGTGAGTTCTGTGGGTTCTGTTACTTACAAATGATCCAAGTTGGTAAAGATGATAACCCCTCTTACAGGCCAAATATCTAAGTCACATATACACAATAGCAGTGATTTAATTGATAAACTCAAGAAACACAATGAACCTTGTGAATTAATAAGTTTTGATGTAAATTCACTGTTCACTAGAGTACCTGTGAAAGACATACTTTCATTTCTTAAAGATAAATTACAACTGTTAGATTTAACTATTGAACATGATACTTTCCTGAAATTGATAAAGTTATGCGTACTCGACAATGTGTTTAGAGCAAATGGGAAGTTCTACAAGGAAATATTTGGCATGAGCATGGGTAATTGTCTTTCTGCTCCTCTAGCCTGTATTTATATGGAGTTTTTTGAGTCTAGATTACTACCCAATATAGTGGACTTTATTCCTCCATGGTATAGATATGTAGATGATGTTTTGTCTTGGCCTAAAACAGTGACCCATTGGAATTTTAGACAAGCTTAATGATATTGTCCCAAGTATCACATTCAAAATTGAAAGAGAATAATGGATCCCTTCCATTCCTTGATATGCTTATCATGAGAAATGGCCAAAACTATAAATTTAAGGTGTACAGAAAGCCCACACAGGTAGACAGTTTCATTCATTGTTATCGAATCACCTTGAGTCTACCAAAATGTCAGTTTTTTCTGCTATGTTCTAAGATGTCTACGTGATTTGTGACTTCTGAATTTATTGATGATGAATTGAAACACATTCGCTCCATTGCACAGAAACTCGGTACCCTTCTGTGTTTGTTGATCGTTGTTTAAAAAGGGCTAAAAATCCTTTCATTCCTCTCAAACCAGACAAGTTCCTCACTTAGAATATTTTGACTCTGCCCTATCGTAATGAATTTGTCCCGTTAGTTCGTCCTCAAGCTTCTAAATATTAATGTTTCTAAGTATGACTCAACCATTACCAATATGTTAATAAGAAATAGCCCAAGTTTGAATGTAAATGGAAGTGTTTATTGTATTCCATGTAGCAAATGTAATTGTAATTATGTAGGACAGACAGGAAAAACACTGCAGCTCAGAATCAAACAACATAAGTATAATATCAGAACAGCATCTGAAAGCAGTGCCTTGTTCGTTCATGTTAGAAATAATAATCACCCCATTGCTTGGGAAAAAGCTTAGAAGTATTTAAATCATCTTATGTCACAGAAAGACTTCTGGTTGAAGCTAGTTTGATTAAGGAATTAAAATCAATAAACCTTAGTGATGGTCAGTTCAAAACTGATAATATGTTACATAAATTTATTTGTCAGTGGCCCAAGGTTAAAAAATGCTTTGAAAACCTTTGATCTAGATGTATGATAGTTATTTTGTGGGCTTACTTTGACCTGACCTGACTAGTCACGCCACCCCTTCTCTTAAGCTCTCTCACGTGTGTTGGTGTGGGGATTAGTGGATGACATCATTATGACCTGACCTCATGTTTTTAAGGTCACCCTGTATATTTAAGCCTCTCTATCCATGTAATCCAGTCATGAAGATGTCTTGAATAAAGACTAAAGCTAAGGTGCCCGCTGTTTCCATTTTCCCGGTGATTTTATCAATATATATATATATATATATATATATATATATATATATATATATATATATATATATATATATATATATATATATATATATATATATATATATATATATATATATATATATATATATATATATATATATATATATATATATATATATATATATATATATATATATATATATATATATATATATATATATATATATATATATATATATATATATATATATATATATATATATATATATATATATATATATATATATATATATATATATATATATATATATATATATATATATATATATATATATATATATATATATATATATATATATATATATATATATATATATATATATATATATATATATATGGAATAATGAACTGAAGGTAGCAAGGGAGGCAAAATCACACCTCAAGGGAATCTTCCAAATGTAAAATGTATCAAACTAAACCTCGAGACAAGTTTGTATAGAACACAGCGCTATCATGGTGAACTAATGCAATTTTTGCTTATCTTTAAATTTAACATAAACACAAGCAGCCTTTATGATGTGTACAGTACTGTTTAATATGTCTCTGCATCTGTCTAAACACATCAATACTCTGGAATGCAGTTGTCAATCACGCACGCATGACGCACACACACACACACACACATACACACACACACACACCACTTCAAGGCGAGAGAACCATTAATCTCACACCTGGAGTCTTTGTGTGGACTGGATGTGTGTGATGGTCCTCGTGAGTTGGCTGTGGTGGCCGGCAAGGACTGAGGCACATGAGGAGACACAAGACTGCCAATGGATGATGTCTGCAGCTCATCAGTCTCATGATTGTAAGTCACTTTGGGAAATTCAACCTGAAAATATTTGATATAAAAATACACTAATACAACCACTTTTCTCCTAAACAAAACTGTCTACACCAAATTGGGAGAGTTTAGTTGTGGTCAGAGAAGCCAAGATCATGACCTGTAAGCCATAATATTCTTACAGTGTTAATGTGCAATGTAATGTCTTAAAACAGTAAATGTTGAAAACAAAAAACTATTATATTTCCAAGTTAACCTGGCCCATAAGCCCCGCCCTTCGTCTATCGCTACAAATAGGTGATTGGTTAGTAAGCGTGTTTTTATATCAACCTTTTATAATACATATTTAAAATTTTCTAACATACTCTCTGAAGTGCTAATTCCTTGAAATCATTTGCATTTGATAGTTAATACTTTTAACATTATTTTAGATAAGAACAGGTCTGCCTACCAACTATGAAAACATTTAGTTTTGAATTTTCTATGAACCAATCAGCTTTTAGTACTTAAGAGAGGCGTGGCTTATTGGCTAGGTTAGCATGGAATGGGTATAGTTAACACTTCAGGAAATGATTATAACTTTTGTTCATGTACCATAACAGTACTTCCTTCACTCTATACACTACAGGTAAGCATTAACTCTGTCGACACATCCTAACTACCAGAATACAACTAAACCTGAATGACACAGAATCATAACATGGTGTTGATGGTGGCACTCAACTAACATGGTGGGGGAGAGGTAAGTGTGGGGGTGGGGGAGAGGTGGGGGTGGGGGGAGAGGTAAGTGTGGGGGGGAGAGGTAAGTGTGGGGGGTGGGGAGAGGTAAGTGTGGGGGGTGAGGGGGAGGTAAGTGTGGGGGGTGGGGGGAGAGGTAAGTGTGGGGGTGAGGGGAGGTAAGTGTGGGGGTGGGGGGAGGTAAGTGTGGGGGTGGGGGAAGTAGGTGTGGGGGTGGGGGAGGTAACTGCCTACATACACACCACCTTCTTGTATATACCTCAGAGCAGCTGGTGATGACTTCTACACAGTCATGTGATAAAGTGCGGAAAATGTCACTCATATTACACGACAACAACATCTACCTTGTCTTGAGGTGGTCGTTGCTCTCAATATCTGGGACTTTCCTTGTAAACACTGTCAAATACATAAGAATTACATTATTATACTACGAAGGCTAATTGTTATAAAACATTAGACTTATCACTGACCTCTTGGGTGAGTCCTGCAAGCCTCATGATCTGAGTAATAACTTGAGCTGTTAATCCGGTTATTTTTGAAACATCAAATGGTGGTGGTTCAACTGGCTCCAGCAGTGCCACAGCTATGTCACTAATACTTGTATCCCAGTCACACCATTGTACCTGAAAGTATTTATAATTAATTGCTCAAGGTTTTCATTCATTAATTCTAAAATAAGAGATCTTGTACAGCACTACAGTAAGAAGGCTTGTGAGATGTTTCCACTCAAGAAACACAAGTGCCAAGAACACACCATGTCCAACATGCATTATGTACTAGCAGGACACACCTTGTCCAACATGCATTATGTACTAGCAGGACACACCCTGTCCAACATACATTATGTACTAGCAGAACACACCCTGTCCAACATACACTATGTACTAGCAGGACACACCCTGTCCAACATACATTATGTACTAGCAGGACACACCCTGTCCAACATACATTATGTACTAGCAGGACACACCATGTCCAACATACATTATGTACTAGCAGGACACACCATGTCCAACATGCATTATGTACTAGCAGGACACACCATGTCCAACATACATTATGTACTAGCAGGACACACCCTGTCCAACATACATTATGTACTAGCAGGACACACCCTGTCCAACATAAACTATGTACTAGCAGGACACACCCTTTCCAACATACATTATGTACTAGCAGGACACACCCTGTCCAACATACATTATGTACTAGCAGGACACACCATGTCCAACATACATTATGTACTAGCAGGACACACCATGTCCAACATACATTTTGTACTAGCAGGACACACCATGTCCAACATACATTGTGTACTAGCAGGACACACCCTGTCCAACATACATTATGTACTAGCAGGACACACCATGTCCAACATGCATTATGTACTAGCAGGACACACCATGCCCAACATACATTATGTACTAGCAGGACACACCATGTCCAACATACATTATGTACTAGCAGGACACACCATGTCCAACATACATTATGTACTAGTAGGACACACCCTGTCCAACATACATTATGTACTAGCAGGACACACCCTGTCCAACATACATTATGTACTAGCAGGACACACCCCTGTCCAACATGTACATTGTGTAAATTAGCAGGACACACCCCTGTCCAACACATAAGCCATTATGTGCAATTAGCAGGACACACCCTGTCCAACATACATTATGTACTAGCAGGATACACCATGTCCAACATACATTATGTACTAGCAGGACACACCCTGTCCAACATACATTATGTACTAGCAGGACACACCCTGTCCAACATACATTGTGTGCTAGCAGGACACACCCTGTCCAACATACATTATGTACTAGCAGGACACACCATGTCCAACATACATTATGTACTAGCAGGACACACCCTGTCCAACATACATTATGTACTAGCAGGACACACCATGTCCAACATATGACAAACAAGCAGGACACACCCAAGTCCAACATGCATTATGTACCAGCAGGACACACCATGTCCAACATACATTATGTACCAGCAGGACACACCCCGTCCAACATACATTATGTACTAGCAGGACACACCCTGTCCAACATACATTATGTACTAGCAGGACACACCCTGTCCAACATACATTATGTACTAGCAGGCTACTCCATGTCCAACATACATTATGTACTAGCAGGACACACCCTGTCCAACATACATTATGTACTAGCAGGACACACCATGTCCAACATACATTATGTACTAGCAGGACATACCATGTCCAACATACATTATGTACTAGCAGGACACACCCTGTCCAACATACATTATGTACTAGCAGGACACACCATGTCCAACATACATTATGTACTAGCAGGACACACCATGTCCAACATACATTATGTACTAGCAGGACACACCCTGTCCAACATACATTATGTACTAGCAGGACACACCATGTCCAACATACATTATGTACTAGCAGGACACACCATGTCCAACATGCATTATGTACTAGCAGGACACACCATGTCCAACATACATTATGTACCAGCAGGACACACCATGTCCAACATACATTATGTACTAGCAGGACACACCATGTCCAACATACATTATGTACTAGCAGGACACACCATGTCCAACATACATTATGTACTGTTAAGGGACACACCCTGTCCAACATACATTATGTACCAGCAGGACACACCCCTGTCCACCACGTCCAGTCACATACATTATGTACTAGCAGGACACACTATGTCCAACATACATTATGTACTAGCAGGACACACCCCTGTCCAACATACACTATGTACCAGCAGGACACACCCTGTCCAACATACATTATGTACTAGCAGGACACACCATGTCCAACATACATTATGTACTAGCAGGACACACCCTGTCCAACATACATTATGTACTAGCAGGACACACCCTGTCCAACATGCATTATGTACTAGCAGGACACACCATGTCCAACATACATTATGTACTAGCAGGACACACCATGTCCAACATACATTATGTACTAGCAGGACACACCCTGTCCAACATACACTATGTACTAGCAGGACACACCCTGTCCAACATACATTATGTACTAGCAGGACACACCATGTCCAACATACATTATGTACTAGCAGGACACACCATGTCCAACATACATTATGTACTAGCAGGACACACCATGTCCAACATACATTATGTACTAGCAGGACACACCCTGTCCAACATACATTATGTACTAGCAGGACACACCATGTCCAACATACATTATGTACTAGCAGGACACACCCTGTCCAACATACATTATGTACTAGCAGGACACACCATGTCCAACATACATTATGTACTAGCAGGACACACCCTGTCCAACATACATTATGTACTAGCAGGACACACCATGTCCAACATACATTATGTACTAGCAGGACACACCCTGTCCAACATACATTATGTACTAGCAGGACACACCATGTCCAACATACATTATGTACTAGCAGGACACACCATGACACAACACATGTCCAACATACACATACTAGCAGGACACACCATGTCCAACATAGTACTAGCAGGACACACCATGTCCAACATACATTATGTACTAGCAGGACACACCATGTCCAACATACATTATGTTCTAGCAGGACACACCCTGTCCAACATACACTATGTACTAGCAGGACACACCATGTCCAACATACATTATGTACTAGCAGGACACACCATGTCCAACATACATTATGTACTAGCAGGACACACCATGTCCAACATACATTATGTACTAGCAGGACACACCCTGTCCAACATACATTATGTACTAGCAGGACACACCATGTCCAACATACATTATGTACTAGCAGGACACACCATGTCCAACATACATTATGTACTAGCAGGACACACCCTGTCCAACATACATTATGTACTAGCAGGACACACCATGTCCAACATACATTATGTACTAGCAGGACATACCATGTCCAACATACATTATGTACTAGCAGGACACACCCTGTCCAACATACATTATGTACTAGCAGGACACACCATGTCCAACATACATTATGTACTAGCAGGACACACCATGTCCAACATACATTATGTACTAGCAGGACACACCCTGTCCAACATACATTATGTACTAGCAGGACACACCATGTCCAACATACATTATGTACTAGCAGGACACACCATGTCCAACATACATTATGTACTAGCAGGACACACCCCTGTCCAACATACATTATGTACTAGCAGGACATGTGTCCAACACACCATATCATTATGTACAGCTAGTGTACTAGCAGGACACACCATGTCCAACATACATTATGTACTAGGGACACACTGTGTCCAACATGCATTATGTACTAGCAGGACACACCATGTCCAACATACATTATGTACCAGCAGGACACACCATGTCCAACATACATTATGTACTAACATACATTATGTACTAGCAGGACACACCATGTCCAACATACATTACCAGCAGACACACCCCTGTCCAACATACATTATGTACTAGGACACACCCTGTCCAACATACATTATGTACTAGCAGGACACACCATGTCCAACATACATTATGTACTAGCAGGACACACCATGTCCAACATACATTATGTACTAGCAGGACACACCATGTCCAACATACATTATGTACTAGCAGGACACACCATGTCCAACATACATTATGTACTAGCAGGACACACCATGTCCAACATACATTATGTACTAGCAGGACACACCATGTCCAACATACATTATGTACTAGCAGGACACACCCTGTCCAACATACATTATGTACTAGCAGGACACACCATGTCCAACATACATTATGTGCTACAGGACACACCATGTCCAACTTATGTGCTAGCAGGACACACCATGTCCAACATACATTATGTACTAGCAGGACACACCATGTCCAACATACATTATGTACTAGCAGGACACACCCTGTCCAACATACATTATGTACTAGCAGGACACACCATGTCCAACATACATTATGTACTAGCAGGACACACCATGTCCAACATACATTATGTACTAGCAGGACACACCATGTCCAACATACATTATGTACTAGCAGGACACACCATGTCCAACATACATTATGTACTAGCAGGACACACCCTGTCCAACATACACTATGTACTAGCAGGACACACCATGTCCAACATACATTATGTACTAGCAGGACACACCATGTCCAACATACATTATGTACTAGCAGGACACACCCTGTCCAACATACATTATGTACTAGCTTGACAGTGTACAGTACAGAGATATATCAAGGGTAGATGGGAGTTTTGGAGGGTGGCCGGTCCTTAACCCTCTGAATTTGTTATGTTCTTATGGGATTAATTGTCTTGATAACCGTTGATTCACTAACCAATGACTTTCCCCGGTCCCTAAATGCGTCAGTTATCGGGGTACACCTGTACTATAATGGAATATATTTGCTTACTTTCTAAAAGGTTCAAACTACCATTAATCTGTATATAGGGAGCCTCATTTGACGACCTTAATACAACTGTACATGAACAGAATCATTATTAAACTACGCTACCATTACTATATAAATATTGCACCAGAGATTCATAATATACAAAATGGTTCAGCTCCTGAAAAGCCTTTCATAAATGCATCCTTCACAAATTGGCTCTCCTTTCCTGATAGATTCCCATTATTAAAGCTGAGACTGTTCCAACATCCAAATTCTCTGAATATTTTAAAGTGCCACAATTGTTATCAATGACCCTCATGCAGATAGATCTAGTAAGGGCATACAACAGGCTGGGTTAGGATATAATAGGGGATATTGCCAAAGTTAATGGTAAAGAAATATATTAGTTGGATGCATTACAATCATTCCTCAGCCTCCAGCTCTGATAGAGTAACTATGATTATAAAGAGACAAGAGGTAAACAAAAGAGACATACGGTACCTTAACTGCAGGGTGACCTTGACGCAATGCTCCCAACACCATGGCTCTTCTTCCTGTCCCCTTCTGGATACACTGACTCCCTACACGTAACCCACTGTCTACGCCACCGATCATGGCAAGAGCGGGATATACTTCTTTACAGAGCTGTTCCAAGTTCATCTCATAAACAAGGTTTTGTTTACATAATTTCCCTTTAGCAGTGCCCGTCCTTCCATCCAAGAGGTCACGATCTTGTTCCAGGTTTTTGTCTGTTCTTTGGTTGTTTCTGTCGTCATCGTCAGAACATGATCCAAATTTCTTCTTTGCCCTCTCTTCTTGTTCAAGTCTTTCATCTAGTGTCAGGACGTGCCCTTCGTTACCATCATCTGTGGAAGGTTCATATTCAGAAGTAACTTCTTCAGTTTCCGATTCACTTTTAGAAGCTGTTTCGATACTTTCGTGAAGATCTTTTGGCTGCGGTATGAGTTCTTTTGTCTGATTAAGACGTTCAATTATACAATCGTTAACCTGTTGCGTCCAAACTGAGGCTTCGTGGAGCTGCCGGAGTAGAGCAATGTGGGCTTCTGCTAAGACGGCAGCTTGAGGGGCACACAGCGGGTCCCCGGGATCAAGGTCTCGTGGTGAACCTCTAACTTGCATGTCCACCATCTTTACTTTCTCACCAGGGTTTGTGCTATAGAACATGACACATGGATAAAGCTCCGGGGCATCAATATTTTCAAATGCAAGCCGTGGTTCTTCTCCGTTCTTGCCAAAGCTGAGAGTTCTGGCCTCCATATCCAGCACCACTGTGATGTAATCCCCTTGTGTAAAACCTGGTAAGGACACACTTAGTTCCCCATTGTGGTACAGATTTCCCGAGTAGGCTCTATAAAGCCACATGTCCGAGGAAGTCCTGTGGCTGTAATCGCGAACTGGATATTTTGAGACACCAACACACGTTCCTTCATTACCCCGGTTCTCTTTGACAATGAGAAATTTCCACTGATAACAGCCCGAGGTAATGGGAGTGGACCCTAGACCATAGCCACGTCCACCTGGGATATGAACTAAGGTGTGTCCTCCCTCCACTGAGCAACAAACAGACTTGTCAGGATCAAAGCCTACTTCTTGAACTGGCAGACTGTCATCAGGAGAATCTGGTCTTGATTGTTCATCCATCAATTCTGGACTGGACAGTCTTACAAGATGTCTCTGCAGTTCAGTCAGCAATTGGCTTGCCTTAAGGTGGGCTTGAGCAGATGGTATAACCCACATATTAGCTGCCAGCTGCATGAACAGCTGTCTTACAACCTGTTCCCGAGCCTCTAGGTCAAGATCGGAATATGGTAATGTTGCACCCAGTAGAGTCAATGCTAGCACTCGAGTTCTTACACTAATGACCTGAGGAAGGTGAGATTCAGCCTGCTCTCCGGTCACCAGCAGCAGAAGGCGGACCCACGGCTGACGACCCACGAGGACTCTCACCCGCTGGTTCACACACAGCCGCCTCACAAACACGAGAAGATTGCCCAAAGTCACTTCCAAATGTCGCCTTTTGCGAGCATCGGCAACGTTACTGTTCTGGTCAGCATTGAGCCCAGTAAGACGTAATTCTAATTTCCTCTGACCTGCTTTCTTATCTTTTTCACCCACATCACTTATATCCATAACTTTCCTCTCCGTCTCGTCGGTCTCCGCTCCTTTAAACTCTGTGGTCTTTTCATCGGGAAGAGTGACGTCTTGCTGCATCAAGTTCTTCCATGTAAATTCATTTGCCTTAATGATGTGGTTGACCAGGTCCTCAACTTGTAGGTGTAAAAGATTCATAACCTGAGAGAGGACTGACTCACTGATGTCTTCTGCATAATACCTGTAACACACAATGCATTGTCTATTACATTCATTTGAATGATTTGTAATGATGAACAATACTGAAGAAATAACTGAAGATTCATGAGCAAAATGTAAAAGAGCCTGCTCACACTGAGGCTGGAATGGACAAAATCTGATGCCAATTGTCAGAATGAGTGAGTCAAGTTAACAACACATCTCACAGTATATTCTAATCACATCTAATTTGAATCTTTCAAATTTTATCTTAGAGGGAAGACAGTTTCCCTCTCCCTAGAAGACACCAAGTCGTATAACGGGTATTAGCTAAGCTGACAATATCATATATCACCCACCGCGGCGTCACATATTGTCCGAATAATTTGCATCAGAATTTGTCCACTTATGGCTTCAGTGTGAGCAGGCCCTAATACTGAGGTTAACTCCTGCAGGATGAAGGAGCAGAGCATTAAACATTAAGGATTGATCCTAAAATTCCATTTTATAACATAACATGGATTGGACATTTCATGTGGGGTCAATAAGTGTATATTTTCACAAGAGGTTCCCTGCACCCCTTACTTGTGCAACTGAAACTATTTTATATTTTAAAATTGACTGTGAACAAAGAATCAATGTGTCTCAAGACAAGACTGGCTCTCAAAGATGCAACTGGGAAACCTTGGTAGTCCCTTGGGTTGAAAGCTGAGAGACGTCACCAACACAAACACTCTGGGATCCACAGTTTTTGGTTAAAAAGATAGTAAAGACAAAGGAAGTCAGAAGGACCTGAAGCACCTGATCCACACTGAGGATAAACAGGGATTTTAGGATTACTCTCTCATGTATAGGTCAGCATAAATTACACAACTCATGTACGTGAAGCCATTAAGTACAGAAGGGAAGACGAAGGCAATAAAGCTCAATGAGTTAGCACCACCACCACCCAGGAGTGCCAATCATACTGGCCCACTCACCTGTGGCAAGTAAAAAATCCTTAGAGTGAGTCAGATTAAACAAAAATCAGTAGCCTGTCAGGCAAGTGATTATTTTGCCTCGGGTGAAAGTGAAGGAGACCTGGTAAGTAGACCTGACTGTTGAAGAAATATACTGATGGGTATAATAATAACAACAGAGATAAGTAACAATGTGCATGATAATGTTGTTTATGACTTGTCAGTTGACTCATCAACACCCAGGTGAGGGGGCTGCAGTAATTAATATTATACTGAACGCCAGCAAGGCTGGATAAAGGCTGTAGAGGGACTTTTAATGCTTGACAAGAAATGTGCACCAGTACAGGTTCATGACCTGTACTGTAACAACAAAGACTGTCTCGTCTCGTCTCAGGGAAATGTTCTTGTCTACTGGTAGGTCTGCCTTGCATTGAACAATGTGTTTGTGATACATATAGAGCCCAAACATCACTTCTTTCCTTCAAAGTTGTCATACATTGTACTCCGAGTTATTTGAGCCCAAAATCAGCCTTCTAAGATGAAAAATAACAGAAATAGCGAATCTGCCCCCATGGGGAAGAGGGTGCTGGCTCCCTGCCCCCCATAATGGAATGCCACCCTGGCCCCACGCCTAGAGCTAACCCCAATGGTCCTAGGAATCACCCCAATACAAGGGCCAAATTATACATCTGGCTAGGTGTACTGTTGTTGCAGAAGTTTAACTGCAAACAGTATTGTATATGTACAATATATTGTAAATAAACAAAATATACTATACTACTGTATACACTATACTGTGCTCACCAGCAGATACTGTCATCTTGGGCTTGTGATGCAGGCAGGACAAATGGTGATAGGATGATACAGGATGACCTGCCTTTGTCCTGTACCGTCTCCTGTAGCAGGTATTGCTAGCTGAAACTTTCCTCCCGGTTCATGAAGGAGGGATTGTACATGCACTGTACTCTGTACATACACTCTCCACACACTAGCCTACTGTGATACAGTACTTTCACACTTACTAAATGTACAGCACAGTATACATAGCTGTAATTACTTTTTATGTCATAATACTTCTTTAACAGTATTCTTGGCTGATTATATGCTGGTACAGTAATGCATAGTACTGCACAACACAGATCATATGTGAAAGCAGCAGTGGGTGAGTGAACAAGCTTGTAAAATGGCAGCAAACAATGAACTAAGAGACTCATGATGCAAGAGTTAGAGGACATAGGCTGTGAGATACAGCAGTCAATCATAGGCATCCCATGCAGTTACATGACAGCAGTAGCCAATTGTAGCTCACGAGCATTCTGAGCCTACCCATCCATGCACCCGGCACTTGTCAGCATGTGATGCAAATGCTCAGAAGTTTTGGGAATGCTAAAATTTTATTTTCCAGATAATGGAAAGTTCCAAGGATGAAAAATTCTGGTTAATGAGGATATTAATTATACAGTACAATAATTAATTGTTTAATTTCAAAATTATGTGACATCATCCTGGAGACCTCATATATTATCAAGGACTTACTGTACCATTAAATATCTAGAGGGAACTTGACTTATCCATCACTGGTATGAGGTAACACAGGGATCACTGGTTAACTCGCTCAACCTTCGCGTACAATTAAACCAATAAAATAATGACCATTACAGAGGAAAGTTGATCCAAGACTTCTGTAAGAAATTGTAAGGTGAGTCTGTTCTTCCAATTCACTCACTGTGAGAAGTAAGTGAGCTGTTCCCTCCTAATAACTTCAAGGGACTGGAAACTGGCAAGAAGTAAGAAGGTTTGCAGATAACTTCCTTTTATGGCTGAGAGAGACCGAGGCTCCTGGACTACTGGGTGGGCTTCAACCCCTAACATGATTCCCAGTACTGGCTGTACTAAAGAGTGTTTGTGGTGACCATAAAATGTGTAAAGACTGAGACCACAACACAACATGGCAGGAAGATCCTTCTGTTGCAGGAGGGTTTAGAGCAGGGGTCCATGGATGGGCTTCAGGGGGTCCTTGAAGGTCAGATAAAAATTTAACATTTATATTCAAGCCAAATAACAACAACCTTCTCATTGAAATGAACTTTTGAGCAGAATTAAAGTTTTGTTTTGCTTAATTTGCACAAGATCATTGTATTTCATTTTTGTATGGAGTGGCCATTAATTTTTGCATAAAAAAGTGTGAAACATAATTATTTGTTAAGATTGTTTACTTTATTCATACTTTGTGTATGTCATACACTGTATGAGGCAATGAATTTTCAATAAAATAAAGAATATTCATTGCATGTACAGTTGTGCTTATGTGCATTTTTCTAGGGAGGGGGACCATAGCTTTCATCAAATTCCCAAAGGGGTCCGTGACTCAAAAAAGGTTAAGAACCACTGGTTTAGAGGGTCACCCCGGGATAAAAACTTTGATGTTTATAATTGATACGGTGGTTTATAAGACTACTGAACTGTATTTAAAAACTATGATTTTCTAGATGTAGAACAACTATTTATTGCTTCTTATCGTAATATATACTGGTAGGCATAAGGTGACCACAACTGTTTAAGTTACTCACACTTCAAAATTTAGGCAACTAGGTTTGGGGACCACAGACCACCTGGAACCTCAAGTAGTACTAATAAGAGAGACTGAGTCAACTGGGCGATAAATAATGTTTACAGCAGAAAACACTGTCAGGCCTCGTCCGCCTAGATGTTGTGTTCTGTACTAAAACAGATGAAGCTCACTGCCACAAGGGTTCACCAGTGAGTCTTCCCCATACTCATAAAATGGAGTTCATAATTTAGTCTTTTACATTTATATCTTCCATCAGTTGAGAGGATGAACTTAACATAAAACTCAAACAAACAATTACGAGTGACACATTTAAACTTAAATTCAAGAGATCTTCTTAAAAGGATTATGTACAAGTATAGAACAAATTCAGACAATTTATGCTGTTTTTTTGTAACTTTAACTAATACTACAATGGCAATATTTAATAAGTACTTAAAATGTACTGTACTGTACTGTACTTACATACAGCAACTTCAGGTAATTCCATGACTTTTAATGTGAATTTTTAATTTTGCAGCAACCTAAATTATTATGTCTGTCAGTTGTCTCACCAACTTATGCAACACAGAAATAAGATCTTATCAGAAGTAGTTAAAATACCCTGTAAACCTTCACACTTACCCTGTTAAAATAGTAAGTATCTGAAAGAGTGTGTGAGCTGCATGAGGCAGAAGATCTGACGGGGAGGGGTGTGGAGTGTGGCGCAGGGTGGGGGGATCATAAGGGCAACACATCCTCACTAAGGCATCAAGAAGGCCACTTGACACAGCCAGGCTCAGATCAGAAGCTTCATACCGCACACTCAGAGCAAATATGGTCAGCAGACACAGGCGTTCCCGAAGTCCTGTTGGGTGAGATGAAAATGTTAGTATCAACACTTAGTGTGGTCAATAGTGACACTCCTGGTCTTAGTGTGGTCAATAGTGACACTCCTGGTCTTAGTGTGGTCAATAGTGACACTCCTGGTCTTAGTGTGGTCAATAGTGACACTTCTGGTCTTAGTGTGGTCGATATTGTCATTCCTGGTCTTAGTGTGGTCAATAGTGACACTCCTGGTCTTAGTGTGGTCAATAGTGACACTCCTAGTCTTAGTGTGGTCAATGGTGACACTCGTGGTCTTAGTGTGGTAAATGGTGACACTCCTGGTCTTAGTGTGGTCAATAGTGACACTCCTGGTCTTAGTGTGGTCAATAGTGACACTCCTGGTCTTAGTGTGGTCAATAGTGACACTCCTGGTCTTAGTGTGGTCAATAGTGACACTCCTGGTCTTAGTGTGGTCAATATTGACACTCCTGGTCTTAGTGTGGTCAATAGTGACACTCCTAGTCTTAGTGGGGTCAATGGCGACACTCCTGGTCTTAGTGTGGTAAATGGTGACACTTCTAGTCTTAGTGTGGTCAATGGTAACACTCCTGGTCTTAGTGTGGTCAATGGTGACACTTCTAGTCTTAGTGTGGTTAATAATGACACTCCTGGTCTTAGTGTGGTCAATGGTGACACTCCTGGTCTTAGTGTGGTCAATAGTGACACTCCTGGTCTTAGTGTGGTCAATAGTGACACTCCTGGGCTTAGTGTGGTCAATAGTGACACTCCTGGGCTTAGTGTGGTCAATAGTGACACTCCTGGTCTTAGTGTGGTCAATAGTGACACTCCTGGTCTTAGTGTGGTCAATAGTGACACTCCTGGTGACACTCTAGTGTGGTCAATGGTGACACTTTTAGTCTTAATGTAGTCAATGGTGACACTTTTAGGTCTTAGTGTGGTCAATGGTGACACTCCTGGTCTTAGTGTGGTCAATGGTGACACTCCTGGTCTTAGTGTGGTCAATAGTGACACTCCTGGTCTTAGTGTGGTCAATAGTGTGACACTTCTAGTCTTAGTGTGGTCAATGGTGACACTTTTAGTCTTAGTGTGGTCAATGGTGACACTCTTCTTAGTGTCTTAGTGTGGTCAATGGTGACACTCCTGGTCTTAGTGTGGTCAATGGTGACACTCCTGGTCTTAGTGTGGTCAATGGTGACACTTCTAGTCTTAGTGTGGTCAATGGTGACACTTCTAGTCCTAGTGTGGTCAATGGTGACACTCCTGGTCTTAGTGTGGTCAATGTGGTCAATGACACTTTTAGTCTTAGTGTGGTCATTGGTGACACTTCTAGTCTTAGTGTGGTCAATGGTGACACTTCTAGTCCTAGTGTGGTCAATGGTGACACTTCTAGTCCTAGTGTGGTCAATGGTGACACTCCTGGTCTTAGTGTGGTCAATGGTGACACTCCTGGTCGTAGTGTGGTCAATAGTGACACTCCTGGTCTTAGTGTGGTCAATAGTGACACTTCTAGTCTTAGTGTGGTCAATGGTGACACTTCTAGTCCTAGTGTGGTCAATGGTGACACTCCTGGTCTTAGTGTGGTCAATGGTGACACTTCTAGTCCTAGTGTGGTCAATGGTGACACTCCTGGTCTTAGTGTGGTCAATGGTGACACTCCTGGTCTTAGTGTGGTCAATGGTGACACTTCTAGTCTTAGTGTGGTCAATGGTGACACTTCCCTGGTCTTAGTGTGGGCTTACAGTGACACCTGTCTTAGTGTGGGTCATTAGTGACACTCATGGCCTTTAGTGTGGGTCATTAGTGCACTCATGTCTTAGTGTGGCCACGGTGACACTTCTAGTCTTAGTGTGGTCAATGCAGACACTCCTGGTCTTAGCGTGGTCAATGTTGACACTCCTGGTCTTAGTGTGGTCAATGGTGACACTCGGTCTTGGTGTGGTCAATGGCACAATTCCTGGCCTTAGTGTGGTCAATGGTGACACTCCTGGTCTTAGTGTGGTCAATGGTGACACTCCTGGTCTTGTATCACGGTGACACTCCTGGCTTTAGTGTGGTCAATGGTATACTTCTAGTCCTAGTGTGGCTCACTGGGTGACACTTCTAGTCCCAGTGTGTTAATGGTGACACTTCTGGTCTTAGTGTGGTCAATGGTGACACTTCTGGTCTTAGTGTGGTCAATAGTGACACTCCTGGTCTTAGTGTGGTCAATAGTGACACTCCTGGTCTTTTAGTGTGGTCAATGGTGACACTTCTGGTCTTAGTGTGGTCAATGGTGACACTCCTGGTCTTTTAGTGTGGTCAATGGTGACACTCCTGGTCTTAGTGTGGTCAATGGTGACACTCCTGGTCTTAGTGTGGTCAATGGTGACACTTGTGGTCTTAGTGTGGTCAAGAGTTCATTAAAAATTAAATATTTTATATAAAATATGTGATATCCCCATTAGCCGGAACAATTGGTGCAGAGATTTTCTGGGAATGAGAGATATCGGGATAACTAGAGGACTCTCTCAAACATGAAAAAATCCCATATCCCTGGAGTTTTTCCGGTTACTGGGAAAAAATTCTGAGAGTCTAAATTATACATCTTGCACAAAAGGACATTAGCCGACATCCCCAGAATGTTTCTGGGTGCTGGGGAAAGGTTTTTGAGAGTCTAAACTGTGCATCTCGTCTCGCACGGACAAACACCCTCCCATTACATCTAGACTACACGCACGAGCGAAAATGCCTATGGCTGATGAAAAACTGTACTGTATAAACATATATTTTCAGCATCTGTGTAAATGTGTTAGACAAATGAAACTGATACCATAATGATCCTGATAAATTCTCTACAAGATGTTCCCAATAAGAGATCCTTAAACAAAACAAGGAGTGACATGTTAGTTTTGATCATCGAAGAAATGGACCTGGGTATATTAAATACTGGTGATATCACCCACTGTCATGTCCAGACCAACACGATTACAGCCATAGATCTCGAATTGTGCTCAGTAGACTCTCTACTGGACGTTGAGTGGAGAGTAACAGACGACCTCAGAGGAAGTGACCAATGCTTGCTATTATTTCTTCTTCCCCGGAGGTTCTCCCGACACCATAAGGTTCCCGTTGGCAATTAGATAAGGTGAACTGGGATTTGTTCAAGGAACTTGCAAGGTAGACAGTTGCTTTGAAGAATTTCCCTCTGTAGATGAAGCAATTGAATACTTTGCCAACCTCCACCAACGGGTTGGTCACTGTTCCATTCCTCACACCTCTGGTCGTGTGGCTCAATGATCTGTTCCTTGCTGGTCGCAGGAGTGCAGACAGGCAGTTATTGAGCAGCACAGAGCTTATGACTACTACATGCATCATAGGACAGGATTTTATCATGTGGAATACAAACGGGCCAGAACCCAAGCTCGTCAAATATTAAAGAATGCCCATCACCAGTCTTTTTTCTCTTTTGTCTCCTCTGTAAATGTAAAAACTCCCTTGTCACAGGTATGGAAATGTGTGAAGAAAATATCAGGCAAGTTTTTATCTAATCCTCCCCCAGCTCTCAGGGCTAATGATGGCAGCTCAGTTGCCGCCCCTCAAGTTGCTGAACTTTTTGCCACAACATTTGAAGGTGTGTCTTCTATGACAGCTCAATCCTCAGAGTTTACACAGGAGTGTAGAGTAAAGGAGTAATGGGCCCTGGATTATGGAGTGGGACGTGGTCAGACACACATCATGTTCTTAATGAAAGAAATGTGAACTGCCCTTTCACTTACTGGGGATACATCAACAAGGCCTGATGATATCCCATTTTCAATGCTTCATCACTTTAGGTTGAGGTACAGACCTTTCTATTAGAGCAATATAACAGGAACTGGTCCTTCCTGTCCTCATGGCAGGAGGCTAATGTCGTGCCTTTCAAGAAAACTGGAGGAGAGGGTCTTCACCCGCTAGATTATCGCCCCATAGCTCTGACCTCCTGTATCTGCAAGCTGTTTGAAAAGATGGTTGGTCAAGTCACGATTAGTATACTACCTGGTGAAGAATGCCCTTTGACCATATCAATCTGACTTGTTGCCAGGATCTCATCTGCATTTTTTCGACCCAGAGAAAGCATACGACACAGCTTACAGATTCAGCATCCTTAAGGAGTTTCACAATTTTGGATTGCAGGGAAATTTACCATCCATCGCACTTTTAGGGTCTTCAGGTCTTTATCAATTCCAAGTCTACTAGTTGACGCTGATGACCCAGCCCTTGATCTTAGATGTCAGTATCTCCAGGTTCAGTGTTGGTTTTGCCTCCACAATCTGTAACCAACACTTGTATAGTTGACGAGATTATGTCCCCACACTACACTCAGCCTCTCACGACCTTTCAGCTTCAGAGTAAGGGAGGTTGTGAGTCTTCTTTGTCTTCCTCCTGGTGCTTAGGGGGGACGTACTCTCCTCCGTGGAGGAAGCCGACCTTCTACACAAGCTTTGAGTTTTATCTATTAATGTTTAAATGGCTTTTTGAAAGTTCTATGTTATTTATTACTCTGTCTTTTATTATGCAATATTTGATTCTAGTCTTTAAAGTTATTATTTTAATTCAGTGACATATGACACAAGTTGTTATGTCACCAGGGAAGTGTTTACCACAATTAATCAATTCTTAAACAAAATATTTTGACATGATATAATGATGGGGACTCCATTCCTTATAAAAAAAGGAATAAATGTTTGTACAGGAGTCTGTAACATCAGTTCTAATTAAGGTAGACACTCGATTTTTACTAGAACAATCCTGATTTATTTATTTACTTATTTATTTCTTATTTTTTTATTTTTTTTACAGGGATTAGCCCACACAGGCACAGGTTACTGACCCACATCGGGGCCTGGGGGGTGAAAAGGTGGTGGTGATGGTGGTGGTGGTGGTGATGATGATGATGATAATAATAATAATAATAATAATAATAATAATAATAATAATAATAATAATAATAATAATAATAATAATAATAATAATAATAATA
Organism: Homarus americanus; assembly: GCF_018991925.1. Lineage (NCBI taxonomy): Eukaryota > Metazoa > Arthropoda > Malacostraca > Decapoda > Nephropidae > Homarus > Homarus americanus. The sequence goes on from NW_024733231.1 coordinate 9,883,776, forward strand.
ATAATAATAATAATATTTTATAATAATACAGTAATAATAATAATAATAATAATAATAATAATAATAATATAATAATAATAATAATAATAATAATAATAATAATAATAATAATAATAATAATAATAATAATAAAATAATAATAATAATAATAATATAATAATAAAGAACCATAAAGATATACAAAAAATATCAAACGTGAGAAACAATATCTGTATGTTGTGTTGTCAATAGTTAGAGAAACAATTGAGACCCTGCAACTGTGTGTAAATGAGGCAGAAAGTCAGATCAGCAACCTGGGACTTGGTCACAATTTTTGTGATGCCATATGGCAGCAGGGTCTACCATTAGACAACACATTATGCTTCCAACATCTTTCCAGGAGGTAGTACCTCCCTGTTTGATAGCTGCCTACTACCTAAGAGTTTGGTTAAATAAATATATTTAAAAAACATAAAGATCTATATGATACAGCCATGAATGGAGCTGTGAGTCACAGCCAAGACAGTGAATCTTTTCACTCTTCACAGAAAAATTTTCCAGAGTCTAAACAACGCATCTTGCATGGAGCTGTATTTATTTATGCAAACACCACTGTACATGTACAGTATATTTTTAATATTGTAATCATTATAATGTATACTACTTTCTATACAGTATATACTGGACACACCAACATATGTTTTTACAGCTGGATAGCGGTAATCATTGGAGAACGATAAGAGTAATTAGAAAAATGTTGTCGTGTACCCTGGACGATATTTATCGCTTCGTTAGGCAGTGGCCAGTATGGGGGTGGTGATAGGAGTGTTGTTTGTTGTACCAAGTGAACAGGCGCTGACTCAGTCCTACTATAGTATAATGAAGCCAGAGGGTAGACTATACTGAATCAGCTTCATGTATCTACCCGGGTCCTGAGAGGCTAACATATAACCACCTGTACCTCTCAACTGATCGCCCTAAACACACCGAGGCTTTCTGTTCTGAGCCAGACCTGCAACACGTACTCGTAAACCTGTTGTGTTTCATTGTGGACATGAAGAATATTAATTGAACAACTTCTGATTATATGCAGCTTATATTGTTACGACAGGTTGTACCTCTCTAGTCCCGCAACCTCGGGACCTGACCGGTGCCGGACCATGGAAATTGCCGGACCATGGAAATTCACCCTTTTCCTGGATAGATAGTGACTTGTGCTTATGCTTGGAAGCACTAGCACCACTTTCTCTGCATCATGGTCTCTTTGAAGACATATTGAAGGGTTAAATGTCGTATAATAGCTTCTCAAATTTTGCGAGTTTTTAATTCTTAACATATTTTATTGGAACACAAAAAAATAAATAAATAAAAATTTTGACGGCAGAAACTTGAATTTCGACGGGTTTGAACGGCCCGCCAACGTGCAGACGACGTGCATAATCGTGTAAACAGTGTCATTTCTCTTATGTACAAAAGATTCATTATTGTTTATTACTGAATGTCTTTTTTATTGAATTAATGTTTATGTGTGCAAAATGAGCAATACAAATCATTAATAATACGTAGAAAATTAAAACACATAAGGAAATGAGACAGCATTGTTTTCGTTGATTACAAAACCAGTGACTGACTGGTTCTACATATAAAACTGAAGAAAATAAGACCCTGGTTGTAGCTGTAGTAAAATTAATATGGTTGTTTTAAGCAATGTTATTTAATGTTAATAAATGGAACAATAGAAGTAGCGAACGATAATGGTAAAGAAAAAAAGAGAGCTCGCATATGTAAGTGCGCACACGTGAAAGCATATCGTCATTACTTTACATAAGAATATGAAAGCAACACTTATTTACTGTTCATATATATTTTAATTAATGTTTCTGAATTTGTTTTTATTGAATTAATGTGTGTGTGCAAAATTAACAATACAATTTATTAATAATACGTGGAATATTAGAGGAGACGAGACGGCTGCCGGCATTGTTTATGTTAAAGCTTACGAAACCAGTGACTGATTGGTTCTACATATAAAACTGAAGAAAATAAGACCCTGATTCTGGCTGTAGTAAAATGAATGTAAAAAAAGGAATATGGTTGTTTGAAGTACCTGTAATGTTATTTAATGTTAATAAATGGAACAATATAAGTAGCTAACCATTAATGGTAAAAAAAGTGAGACTGCGCGTATGTAAGTGCGCACATGTGAAAACATATCGTGATTACTCTACATAAGAATATGAAAGCAACACTTATTTACTGCTCATATATATTGAAGGGTTAAATGTTGTACTCTGTATAGACAAGCAGAGAGAGAGAGAGGGAGAGCAGCCGAACTGCCGGATGTAAACACACATTAATTTCCCGTGGCTTTGTTTTTTTTTTTTAAGGGGATTAGCCCACCCGGGCATAGGTCACTGACCCACATTGGGGTGTGAGGAGCAAAAATTTAATACTCCTGTAATAATAATAATAATTCAGATAAGTTATAAAAAAAAAAAAGCTGCCTATCTACCTATTGGACAAACTAAAATCGTTCCGGACCACGGGAGTTTCCGGACCACAGAATGCCGGACTAGAGAGGTACAACCTGAATTAAGATAATGTAATTATTTGTGTGCAAATATCAAGAAAATGTATTCACATATGCCACTGAACCTTCAGTTCCCTCTTGTAAATTGATCATTCGTATTTGACAGGTTTGACCGAAATAAATTTGTCGAGTTGACGTGACATGTTAATCTCCTTATGGGGCGATTATATATTATGTTGTCATCGTGAACCTAGAGTAGGCAGACACTGTCCACTCAGCTGAATGTAATACATAATACGTCTTAACACTTGTGATGGAGGTGGGGGTGGGGGGGATTAGTGGGTCAAGTAACTGACCTGACCTGATGCAATGTCAGGTCACCCATTCTTGGGGTGGGGGATTAATGGGTCTCATGACCTGAAGACAAAATTTAAGGTGCTCCAGTGTTTCCCACTTCCTGAATGTACCGTACAGTATATGTAACTGTAATCACTTTTTACATCTTAGCACTGTTTTTACACTGTATTATTGGCTGATTTTGATCTGGTAAAGAAATGTACAGTACTGCAAAATATAAATTGTACACAAAAACAGCAGCTAGCAAGGGAACAATGGCAGCAGAATATAAACTAAGCAATCCAAGCAGTTAGGCCACCCACGCGCCTGGCACGTGAGAATGGATTGGAGCATAATGCAATCTCTCGGTACTCCCTGAAAATTTATTTCTAAATCCAGAACAGAGATTTGGAGTGTGTATCTGATTTTTTTTCTTCAGAAAATGCGCCTGATTTTTCAACCTTGTATGATCTGCCTATTATGGTGTATGTTCATCATAAATAATATAACATACTGTATTAAATAATAGAAGGAAACACAATATATAATTGGTTATTTGACCTCAAATAAAAGGACAAACTGAACCAGAAGGTAATCTCTTCCCTGATGGTGGGACTGGCCTTGCCACTTTCACATTTGTTTTGATTTATTCATTATATTCTCATATGATCAGCCTCTTATGGTGTATCTTTCATTATTAATAATATAACATACTAAATAATACAATTTGTAATTTGACTAAGATAATGAAGACAGATGGACAACATCAGATATAGGTAGGTGTGTGTGTGTGTGTGTGTGTGTGTGTGTGTGTGTGTGTGTGTGTGTGTACGAGAGTATGTGTATGTGTGTGTGCATGTGTGTGTGTACGTGTGTGTGTACGTGTGTGTGTGTGTCATATAATACACGCTTGTCTTTCGCTCTCTTCCTAGGAGGACTATCATTACCATTGTTTGATATATTTTACCTAAAATCTTCCCATTTTTCTGTGGCTGAATGTGTGTTGAATGTAAAGCTAACCAATCACAGTGCAGCATTATGGACGAGTCCATTGTAAGAGTGGGGAATAAACTACTCACTCAAGGGTCCAAGAAAAGGGAAGAGGACAAGGGATTGCTGGCTGGCGGCAATTTCAGATGACCGCGTGTGGCAGGAATTTCAAAAGTCAAATATTGAAGGGTTTGGACAAATGTTTCTCAATCAGAAAGGGTCCGGACTATCCGAAATATGGATTTAAGGGGTCCGGGCTTTCGAGGGATTACCGTAGATACTTTGGTCATATAATTGGGGATGAGGGAATAATAACAGAAATATTATTGGGCAAAGTTGAGGGTGGGAGGGCCAGGAGAAGGCAGAGTCTGGGATAAATTAAACACTGGGTTCACAGAAAGATACAAAATCTTAGAGGATTGGTAAGAACAGCCCGAGAGTGTTTATAGTGTAGCAATGTGGTCATCAATCCCCAGATATGGGGACGGTACTCTGATTGATAGAATATAGTGTACTACTGTGGTAATACAAACTTTATAAGGATTGTAATTTAGTTTATTGGGTAATGGTCATTTATAAGAGTTTACCATTACTGTATGCCTGCACTGTCTTGACACATAAGAAACTGTATACAGTGATCCCTGGGTTAATGAGCGCCTCGGTTCACGAGATTTCGGTTAACGAGTTACCTCCCATAAGATTCTTAACTTCGGTTAACGAGCAATCCCTCGGTTAACGAGTTTCTTACGAGCCGACCTCAACAAGTTTTGGCTTGCACTTAGCGGTCCACCAGCTTTAGTATCAGTCCGCCAATACATTAATCAGTTCTAGGGCTTAAATTCCTTACTACTTTAGTAAATATCAAGAAGTTTATACTATTCAATAATTTTAAACATTTAATATTAAATTTTTTAGTCATTTTAACAATTATTGAACATAATTGAAGGTAAAGTGACTAGTTTTATGCGCGCCATCCAGCCTCTTAACACAGCAAACAAGCGTTAGTCTCTCTCTGTTTTCAGTGAAGGTAACATCTTGCTTGAGACTCTCTTCAGCTAAATGCTTTTTTTCTGTGTTTCCAAGCAAATTATTGGTCATTTTGAAATTTATTTTACATGTTGACAATATATAGCGCAGTGCAGTGTTATTTTAAAGAAAATATTCTTTACTTACAGCAAGTTTATACCTAAAAGATCACGTGGTGACATTGTTTGAATCCAGCATGGGGCCTAAGAGATCAAGAAAAGCGATTTCAATCCAAACCAAGCAGGAAATTATAAAAAAAACATGAACAAGGCATTAGAACAAATGCGCTATGCAAAAATATGGCATGTCGACATCAACTGTGTCGACAATTCTTGCAGAGAAAGACAAATTTAAAGAAGTGAAAGTGAGAGACAAATCTACCAGTGTTTAAAAGTAGATCACTAATTGCAGAAACTGAGAGGTTACTTCTCATCTGGATTAAGGAAAAACAGATGAAAGGTGATTCAGTTTCTACTGAATTCATTTGTGAAAGAGCCAGGGAGATTTATGAACTTTTAAAGACAGATCAACCTGGTTCTTCAGGCACAGAATTTGAAGATTTTCGGGCCAGCAAAGGCTGGTTCGAAAAATTTAAGAAAAGAAGTGACATTTTCAGTGTTGTTAGGCATGGTGAGGCTGCTGGTGCTGATAAGGAAGGGACAGCAAAGTTTTTAGTGGAATTTAAAGAACTGATGGAAGAAGAAAATTATCTTCCACAGCAAGTGTTCAATGTGGACGAAACTGGGCTGTTCTGGAAAAAGATGCCCAAAAGAACATTCATCACCAGAGATGAAGCCTCTTTACCTGGGCATAAACCCATGAAAGACCGTCTCACTCTATTGCTTGGTGCCAATGCTTCAGGGGATTTCCGACTGAAGCCTATGCTTGTCTACCACTCTGAAAACCCCAGGGTGTTCAAGCAACAGAAAGTGGTAAGAACAAAGCTTGGAGTTTATTGGAAGTCCAACCGTAAGGCATGGGTGACAAGACAACTCTTTAATGAATGGGCTGTTGATGTGTTTTGCCCTTTGGTCAAGAGCTACCTAACCACCAATAAACTCCCTTTAAAGGTTCTTCTCCTCATGGATAATGCTCCTGGTCATGACCCTGACCTTGCCAGCAATTTGGAGTATCAATTTGACTTTGTGAAAGTGTTGTTTTTGCCTCCAAACACTACATCAATCATACAGCCAATGGACCAGAATGTGATCAGCAACTTCAAGAAGATGTACATGAAGAAAATGTTTAGGAGGTGTCATCAGGCAACTTCCACTGATCCTGAACTAACACTGAAACAGTTCTGGAAGACACAATTCAACATCCTGGAGGCTGTAAAATTGATTGTGTCATCATGGCAAGAAGTCTCCACTAGATCCCTCAATTCTTCATGGAAAGCCATCAGTAGTCCATGATTTTGAGGGATTTGAGGAAGAAACAGAGTTGGACCAGGAGATTGTGTCCATTGGTCAGTCATTGGGCCTTGAAGTGGAAGAGGATGATGTCGAAGAGCTTGTGATGTCTCATGAGGAGGAACTTACTCCTGATAACTTGAAGCAACTGGATGAGATGTTAGAGGCTGACAATGGTGAGGAGGAAATTGAAAGTGATGACCATATGTCAACTAAAGAGTTGAAAGATGTGATTTACCACTGGGAGAAGTTCAGGGAGCTGGCTTCAAAGCAACCAGATGTGGAAAAAAATGAAATAACTTTGTGCCATGTTGAGGACTCAGTGGTCTCCTTCTTTAAACATAAGTTAATGGTGAGGAGGAGAGATGCCCCACAGACCACAATTGACACTTTCTTCAGTAAAAGGCAGAGGGAACAAGATGCTATCCCTCTGCCTTCCACTTCAAGAAGGAGAGTGGATGATGCTAGCCCTCAGCCTTCCACTTCAAGAAGGAGAGAGGATGTTCATGGTGGAGAATCTGTCAGTCCAGAGGTTCCTGACATTTTCATGGAAGGTGACTCACCTTCCAAGAAGCAGTAAAATGCTTCTCCTCCACCTCCACCTCCACTTCCTTCTCTTCTCCCTTCTCCTCCTCCACCTCCCACTTCAAATTCACATCATCATCATCATCCAGGAGCCTTCTACATACACACCTCAAAGTAAGTGAACTATTCTACCTTTTTTGTTGAATTTAGGCAATTTTCGGTGAGCTGGAACCAATTATCCAAAAACCCATTGAAACAATGGTTTCGGTTAACGAGCAACCTGCTAGAACGGATTGTGCTCGTTAACCGAGGGACCACTGTACTGTATTCCCTAGTCTACAGTATGTACACCATATAAGTGCACTGTCTATACACACGCTTAAAGCATTCCTGTATAGTCTATATGCATGATAAACCATCTGAAAACATGTATGATGATTTCAATGAATAATAGCATTATTATTATTATTATTACAGTCTGTCCTCGACTTACGACGGGGTTCCGGACCGACGACCAGGTCGTAAGTCGAAAATGCGAAAATAATGCATAGAAATTCTAAAATGAAACATGGTACAGTAAAAGTAATCGACAATGAAAAATGAATAAAGTGTTACTGTGCACTTACTTTAATGTAATCAGCTGAATGCACACGGGGCCTCAATAATTTTTTAATTGTTGATATCATCGAGTGAGAGAAGCCTAGGTCGCGTGAAATTTTTTCAGTGCACAGCGCGATCACTAACACTAATGACGGCCAAACACCAACTGAGCGGGCTACGGCGTGGACGCTGTACACCACGAGGCGGCCCAGCCCACACTGTCGTACGGGACGAAAACGTTTCGGTACTAGAAAATACGTAATTTGAAAAATATTTTATACGACTGAGGTGGTCGTATGTCCGGGTGGTCGTAAGTCGAGGAGTACCTGTATTAATAATAATAATATTATTATTATTATTACTAGAATGTCTGAAAAATAATCAAGATATTAAGTATTATACAGCATGCCCTGACAATTCACTGATTTTTAATTCGCAGTCCTCGATTATTCGTGGATGACACCCTGGATGTACCCAAGAATGTCTGTAAGTAGTTTTAAAGTTGCCGGCATTTTCATGGCTGAGACAGGGAGACATTCATTCTAGAGACAGTAATTTTTACATGGAAAAAATTGCCATATGGCAACCCAACTAACTCAACTTTAGTAAAAAAGCATGGAGTTCACTTGAGGGTAGACTCTCACATTTTTCTACATTTCGATACATTTTGTTGCCTTGTTTCTGATTATTTGCGAGAGGATTTTCAAATTATTATTTATTCATTTGTTTGTGTGTGTGTGTGTGTGTGTGTGTGTGTGTGTGTGTGTGTGTGTGTGTGTCTGTGTGTGTACACACACACATATACAGTATACAATACAGGTAAAAGAAATAATTGTCCTAAAGGCAAACACATAAAGGGAATACAGGGTATACATTTCTTTGCACACGATTAAAAATGTAACCCCCCCCCCGGTCAGCAAATGATATTTGAGGATTAGGCTATTTGCAGCCATTTTGAGAACCATACCGCCGGGAATTTTAATGGTATGCCGTATATGACTACATTTTAATAAACACCAAATTCAAGCTTACCTTTATCTGGCTGTTCATGCTGTAGTAAAGATGTCACAAGATGGCGGTAAATGATGTGAACAGTGGTGGCTATCTGTTGCTGTGTGGGCCGGCTGGCTGCCCGGATACCGTCCAGGTAGTGTGTGGCTTCCAGTGATCGCACCAGAGAGTAGCTACTGCTGTTCCACAGACTCTCCAGGCCAAAGCATCCAGTCATAACCTCGTGATACACCTGAGAACATTTTGAAATACAGTTCAGGTATCTCTAGCTATGTGAATGGGTTAGGTGCCTGAAAACATTCGTTTATTTAATTTTTGTATCTTCATTAACAGAACATCTGGGAAAAAGAAGGTTCAGTTCCCCCAAAGACAAGAAAACCCCAATTTCATACTCTAAAAACATGACAACAGTTAAAAAAAACTACTTAGCTAATGATGAATAGTATAAGTGATATCCCCGTTAGCCGGAACAATGGAGGAGTTGTCGGTCGGAATTTTTTGGTAAGATGACGGTCAATGGGTAAAGAAAACGCTTCAATTCACTATGGTAATGATATTTTAAAATAGATTGAGCCAAAAAGTGTAAAAAATGAGGGTTAAAGTTGCTAGAAAGTCACGTGACTGTGTAAAGCTCTGTGATTGGTTGTGACGTCACAGACTAGCGCGAGCAGCCGAGGGGGAGCCCGGAGGCAGCCAGCTGTAGCTGTCCAACCTTCTCAACTGATCGGCTCTGTAAATATATATTATTAGATAATTAATTGTGCTTTACTGTACAAAGTACAACCCTTAGGCCCCGGGTGACGTTCCAGAACATCCGCCTATTTTCCTGCCATTTTTTTTTTAAAGTTTATTTTTTTTCTTGATTTAATCCCGCGGGTGAAGGGGGGGGAGGGGGTACTGCCAGCAGCACCCTAACTCGGGGCTTAAGGTTTAAACAATAAGACACATTATCTCTACAGGATTTCTGTTGCAAAACATTTTTCGATTGCATAATAAATACAGCCCAGGTCAAGAGGCTTACAACCACAAAATCATTGCCATATGACAAAACTTTTATTTATTTTATTACGGAGTTGTGGTCACGGCTGTGATAAAGGCCAACCAGGGAGTGTAGTACTGTTGTGCCTTTAGTTAAATAAGTTCATAGTGTCATCAGTGACTGTGGAAGAGGTTGTAAATAACTTAAAGTGAAGAACAAACTGGCGAGCAAGCTGTTAAGGACCACTGCCAGCAGAGACCAAGTCGTGTTATAGGTGCCACAGACTTTAAATTTTATTTTGTTTGTGTGTTTTCTCAAGGACTGAAACTGTGACTACAATACACCACTCACAGGGAGATACAGTGTACACAGTGATATAGCACAAAGAGATATAGTCATTAATGAAAACTGGAAAAGTATAAGGAAATAATAGTTAAAATAAAATCAAAATAAAATCATCAAGCTTGACTATCCTTTAAGGCATTCTATTACCGCCCCAAAGAAAGTTGTATTTTATTTTTCTGTGTTTCTAAAGGACTGAGTGGGCATATAAAATCCGTTATTCATAGCAAAAGGAAGTGTACATGGAGATAGCACATAGATACTCACAAATCACTGAAGTGAACAGAAAAAATAAGAGAAGAAAAACAGAAGACAACTCTAAAGGCAACAGGGGAGGTTAAGACCAGTAGAGGGCAGCTATAGGTACTGTTTGTTGTTGTTGTTGTTTTTTTAAATAGGTGTAAATCTATACACAGTCTGCACACCCCTGCCCACAACAGCAACAACAACAACCATGAAGAGTATGATATGTGATTACTGCGGAGTGATGACGGATATGGAGGATACAGGCCTGACCAATGCAACGTTTAGGACGACGATGCAAGCTGCCGTAAAGCATGAAGGCTGTTGCTGGTATTGCCCTGACTGCATGGTAAAGGTGAATGAGGCGATTGCAAGCCATAAGGGAACGAGTTCCCTAGGGACGAAAATAGATGAAGCTGGAGCCTTGCTGGTTGCCAAACTAGAACAAGTTGGGAAAGACATCCTTGCTAAGACTGAGGAAGTAGCCGATATAATGGAGGTGGTTGCTAAGAGGAGTTATGCTGAGGCATTAGCAGGGCCACGGGAGGTGGCGGAGAGTAATGCAGGATCAGAACAGGTTCAACAGCAACTAGGGACTCTGAAGAAGTGTGTCGAAGAAAGGACAATTAACGGACCTACTGCTAGGGGAGAGGAGGAACAATGAGAACGTCTCCACCGCAGGAACAATGTAATAGTTTTTGGAGTCCCTGAGAGCCAGGCGGAGGGAACTGAGAGTAAGGTAACACATAAGATGCGGTTCAAGAATATTTGTACAGAGGTTCTGAAGATGCCATCAACCCCTCAGGATGTGAGGAGGCTGGGACAAAAGCAGGGGGATAAGCCTCACCCTCTCAGGATCACACTAGTGAGTGAGGAGGAGAAATGAGAGGTAATTCGGCAGGCAAAAAACTTAGCAAGGAGCGAGGCATTTCGGAGTGTATTCATTCACCCAGATCGCACGGTAATGCAGAGGGAACAGCACAAGAAGCTCCTGCAGGACTTGAAGCAGAAGAGGGTGGAGTCAAGGAGGAACAGAGATGGGTGTACATGGGTTATATTCAGGGAGAGGGTGGTGGAAGCAAGTGTGCCGACACAGGGCCGGGGGACAGCAGCGCACCCTCCACCCACTCTACCCGGGAGGTGGCTCCAGTTCTGCCTACCAGCCGGGAGGAGGCGAGCGCCATGCAAACAATGACATTTCTAACCACACCCTGCAAAACACAGTGCACTTAGCAAATGCTGCAGCTTCTAAAAATGGGGGGGGTGTTACTAATAAGAGCAGAGACATTACCAAAAACAAATTCTGGCTTGAACGTCATGTACTGTACACTAATACTGACATGTTTCTTCATAAGAGAGAGGAGTTTGAAACGCTACTAAGAGTACACCAACCAGATATTGTAGGATTTGTAGAACCGTTGTACAAGAACAGGAGAATCGACCCGAGGAATGTGAGTTCAGTATTGCTGGATATGACTCATTTACAAACCTTTCTCAAGAAACTTGCAATAGGGGTGTGGTTATCTATGCTAAGCAAGACCCTAGAGCCAGCCAGGTGAGGGTACAGGGAGAGGATGTTTTTGAAGAGTCCAAGTGCTGTAAAATCAAATTAAAGGGAAGGGGCTTACTTGTTGTCGGGTGTATCTACAGATCCCCAAACTGTGGCCCACTAAATCATAGGAACTTAAGAGCCTTAATAGACAATGCAGTGATGCTCAACCCTAGCCACCTCCTTATCATGGGGGACTTTAACTATGGAGACATCGACTGGAGAAACGACTTCATCCCAAATGACTTGAATAACCCTGCTACTCTTTTTGTAGAAACTCCGAGAGATAATTTTCTGTCCCAACATGCTAGAGACCCGACACATTACAGAGGGGAACAAACACCCAAGCCACCAGACCTCATCATAACAAACGAGGAGGGTATGGTGTCCAAACTGGAACATCTACAATCAGTTGGCACCACTCACCATGTAGTGTTGTCATTCAGATTTAACTGTTACCTAGTTCAAGATAAAGCCAGGTCAAGGTGCAAATATTACAAGGGAAATTGCAACAGGATGAGGGAAGAGATGAGGGGTATCCACTGGCATGACTCACAAAGGCACCAGAATGCAGACACTATGCTGAATATCATAACTAGTAAAGTGACCCATTTGAGCGATAAATATATACCCAAGATCAAACCCAGTGCCTCTAGGAATACGAGGGGACCCCTACACATGAACCATGCGGCGGTCGACAAAGTTAAGAAGAAAACCCAGAAATTCAAGACGTGGGTTGGGTCAAACGATGCGCAGGAAAGGAGGATGTATGCAAGAGCCAGAAACCAAGCAAAGATAGAATGTAGAAAAGGAGTTCCAGAGGCTGGGTTGCAAGCGAGGTCAAGTCAAGCCCAAAGGAATTTTAACGCTATGCAAAGTAGAAATTAAAAATGCGAGTAGCAGTATCAGACCTGAGGCTTGAAGATGGTAATTATACAGATTCTGACCAGGACAAGGCTGAGGCATTGAACAGCTTCAATTCCTCAGTGTTTACAAGAGAGGATGCGACTAACCTTCCTGCGTTTGAGGACAGACGGTTCGACACAGCACTGACCCACATTGTGTTCACAGAAGAGGGTATTAGAAATAAACTGTCCAGGCCAAAGGTCCGTAAGAGTCCCGGCCCTGACTCGGTGCATCCTAGAGTGCTAAGAGAGTTGTGCAATGAGCTTGCTGAGCCCCTGAAGATCATGTTCTGTAAATGCCACAATGAACAAAAGGTCTCCAGTGATTGGAAAATGGCTTATGTGAGTCCTGTCTTCAAGAAGGGCGATCGTCACTCCACGAATAACTATAGACCAGTTAGCCTGACCAGTATAATATGTAAAGTACTTGAGAGTATAATCAGATATGCCACGATGGATCATCTACTAAGAAACAACCTTGAAAAGGATTGCCAACACGGTTTTATGCCGGGGCACTCCTGCTTAACACAATTACTCAAGATATTGGATATTTGGACCCATATTCTAGAACGGGGTGGTAATATCGAAAATATATACTTAGATTTGCCAAGGCTTTCGACAGTGTACCCCATGAAAGACTGAAAATCAAACTGGAAGGGTACGGAATTTGGGGAAATGTCCTAGCGTGGATAGAAGACTTTCTACATGACCGCAAGCAGTGTGTGGTGATTAATGGCATGAAATCGTCATCTGTGCCTGTCACAAGCGGGGTACCACAGGGCAGTGTATTGGGCCCGCTGTTGTTTGTTTGCTTCATAAATGACATGCCTGACGTTGTACACTCCTCCATACAAATGTTTGCCAATGGCGCCAAGTTATTTATGGAAATCAAGAACCAAGTGGACTGTGAAGAGCTGCAGAAGGATCTCTGTGGGCTCCAAGAATGGTCGAAGAAATGGCTGCTGAGATTCAATGTCACGAAGTGCAAGAGGATGCACCTGGGGCGTACCAACGGTAAGGAGGCGTATCATATGTCCCAACGGGATGAAGAAACTGCACTATTTGAGACTGATTGTGAGAAGGACCTATGTGTGTATGTTGACAATGAGCTGAAGTTGTCAGGCCACTGTGAGAAGAAGGTAAATGAGGCAAAGAAATTATTAGGTCTCATAAGAAGGTCGTTCAGATATCTAGACGGTACGTCCCTCGTAACGACCTTCAAGAGTAAAGTGCTTCCCCATCTGGAGTACTGTCACCCCGTGTGGTCCCCGAGATATGCTAGGGACTGTCAGGTGGTTGAAAATGTTCAAAGGATGGCCACCAGACTGGTGCCTGCACTTTGGCTCCTCAGCTACCCTGAGAGATTGGAGCGCCTGAACTTGCCTAGCTTATACTACAGACGGGCAAGGGGTGACCTAATTGAGGTGTATAAGCATCTCAAGGGGCAATACTCAGTCAAGTGTCCTTACTTGGAGCTGGCAGACGCTAGTCCCACAAGGGGTCACAGCTCAAGGTTAAAGAAGTCGCAGGTTTAGAAAACTTTCAGGGCAAAATTTTTTGGAGTGAGAGTTGTGAACTCTTGGAACAATCTGCCAGAGTGTTGTGACGGCACCAAGTGTTAACTCTTTGAAGACCAGACTTGATCAACACTGGAGCAGGTTTAGATAGATTCAGGAGCCGGTGCATGCCCAATAGTTGCCAACAGTGTGTAACAGAGACGTGACCGATCGCCCAAGCAGCTAACGAGCCAATCAGTGGTGAAAAGGATAAATGTAAAAAGTAAAAAGTCACAATTTTTGTGATGCCATATAGCAGCAGGGTCTACCATTAGACAATACATTACGCTTCCAATATCTTCCTAGGCGGTACCTTCCTGTTTTGTAGCTGCCTACTACCAACAAATGAGACGACTCTCTCAAACCTGGAAAAATCACTTATCCATGGAATTTTTTCTGGTTACTGGGAAAAGTTGCCAAGGGTCTAAACTATGTATCAACTTGATTCAAAACTATGCATCTCATTTAGCACGGACACTCTCCCATTACATCTAGACTACAGTCACGAGCGAAAATATTTATGGCTAATGAAAAACGGCATAAACTTTTATTTACATGGAGACATGTTCCTGATGACGTTATTTTTTACCTAAGAAATATACGAGTATACAGTACTGAATATGAAGGGTAGAGGAATTTATAAACATAGATTATTACAGTAACGTATCTTTACTAATTAAAGAATAACAAACAAATAATGTTCTGTACTGTATCATGAATGACAGTCACAGTACAGTAGACTGAGCGAGATGCAGTGGGTGGGAGTCGACCTATTTAGGGGGTAAACTGACCGCAGTGTACCAAAGTTCAAGCAAACCCACACCTGTAAGCTGAAACATACAGGTTAGGTATCCCTTATCTGAAATGTTTGGGGCCTTAAGGATCTCGGATTTGGGATATTTTTGGGTTTGGGAATACAGGTATGCCACCGATTTTCCAGGAACTGATGGTCCAGTACCTCCTTTAGTCCAGACAAAATTACGAGAGGGCAGTTGACTTACCTCCCTCCCTCCCTCCCAGACTGGGTAAAGGTAGTTTAGGCTTAAAGTTTTTATCGTATGAAATGTCACAGACAAAACTTTGCAGAATATAACTTACATTGTTGGAATCCTTGTAAGATAGTGATTAATTTGAGTACAGTATAGTCTGGATTTACGCGGCTTTTGTTTACGTGTTTGGTCATTTACGCGGTGCCTTGCCAGAATGAAATGCTTTAATTACGCGGTAAATTTGGTCATCAACCTGGGAAGCGGCGCGGGCAGGGTGCGCACAAGGTCGCCCAGTCATCAAAACATTACCGAATTCTTCACCCGCCACCCACCACAGCCGGCCCAAGTCAGTGATATTGATAGTGATAGTGAGGATATGGACTTTGAGGGGTTTGACAAAGAGGCCCTGCAAGCCTCTGTGGTGGATAGTGATACAATTGATACAAGTGATAAAGGTGAGGGCCAATAATCTGCCCTCTGCCTCGGAACCAGACCCCCATCCCCGTGTGCCCAGCCATCTTTTCTACTAACTAAGTGTTAAAAAACCTAATATTATTGATATTTCTCTTAATTATTAATTGTGTGTGCATACCATCATAAAATTAAGATGATATTTTGACTACAAGGTATGTATTGTGTCGGAAAAAGTGGAGTCGGCCCAGTCTCTATTTCAATTAATCTCATATGTTCTGTTATTTCTTTTACGTGTTTCTCGTTTTACGCGGGCCTCCACGGGTTCAATTGACCGCGTAAATGCAGACTATACTGTATAAACATCGCATAGTTTGGACAAGAGATAAAAAATTTAGTCCTTTAGTGTAGTACATTTGAGTATAAAGTGTGTACAGTAATATGTTACTAAAAATTATGGTTTTTCACATTTAATTTACATTTAACATTTGTTTAATTTAAGTTTCTAGCAGTCCATGGTGTATAATCAGTGGGTCAGAGGAGTATTGTTGAATTATTATTACCTGACCTCGGTTGGTCCGGGAAAGCTTTGGAACCAAGGGTGCCGGAAAATTGGTGATGTAGCTGTACCTATATCCTGTATACAGAACCTGTAGCTCACCCAGCAGGGACGGGGCCTTAGTCTATGCACAAAATTAATTTATATTTCATTTAAAGTACATGGATACATATAGTCTGCAGGTAGTTTTATGAAATATAATTGAATAATTTTGGGTATAAATTATATGATAAGATGTACTGTACACTAAAGACCCAGAAAGGTAAGCAATCACTACCGTCTGTTTGGCATAGCCATGACGCCTGACTCTGAGGCACTAAGTAGACGGAGTCTTACTCATACTTACCCCAGTAAACATTATGATATATGCCATATTCAGTGTATTATCTACCATAAATATAATGAAATACACTTTCATATTTCAGAGCATTTTGGACTTGAGAAATTCAGATAAGGGAAACCCAACCTGTAGAAGTACAACTTATGTCATTGTAGTCAAGCAAACCCACACCTGTAAGCTTAAACATATGTGTTAAACTTATGCTCATTGTACTCACTGAAGGTAAGAGAGATCCACAGGCTTTTTCCAGGGCAATATGTTGTTTAGTTTCCTCCTCGCTCTTCTCCCCATCTTGTGCGGGTGTCAGTAGAGTCAGCATCAGCTCCAATGCATCTAACCGTGACTGCCGGAAATAAATCATATAAATAATGAAGCCAAACCTCATAAAAATATACACTGGAAAAAACAACAAAAACTCTCTTAACTCGTTCCCTTGAAACAAAATCACTTAACTTAGGTATTAAAGGCCTATACAGGCTGATCCATAGAAATATACCGGACACCATTTTCAATTCTAATAATTTACAGATTCTCTTGAAAGATGTGTAAGCAAAATTCATTGATCATCCTGGGTCAGCAGACTTTGGAATGGCAGAGTAGTAGCCGAAATTCTTTATTCTCTGGAAGCAGCAAGACAACAGCTTGTGAGTAAACATGACACAAGTTATGTCCTGCTTGGTTACATCCACTTTTGGGGACAGGTATGGGAGCAAGTACTGTACTCCCATTATCCTCATTTAGTACAGTATAGTCATGCGCCGGTTAACGTCCGACCGAACAACGCCCCCCCCACCAAAAAAAAAAGTGACGCCTGCTGGACCACCACTCCACGACCCCCTGACGGAGACATGATGATCCTCCCCATACTGGTCAGATATTATGTGTTAAAGGAATATGCTTCCTTACTTAGGCTTTTTTTAAGCATTTACCTACAGGTGAAATGTTTAACCTACATCTATTGAGGATAAAATCTTTCACCTACAAATTGACAATAACAGATTTGCTGTAATCAGACATATCTAGTTGCCTCAACAATTGCAACCCCAGTTGCAATTGGGGTTGCAATTTCAAATTCTGTGGCATTACTAAAAATAGTAAAGTTTCTGGTGCACTCTAAGATTAAGAGAGAAAACAGAGGACTCAGGCGTCCTGATGTGAGAGAAAACGGACTCGTATGTCAAGGGACCAAATAAAAAAAGCATAGCTACATGTTTTGTGGACTACAGTATTAAGAGTACCCTTTTCATCACTTTGTAATAAACCTAGCCATTCCTATGTGTGTTTATGATATTTACCATAACATTATATATATATTTAGTTGGTCTAAATGGTCGTAAAATGGGAAACTTGGGGTTGGGTCTTGGGTGCCTGAACCAATTAGAATAAATCCCATAGGTTCTGTACTTTCGTTATCGGCGGGGTCCCAATTAGGCGCGATAACCAAGGGATGACTGTACTGTACTGTATATACTTGTGACACTGGCCAGTTGCTTCTGGTGTTATGGTACAGGGGTACCAAGTGACAGCACTAGGATCCTGCTTCCTCTATCAAGGAATAAACAATTAAAATTTAAATTGAAAAAAAAAAACATTCAAATAAATTACTATCCTACAAGAATTCCTCCAATGTAAGTTATATTCACCCAGGTCGTTTGGGTGGAAAATTATGAGAAGAGCTTAGTCACTCGTAAGTAATGATAAATAAACACGCAGGCAGGCCTTCAGGGCCAACTGTCAAATCTTATCTCAAATAAATAAACAAACAAATGCCAGACATTCTGTCACCTCACCTCACCTCCCCCCCCACTCCCCCTCATCCATTTACATGCACACACCATACTAAAAGAAACGTAAAATAAATAAATGACCTTAGTGCAAAGCTGGAGTTCACATGTACTAATTTGATTACGGTATTAAAATTGTTTTGTCTAGTGCAAATTATAGCATGTTTATATTCAAATTAATCAGTATGTTACAAGAATCCCAGCTATGTTAATTATATTCACCCAGGTCATTTCACTGGCTTTTTATAAGAGAGAAGCTTAGTCACCTAAGAATTGATAAATATACAGGCGTTAGACCTGGACCTGTGCCAACTGTCAAACGTACTACCTCCCCTCCCCCCACACCCCCTCGCTCGCTCCCACCATCTCTCTCCCTCATCTGCTGGCGTTGCTGGAATCCTTGTAAAACAGTGAAAAATTTTAATATAAACGTCATGTATTTTGCACAAGAGATAAAAATTAATCACCTGTATCACATTACAGTTGTGATTTAAGAGTAAAAGTGTATATGTACGTATATAGTATTCCACATACACGTAAGTATAAATTAAAAGTTTATGTGATGATCGGACAACGTCCATTTTGGTTAACATCACATTTTCAAGAACGTATATAGGACGTTAACCGGCGCATGACTGTATACATTTATTCTTTTTTCTATAAATAGTCTACTGTAATTAATTGATTAATTGTGGTAAACACATCCCTGGTGACATAACAACTTGTGTCATATGTCACTGAATTAAAATAAAAACTTTAAAGATTAAAATCAAATAATGCAAAATAAAAGACAGAGTAATAAATAACATAGAACTTTCATAAAGCCATTTAAACGTTAATAGATAAAACTCAAAGCTTGTGTAGAAGGTCGGCTTCCTCCACGGACGAGAGTACGTCCCCCCTAAGCCCCAGGAGGAAGACGAAGAAGACTCACAACCTCCCTTACCCTGAAGCTGAAAGGTCGTGAGAGGCTGAGTGTAGTGTGGGGACATAGTCTCGTCAACTATACAAGTGTTGGTTACAGATTGTGGAGGCAAAACCAACACTGGACCTGGAGATACTGACATCTAAGATCAAGGGCTTGGTCATCAGCATCAACTAGTAGACTTGGAATTGATAAAGACCTGAAGACCCTAAATGTGCGATGGATGGTAAATTTCCCTGCAATCCAAAATTGTGAAACTCCTTAAGGATGCTGAATCTGTAAGCTGTGTCGTATGCTTTCTCTGGGTCGAAAAAATGCAGATGAGATGCTGGCAACAAGTCAGATTGATATGGTCAAAGGGCATTCTTCACCAGGTAGTATACTAATCGTGACTTGACCAACCATCTTTTCAAACAGCTTGCAGATACAGGAGGTCAGAGCTATGGGGCGATAATCTAGCGGGTGAAGACCCTCTCTTCCAGTTTTCTTGAAAGGCACGACAGTAGCCTCCTGCCATGAGGACAGGAAGGACCAGTTCCTGTTATATAGCTCTAATAGAAAGGTCTGTACCTCAACCTAAAGTGATGAAGCATTGAAAATGGGATATCATCAGGCCTTGGTGATGTATCTCCAGTAAGTGAAAGGGCAGTTCACATTTCTTTCATTAAGAACATGATGTTGTGTGTCTGACCAAGTCCCACTCCATAATCCAGGGTCCATTACTCCTTTACTCTACACTCAGTGGCGTAGCTAGAGTGTGTGCCGCCCGAGGCGGCCCTTGAGTTTGCCCCCCCCCCCCCTTGTGCCCCCACAAAAAATACATATTGCAGTGACTCACTCTTATATATATATATATATATATATATATATATATATATATATATATATATATATATATATATATATATATATATATATATATATATATATATATATATATATATATATATATATATATATATATATATATATATATATATATATATATATATATATATATATATATATATATATATATATATATATATATATATATATATATATATATATATATATATATATATATATATATATATATATATATATATATATATATATATATATATATATATATATTAAATAGTTTGTGTACCATTATAATATTACTGTACTTTCACATACTCAAATATAGTATGCTTTAAATACACACCAAACATACTTAAACTTTATAAGTAACAGTTAAACAAAAAGCAAAAACGACATATAGGATAGGGAAAAAAGTAAAAAAGTGTAAAAAATTAGGACCATCTTTATTTCTGAAATGAAAACTACAACTTTCTACAAAGTAACTTTTCTTGTTTTTTTGTTGGCAAATTCTTCAATGACATTGTCAAAAACTATTTCATCTGTCAATTGTCGCTCTATAGACAGTATGGCAAGATTTCTCAACTGCAAGGTGCTCATAGTAGATCTTAAGTAATTCTTGATCAGTTTTAGTTTCGAAAAACTCCTCTCACAGGTAGCAACACTAACAGCAATTGTGAGGAAATCCTCAGCATTATTACTATATTTGGAACCGAGTTCCCAAGGTTATACTTTTGAATAAACTGCAAAAGTTCAAGGGGGCCTTCTTTCCACGTCTGTATTCTGTCTTTAATAGTTATAGCAGCAACAGCAACAAAATGCTGAAGTCTTTTTCTCTCAACGAGGAACTCCTCTTTATCAATGTCGTCGTGATCGTGATCTATTTGACACTCATATTTATCATCCAAAAGATTCAATGGGGTAAGGAAGGCATATTTCTCAGCAAGTTCATGAAGCTGTTGAAATCTCAAAGTTATTTCTTGGATCACTCTGTCCAGCGAAGAAAACATTTCTCTCCTCAATTCAATGTCGTATGGCAATTCAGCATCTCGTGATCCTTCACCAAACATTTGTTTCTTCTTTTTGGGTCGACGCTGACGCTCCATGACTATCCCCAGATCATTGCAAATTTCTTTGGCATAGTTAACTCCATTACTCACTAGCTTGTCCCTGTTTTCAACTAGAAATGTTTCTAATGCCCTGAGTTTTATATCACATTGTTGTATGTTCAAGCCCTTGGTTTGGAGGTAAGTCTGTGTGTCGTAAATTTCTAGAAGGACGGGTCCCCACAAGCCAAGAAAGCACAAAAAGGAAAGTGATTGCAACGCACCAAGTAGAACACCAGCATCTGCCCTGGTAGCTGTATTTTCTTCTTCACCAGTTAACTTTTCTAGGGCACTTAAGATTTTTGAGAAATGTTTCTTTACAACACTTACAGCTTCTCCCCTCGCACTCCACCGAGTTTCTACTATGCGCTTGACACTTTGACCAGTGACTGAAGTTAGAACATCCCAGCGATGGGTTGATGAAGAAAAAAATACAAACAAACGTTCCACACATCCAAAAAAGGTAACAGAATTCACAGCAACAGAAGCTGCATAGGGTACACCACACTTGTCCAAGACAAGGATGGCTGTGCCCCCCTGATGTGTCTGTTCTGGATTATGAAGACAGTAAAATGCTGAATAAACTCTGGGAGGGAGATGATCATAGGCACCTAACATTGTCTCCTGGAGACAAATACATATGGGGGAGACTTTGCTCAGGAGCAACTGGAGCTCCTCCCAGTGGGCCAGCAAGCCTCGACAATTCCATTGGACTATGGTAGCCATGATTATTGATGATGTAGGTCGGGGTACGCGGGTGTGTGGCCCCCAACAGGTGTTTAGATTTAGGCTTAGTTTGGGCGTTGGAGCCTGGAGGTTGCACCAGGAGATGTGCTCCCTCGATGGAGGATCCATAGAGATGACCCCTGCACCAGGGGTCCAAGCTGCCAGTGTAATTTTAGCCAGGGTCTCATCATTGGAGGATTCCAGAAGATGATCAGCCTGAGATGACATCTGCTGGAGTGTCTGGGACTCAAAATTAGGTTTTGAAGTTAGCAAATAGGTCTCGCTTTCTTCATAACAGTCTGACGATTCCACCATCGACATCTTGGCCAGAGGGTCGTCCCCTCCAGAGACTCTTGAGGACTCTCGGTGGTATTTTGCTGAAATTTTTGTAGTACCAGGAAGGCTGGTGGAGGAAAGATGAGGAGTAGCGGATGTGCCCGCCTCATCCATGTGGACCTCAGCCACTACGAGAGAAGAACGAGGATTGGCGGCATAGAATCAGGTGTGGGAGCCGAATTCAATACAAGTACAGATGATTCTTGGGGCATTGTCGTAGCAACAGTTAACCAAGCCTTGTGGTCAGGACAGAACCTGTGCATAGGTATCCCCATGACTTGAGACATATTTCAGTGCTGTACTTCTGGCTTCAGTAAAGCTCACTTTGTCTCTTGTGTGGATCTTCAGTACAGGTTTCTCTTTCTCAATTCAGAGCCGGTCACATTCACTATAAGAGGCCAGGTGCACCTCACTACAGAGGCCAGAGGTGCACCTCACTACAGAGGCCAGAGGTGCACCTCACTACAGAGGCCAGAGGTGTACCTCACTACAGAGGCCAGAGGTGTACCTCACTACAGAGGCCAGAGGTGCACCTCACTACAGAGGCCAGGTGCACCTCACTACAGAGGCCAGGTGCACCTCACTACAGAGGTCAGAGGTGCACCTCACTACAGAGGCCAGGTGCACCTCACTACAGAGGCCAGAGGTGCACCTCACTACAGAGGCCAGGTGCACCTCACTACAGAGGCCAGAGGTGCACCTCACTACAGAGGCCAGAGGTGCACCTCACTACAGAGGCCAGAGGTGCACCTCACTACAGTGAAAACAACAGATCAGACCCAGACATTTGTGACCCTCACCACAGTAAGACCCTGCTCTAACTTACAACAAGTGTGGCTGACACGGCCATACATCTGACAATGGCAGCATCGTCTAGGGTTTAGGATGTATGGTTTCACCTTAATGGAGATCCAGGCAACATGGCCATACATCTGACAATGGCAGCATCGTCTAGGGTTTGGGATGTATGGTTTCACCTTAATGGAGATCCAGGCAACATGGCCATACATCTGACAATGGCAGCATCGTCTAGGGTTTGGGATGTATGGTTTCACCTTAATGGAGATCCAGGCAACATGGCCATCTGACAATGGCAGCATCGTGGGTTTGGGATGTATGGTTTCACCTTAATGGAGATCCAGGCAACATCGTCTAGGGTGTTGGCTATGGTCGTTAGGGTTTGGGATGTATGGTTTCACCTTAATGGAGATCCAGGCAACATGGCCATACATCTGACAATGGCAGCATCGTCTAGGGTTTGGGATGTATGGTTTCACCTTAATGGAGATCCAGGCAACATGGCCATACATCTGACAATGGCAGCATCGTCTAGGGTTTAGGATGTATGGTTTCACCTTAATGGAGATCCAGGCAACATGGCCATACATCTGACAATGGCAGCATCGTCTAGGGTTTGGGATGTATGGTTTCACCTTAATGGAGATCCAGGCAACATGGCCATACATCTGACAATGGCAGCATCGTCTAGGGTTTGGGATGTATGGTTTCACCTTAATGGAGATCCAGGCAACACCTTAATGGAGATCCAGGCAACATGGCCATACATCTGACAATGGCAGCATCGTCTAGGGTTTGGGATGTATGGTTTCACCTTAATGGAGATCCAGGCAACATGGCCATACATCTGACAATGGCAGCATCGTCTAGGGTTTGGGATGTATGGTTTCACCTTAATGGAGATCCAGGCAACATGGCCATACATCTGACAATGGCAGCATCGTCTAGGGTTTGGGATGTATGGTTTCACCTTAATGGAGATCCAGGCAACATGGCCATACATCTGACAATGGCAGCATCGTCTAGGGTTTAGGATGTATGGTTTCACCTTAATGGAGATCCAGGCAACATGGCCATACATCTGACAATGGCAGCATCGGAGGTTTACATGGCCATACACCTTAATGGAGATCCAGGCAACATGGCCATACATCTGACAATGGCAGCATCGTCTAGGGTTTGGGATGTATGGTTTCACCTTAATGGAGATCCAGGCAACATGGCCATACATCTGACAATGGCAGCATCGTCTAGGGTTTAGGATGTATGGTTTCACCTTAATGGAGATCCAGGCAACATGGCCATACATCTGACAATGGCAGCATCGTCTAGGGTTTGGGATGTATGGTTTCACCTTAATGGAGATCCAGACAACTGTGATAAGAGGCTGGAATTTCAAAACAGTCAAATGTCAATAACAGAGTTGGTAGAGGATTAAGAATGTCATTTTCTTGCTTGCAAAACCTAACCACTTTTGGTCTTGGAGCTCCTCCAGAAGCTTCTCCTCTGAATATCAGAGCAGCTCCTTAAAAAATACCACCCCTCACCACTGGTTAAAGGTGGAATGTGGAGTACAGGAGACTGGGGCACCAGGTACCTCAGACAGGGTACGGAGCCAAGCACTCTTCTCGGGGCAGGAGACCTCCACGAGGAGGCTACCATCTTGCTGGGTGGATAATTTTGGTTCTCTCCCACAAATTGCTACTACTGACTTGTGAACACAAAAAATGTCCTGGCCCATTACAGGCTTGCCTTCCACGGTACGGAGCACTAGAAATTTGGCCAAATCTACCTGCTTGAACACACCTGGTAAGATCTCATGGGTAGAAGCACCATGGAGGGTGCCAGAGCCAGTTGGCCTCAAGAGCCCAGGGAAGAGAGCAGTGTTGTCAGGGGGATTATCAGGGTGGTTATTTGAGCCTGTTTCTTCCATACAAAACATAAATTACGTCATTCCCCCACCCACCACAGAGCCCAACAAGGGGAGATAAGACCCTGGTGACCCCAGGGGTAGTGGGAAGAATATGCAGGTAACCACCAGGGGACCAAGATGGCAGCTCCCAGACCATAGGAGTGCCAGGCCAACTGATCCTAGCCACTCTGTGACTAGGGTCGGGCCCAATCAAGTCGCTCATCTAGCTGGAATAGAAAACAAAAGAGGTGTGTTGCTAGCCACAGGGTGTAGCGTGCCACATCCAGGAATCTCATCTCCCAGCCTTATGGTGTCATGATCGTAATGACGGCTAACCTGTTAAACTAATGATCCATATTACGCTTACACGTCCACAAAACCTTCTGATTCTGCCAGTGGGAATGTCCTCCGTCCCTCCTGTTTCTTTGATGACGTCATCGAGATGTCGTATGTTTGTTGACGGAAGTTTGTAAATTCTTTCTGCTACCGAGAACCTGTAAACCTTTTTTTTCACTCATGATTAGCAGAGACTCTGATAATCATAGTGAAATTGTGGTAGGGAGGTTAACTGAGGAATGAGTTGATATTCCTGGAAAGGAAACTTTAAAATCTGCTCCACGGGTGTTGCAGCAAGACGTTGCGTGTTGGGACCTGTTGCCATCCAACCTTTTGTTATCAATTTAATTCTTGCTTTTAATAGCTCAGTCAGAGCATTGTTTGTAAAGATAATAGTAGGGAATGAAACTGAGTTCGTAGTCTCAATTTCAAACGTCAGAGTGTTACAGGAACGTAATTCAGTGAAATGGTTGAGTAGGTGGAATCTGTGACTTAAGGAGGGGGTGGAAGGCGGCAGTTGGTTTTCGAATCAGTGAGCCGCCACGCTTCCCTCCCACAGGTAGGTCACTCCACCTTCTCCATGTTGTATTTGCCATTTTTAAGTGATTTGACCTAACTATAGTTTGTTTAAACAAGTGTTAAAGTAACGCAGTTGATGTGCATCCACTAGTCTTGGGAGATGTCTGAGGTCCAGTGGAGTTGGGTGTCCTCGTGAACTCCGACCGTCAGAAGCTCCACTACCACCCGTGGACCCCATAGGGGGTAGTATTCCC
This sequence comes from Homarus americanus, assembly GCF_018991925.1. Classification (NCBI taxonomy): domain Eukaryota; kingdom Metazoa; phylum Arthropoda; class Malacostraca; order Decapoda; family Nephropidae; genus Homarus; species Homarus americanus. The sequence continues at coordinate 9,909,594 of NW_024733231.1, forward strand.
CTAACGCCCTGCCCCTGTAGTGAACCCGGATCTTCAAGCCCCCAAACTTACTGCCAGCCCCATCACTGGTGGATGAGTACAGTACATAACTCGGTGGGGCTGTTGGTATGGGGTGTTAGTCCACCGGAATTATCGGAGTTTGTTGGAAGGTGTCACTTGGTGATGAGACTCCCAGAGTGGCCGCTGGAGTATGGCCCCTGGGGTATTGAGTGTTGTACTGGCAGGTGCCACTGGTTTTATTGGTACTAAGGTGCTGTAAGAGTTTATGTGTGTTTTGGTGTGGGTACACCCAGTAGTGATGCAAGTAATTTGAGCCTGAGGGCAGGGTACCAGGAGTTCCTGTTTTGGGTGAATACAACGTCTTTTCTGTAACCATTTTTGTGTTTAATTTAATAAACATTGTATTTGTATGTGGGTCTATGATTCACCAATAGTATTCACCGTTGTTCTCTCCCTAATACTCGATACTATATTTACATGTACCCATGGGCCTTCCTCTCACGTCACGCTACCAGGTCAGAGTATCAACGTAAGTTGTAAGAGTGCCAAGCCCTCACAGGGGGGGCAGCTTGTGTTGCGCGTTCTTACAATTGATGGCCTCAGTGGTTCAGCAGTAAGTAGTAGCAACCAGTGCTCTTACAATGGGACACCATGCAAGGTAAACACATGGGAGAGTATTCCAGCCCCGGGAGTCTGGGCTGGGGACGATGCTGCCAGTTTACTCTCAAAACCAGCAGCAGGATAGGAGCCACTTTGTCTGGACCTTCCCCCGTGACCCACACAGTTTGGGAAACCCTTCCCCTCCCTCCAAGGAGGGAAGGAAGGGGGGCCAAGTCCCCTCCAGGTATGGCTCACAAGCCCCCCCCCCCCACTGCACTGCAGCCAGGTGCCTCTCACTGGGGGGAGGGGGACATAATTAGTCTGTTAATAATTTTCTGAGAAAATGGTTCACATCCTGGAACCAGTACATGCCCAATACCTGCCAACAGTGCATAACAGAGACATGGCCAACTGCCCAAGTGGCTAATGAGACAATCAGTGGCAAAGAGGATAAAAGTAAAAGCATGAGTAAAGTTGCCTGTGGTGAAAACTGTTGAACCCCAAAATGTTCTTGAGAAGAAAATCTAGAGACAGAAATTCCATTAGTTGTAATGAATCATGTTTTTTCCTTTGACTGTTATCTAGTGAGGTATCTGTTAGTCTTTATGACAGTTGTCATGACAACAATAATGTTGTTCATAATAAACATGAGAGTGTGGGGTGTAGGTTATGTTGCTCTGGCCAATTTATGAAGGCTGAAGTCCATAACATAGAACAGCAGTGAGAATGTATGATTTTCTCATATTCCTACTTTCACCACAACCAGATATTACAAGTTGAGCCTGTACAGGGTCTTGATTTTTACAACCATACAATATTTCAGCTTAATTATGGGTTAAATAGGCTTCTGTGGGCTGGTTTGAGAACCTAACCACCATTTACAACATTGTGTCAATAAGAAATTAAGTTCTCAGTTCCAAATGAAGGACTTACAAACAAAATTTTGGTATGTAACCCATTCACAACCAGGACCTTTCTGTTTTGTAAGTGAAAGTCAGTGCATGTTAAGTTGTTTTGTTGAAAGTCCATTATTGAACTTGTGGGTTGAGGAAGTAAGACTTTGGTCACTTGATGTTACCTCTGCTCGTGTCTGCTGAGTTGTCATGGACGCGAGGAGAACATCAGGTCCAGGAGGCAGATTAGTAGTAGTCTTGAGAGCAGACAACTGGTGGTCCTCTGCTCCAGCAAACCTCAGAATCTCTATACAACGTCTCATCACCACACTTAATACCTCTTGGCTTGATCTGTTGACAACATGAAGCTATAAACAAGGTAGTCATTCTCACATTACATCTTTAATAAAACACATTCAACATTATAAAAACCGAAGAAAAACAATAATGATAAAGTAGTCTAGATAATATTTCTGACAGCACAGACGATTTTGTTTATTTAAACTCTGGGGAAGTACAACTCAGTCCTGTCGATTCTGTTCGTAATCTTGGAAAGTGTCAAACTCAATATTAAAGAGCACATAAATTTATGAGTTAAGAGTTGCAACTTTCATATTCAAAATCTATAGTTTGCTGCTAAACAGTTGTTGGATAGACAGTGTCTTGTGACACTATTACATTCACTTATTTTGTCTCTGGCTAACTATTGTAACTGTTTATGAGTCTGCCAATCATGGATATAACCATGATGAAATGTTACCAGTGCCTCATGGAATTCAATACAGTACAAGTAGCTTGATTTTTTTTATTTAAAGTTTCAAGCACCTTGAGGCCGATGTGTTGACAACACTGCCAGCCTGGCAGCTCTGCCACACATCACACGATCATGCATTAATTACCAAGATGCAAAACTGCAGCATGTCCCTCAGGCGACCTTTCCAGTCCCTTGAAGAGGTTGTTGAGCAAACTTTTTTGTACAAACCTGAGAAAGAGGTGTGTGTGTGTGTGTGTGTGTGTGTGTGTGTGTGTGTGTGTGTGTGTGTGTGTGTGTGTGTGTGTGTGTGTGTGTACACACTACACAGGGTGGTGAAATGCATCTAGTGTGGCAGCATTATGTTAGTATTAAGGTGCAGGCACTGCTTGCTCCCTCTCGCTTTCAGCTGCTGCCGCTGGCTAGCCCTCATGGTGAACAAGGAAGCAACTTGCATAAGTCTTCCCCTGCCAGTACACAGCCTCCTCACCATCAAGACTCCTGCTGTGACTCCTTGTGGCAACTCATGGTAACTGGGTGCCTTGTGGGCCCAAGCTAGACCAGTAGGGGATCTTGGAGTTGCAGTGGACCCCAGAGGGATGGCACATAGGCTCACTGGCATGTGGACACGTCCTGGCGCCTACCAACCATTGCCCCGCTGCCTTGCGGGTTAACTTTGGCAGGTACAGTAATCCCTCGGTTAACGAGCGCCTCGGTTAACGAGATTTCGGTTACCTTCCATAGTATTCTTAATTTCGGTTAACGAGCAATCCCTCGATTAACGAATTTCTTACGAGCGCCCCTCCACATGTTTTCGCTTGCATTTGGCAGTCCACCAGCTGTAGTATTAGTACGCCAATACAGTAATCGGTTCTAGGGCTTAAATTCCTTACTATTTTAGTAAATATCAAGAAAATTGGACTATTAAATAATTTTAAAAGTTTGATATTAAATTTTTTAATCATTTTAACAATTATTGAACATAATTGAAGTATAGGAAGCTAGTTTTTTGCACGGCAAACAGCCTGTCAACACACCATACAGGCGTCAGTCTCTGTGTCTTTTCAGTGGAGGTAACATCTTGCTTCAGACTGTGTTTCCAAGCAAATTATTGGTCAATTTGAAATTTATTTTACACATTGACAATATATAATGCAGTGCAGTGTTGATTTCAAGAAAATAATCTTGAATTACACCAAGTAAACTAAAATTTTATGGGTGAAATGGCACCATGGGGTGACTTCTCTTCCACCCCAATGCCTTCTCTTCTCCATTCTCCTCCACCCCCATTCTAATTCCCATCATCATCATCATCATCATCAACCAGGAGCCTTCTACATGCACACCTCAAAGTCAGTGTACTTTACTGCATTTATTTTTAGTTTGTATGTAATTTTCAGTGAGCTGGAACCACTTACCCAAAAACCCATTGAAACCGAGGGACCACTGTACAGCAAGGTTCAACAAAACATTGGACCCTTCACTTACATTTCGCCAGTAAGAAAGATCTAAATTAATGTAAAACTTCTATAAACGGAAATTTTAGGCAAGCTTCTGACCGTTAGTAGGTCATGACGTGTATATTTAGTTTACAATGTATTCACAGCCCATAACCCTTGTTTTCTAATTGGCTATATTTAGCACAAACAGCATGTGCACATTGTGTATACCAGGAAAATGTAAGGTATATGCCAAAATTGGTTATATTAATTGATAAATTGCTAAAGGAATGATGCTTACTGATAGAGATGCCAATATTGAAAGTAAAATATATACAGGTACCTAATAATATTTCAGATACTTTAGTTTATTTTTTTTATGTTATTGTATGAGTTAAAGATTGTACAGTTTGACCTAGAGTGACTGGGACAAGAAGAGTTTACTTCTTTATGTCGCCCTAAGTTACATATATAGGTGACAATTTGTATTTAAATGTTATTGTGCATTGATGTGTTTTGATGTGTTGGAGCAAATATAGTTATACAGTATGTTCTAAAAAAAAATCATTATAACAGCTTCAGCTATATAGCATTCAATTGTATTGCATATAGCAGAAGTTTACATTGTTTATGAACATTAAAAGATTGTTTACAAGTCCCCAGCTATATATGATATGTGTCAGTGAAGATAATAATGTTTTATATTATCAAATTATTATGCATCGTCGAGTGATATATGCAGACGCTGGAAAACATTTCACTGCTGAGTTACGAGTTCAGGTTGAGGTAAAAGGTCATCCAATATACACAAAACTGATTCATTTCAGTGGCCAGTAAGCTCCTGTAATGCAGATCTACATTCTGTTTTACATTAGTTTATTGTACTACTGTACTGTATTTGTGTATATTTCTATGATTAATAAATGTTTAATGTATTGTCTCAATTTTTTTACATTATTTGATACATTTATTGATAAACATTAGCACAATGTGTGCTTACAGTACTGTGAGGAGTGGCAACTGGCAGCGAGCTCTTGCCAATCAAAAGATGGCGGCCGTGTGGCTGACAGGCTTCACTCACTTGAACGGTCTACATCGCCCATGCTGCCTCCACCCTATTATACATGTACCTCCATGGATCAATCAAAAACTGACTATGAGTAATATACTTACAGATGAACACAGGATTTTGGTAGTAATGGTGCAGGCTTGATGGCCATCATGAGCAGCAAACACTGAGTTATTATGTGTAGATTAGCGGCCTCATAGCTCACACCTTCCTCTACAGCCTCCTGGCCACTCTCCTCTGCATCTATAAACAATTCCCAAACTTTAGAACTTATTACACTACTTCAAGTTGCATACCTGTAAGTGCTGAATTACAGTGATAACATTATAACCACTTGCTCTTCTGTACTGCCTCTACTGTGACTCATAATTAGTGTCCCTCTCTCAATGAAAATGCAAAAGAAACAAGTTTCACATACAGAAAAATTTTACCAAAATGAAAAGAACTTACCAGAGCATACATCGAGTCTGTGTGTGCCCCACCACTGCTGTGGCACTACTGCCACACACACAAGCAGAATGATATATATTGCCTTTTTATTGCACCATTTTGCTTTTATTATATTGTACCTACATTGCTTGTTCAACACTGTACAGTCACCCACAAGTATTCATATACACCCTATGGTTCTGTGTGAGTTAAATTATCTGGTAACATTTTTCTGTAGAGAACTGTCAGAAATCCGTTCTTATATATTTCGGATTTCAGAATGGTTAGGCTAGGTTAGTTTATTTTCTATTTATTTTTTTTTATGCAGGGATCATCCCACCCGGGCACAGGTCACTGACCCACATTGGGACCTGGGGGCTAAAATACAATAAAATTATAATAATTTTAATAATAATAATAATTCATAAGTCTATGTAGTGCTTCTCACTTTTGATCTTTTTTTTCATTATTGTATTTCTTTATTATTATTATTATTATTATTATTATTATTATTATTACGTGTAATATTATTATTATTTTATTATTAAAGTATTATTGTTAGTATTATTATTATTTTATTATTATTATTTTTATTATTGTTATCATTACTATTTTATTTTTGTGTATTTTTTATTATAAATTTTATTTACTATGAATAATTATTATTATTACAGTCGGCCCTTAACATATGCGGGTTTATAATACACGGATTTGCAAATACGCGGATTGCCCCGCCGGAGGAATATTCTGTACATTGAAGTAATTGAAGTACATTCAAATCGCGCGCCATTCAACTCGCGCGCGGCACTGAACACGGGACACCGCCCGCTCCCGCAACCTCACACACACACACGCATAGCTCTCCCTCACTCAGTCAGTCTCGCTGTAACCACGCTTGTGTTGACATCAACATTGTAGTTGCAAAAATATTACATTTCCGAGAATGTATTATATCAAGCACAGTATGAATAGAATATCACTAATATAAGAGTATTTTAACCGAAAACTACTAAAAAAACGAGTAACATATCTTGAACATCGGAAGGTTAGGTAAAGTCTTTTGTTTTCATGTAGTTTATCCTAATTTACATTGAAATGCATTACGTTTCAGCAAAACTACTATTTATTTCTGAGAATGTGGAAATGTAATATTTTGCTGAAATGACGTACGTATTACAGTGGAAAGATTTAAAGACGATTGTTGTTTATTGCATCGCCGAATTATTTTCAGTTAAAAACTGTTGTATTACAATAATATTCTATCCTAATTCATTGTGATGCAACAATTTTTTAACTGAAAACCATTCAAAAGCAATTACGTAACACTTTTTTGAACGAAAGAAAGTCAAAGTTTTAGCTACGCATTTTATCCACTTTTCCACCTAAACGACGTCATTTCAGCAAAAATATTACATTTCCGTGAATGTAGTATATCAAGCACAGTATGAATATAATATCATTGTAATATAACAGTATTTTAACGAAAACTATTAAAAACGAGTAACATCTTTGAACAATTGGAAGGTAAGGTAAATTTAGTTTTCGATGTATTTTATCCTACTTTACATTGAAATACATCACGCTTCAACAAAACTTCTATTTATTTCTGAGAATATATTCATTCAGGCACAGTTTAGTAAAATATACATGTGCTGTAACATTTTTTAATTGAAACGATTCAAAACACGCACTTAGCCCTGTTCAGGAAGACTGGGAGGAGCTGTTTGGTGCTTAAGACGATGACAAGGAAATGATTTTGATGGATGTTAATGAAAATATTCAGAAAGACTGCACTGTCAAGGAAAGTGGCTGCTGAAGGCTTCCAGGACATGGCAGAGACGAGATTAGGAGCTAATTGAAGAGCTCGACACTGAACTGACTGAGGAGGATCTACAGGAGTTAGTAGACTCAGGCAAGGAGAGGAAGGAAGGAAGGAGGATGAGGAAGAGCACCAAGAAATAACGTTGGAGAAGTTGGAGATGACCAGGAATATTGAGGCACTGAAAAACCTGGCCTATAGTATGGACCCCCATGGTGAGTGCCCTGAAATTCATGCGAGACGGATGACGTTTTCGCCCTTACAAACATCATGGAAGAAATGAAAGAAAGAGACAACTCCCATCACCATGTTCTTTGATCACCGGGAGATTTAACACCATCAATCACTGCAGTGAGGAAGCAGCTGAATCCTACGTCGCCCCACTTCACCACCTGTTATGAACACTGAGCACTTACAATCCTGGTGATAGGTACGTACAGTAAAGAAATTTTATCTTTTTTTAATAGCCATGTTTATTGTTTTGAAATGCACAGCACAGCACAGTACTGTACATAGGAAGTGGAGGTGCAGTTATTCATTTGTTGGTTCATGGCCTAGTAGTGACGGTGAGGAGGTGGAGGAGGCAGAGGGGTGGAGGAGGCAGAGGAGGGGAGAGGTAGAGGAGGAGGGAGAGAGTTGGGAGGAGTGGTGACCTTGAGCAGGGCCATGGAGATGCATAATTACGGTATTATTTGTTTTGTAGCTTTTTTTGCATTTAATATAAATATGTACATACGTTTCAACAAAACTACCATGTATTTTTATTTTGAAATGTTCTCAGAGGTTTGAAAGTGGGATAAACGATTGAATGATTCTTCGTCAAAAGATGTTACCGTAATCGCCTTAACGAATGGCAGTTGGGGATTATGCTTATTACGTGAAAATCTTGAATAAAGGGCAAAGTCATTATTTATCCTACTTTCCACTGTAATATGTAATGCCATTCCAGTAAAAATATATATTTCCATATTTTTTTCTGAGAATACCTATATTCATTCAATCACAGTCAAGGTAAAATATACTTGTGATGTAATATTTTAATGAAAATGCGACGTAGTTTTTTTGATCCAAATTAATTAACAAAGATTGATGTTTCAAATGTAATGAACAAAAATGTATCTGTACAGTATCTGTAAATAAACTTTAATAAATGAATACTTTGTTTTACATCATCCTGTGCTACCATACCATGGATTTGGCTACTTTGGGCTTGCTAGATGACGATAAAGAGATCTGCCCTGGAACAGAACTTACACCTCACAGTTGGTGGTGAGTTGGTACTGCTTCCATTGTTTACTGGTAAATATTTTTCAACCTGAAACTATACCATTAGAGGTCGACCCCAATTTTTGCCAAATGATTTGGTCTTAAAACTTGAACTACACACAGGTATATACTAAATAAGGACATGACCAGGTTTTTTGGGGGCCACAGCAGCACATATATCGGATTTTTAACATGAATGGGTATCTCTGTTACGAATCTGCCAGAGCAGTACCACTGGTTGTTGTTGTTGTTGTTGTTGTTGTTGTTGTTGTTGTTGTTGTTGGTTGTTGTTGGTTGTTGGTTGTTGTTTTGTTGTTTGTTGTTGTTGTTGTTGTTGTATTTTGGCCTCTGTTGGTGTTCATGACGGGTCAGTAACTCCAGGAGGTGGGCTAATCCCTATTTAAAAAAAAAAAAGTTTTGCTCCGAAAATATTTTTGGTTTTCAGAGGTTTCCATAATTACAGATAAGGGTTGTCAACTGTATTACCTTTATTCTACACATATCATATGAATAAAATTGAAAAATGTAAATACAGTGATCCTCAGTTAACTAATGTTAACAATTACTTCAAAAGAATATTAAATTAGGTTCTAATTCTGACGAATTTTTCCTAACATAGCCTTCTCAGTTTACTGCTGACCAGTTGTAGTATTAGTCCTCAATACAGTAACGGTTTAGGGCTTAAATTGTTACCATTTCAGTAAATATCAAGAAGGTTGTACTATTCAATATTTTTTCCAAGTCTTATATTAAAATTTTTAGTCTTAATAATTATTTAACATAATTGAAGTACAAGGAACTAGTTTTAGTTAAACAGCCACTTGACTCACCCAAACGCGCTGTGTCTCTGCTCAGTGGAGGAAGTTTGCTTGAGACTCTCTTGAACATAAACTATTTTTACGGTTTTACAGTACAATTATTGGTCATTCTGAAGTTTATTTTACATAGTGACAATATATAATGCAGTGCAGTGTTGATTTAAAGAAAATAATCTTGAATTACACCAAGTGAACTAAAATTTTATGGGTGAAATGGCTGCATGGGGTGACTTCTCTTCCACCCCAATGCCTTCTCTTCTTCCTTCTCCTCCACCCCCATTCTAATTCCCATCATCATCATCAACCAGGAGCCTTCTACATACACACCTCAAAGTCAGTGTACTTTACTGCATTTATTTTTAGTTTGTATGTAATTTTCGGTGAGCTGGAACCAATTACCCAAAATCCCATTGAAACAATGGTTTCGGTTAACGAAATTTTTGGTTAACGAACGACCTTCTGGAACGAATTGTGTTTGTTAACCGAGGGACCACTGTACAGTACTGTATACATCATATATGAAGCAATAACGATCCCTAACTAACCTTGGTCTTCATACGTTCGAGGACTCCTCATGGCCATCAGCCGCTCTCGCAGCTCCCGAACTTCTTCCTGGTCCTCTGTTGAGTGTGAGCAGCAACCATCAGTATGTACTGTTCTCTAGTTAGTTATTAATTTAAACTGAATTAAAATGCTTACACTGAATCAGCTTTACAATATATTACCTTTAAGCATAAATAATTACTGTATCAACCTAAATTATTGAAAATTTAAAATGGAATAATGAAATCTTGGCTAGAAGCTGTAATGCGGCTCATTATGTTGTGGCCGTCAGAGGTAAAACCTGTAAAGGAGTTAATGACGAGCTGTAATATGTTAGCCGGAATCCCTCAAACCCAGAACTCTCCGATAACCCAGGCAAGAGAACTGCTATCGATGAAGTGATCGTGTCTTATAATAACAAGATGTACAGTAATAGAGAAACACCTACCTGGCTCATGATTTATTGGTACTCTCAGAGACAACATTTGTTCCACAATTTCCACTCTCACACGTTCCTCCTCTTGAGTTGTCTCTGGTACTGTTTTTGAACTCTCATCAACTTCTGAAAGTACACATTTTTAACTAGTATTCCTCCAACCATTAACTGAACATGAAGCAGGTAAATAACAATTGTTTATCAACATAATAACACCAACATCATCATTTATAACAAGTTGGATAAAATTATTATTTAACCATAAAATGTCTGTACTGTACTGTACTGTACTGTACTGTACTGTACTATATTGTTCAGTACTGTACTGTACAGTACTGTACTGTACTGTACAGTACTGTACTGTACTGTACAGTACTGTACTGTACTATATTGTTCAGTACTGTAATGTATTGTACTGTACTGTACTGTATTGTACTGTACTGTACTGTACTGTATTGTACTGTATAGTTCTGTACTGTATTGTACTGTACAGGACAACAAGCAAGAATTAAACCCGTTTCATCTGAAATAAAAAGTGCTCGTTAAAATGAATTCATAAATCATCAGTCAAGTGAATAGAGCAACTCTTCATAACAGATGTACAGTAATACATTAACTGTATAGCCATCAAGTGAAGCGTTTAATGTAATTAAACCTTTACTAACCCTATCTGGGGTGAACCTTGGAGCTACTGATATGTGTGGAACAGAGGCAGATGCTGGTGGAGGTTGGGTTAGTAGTGCACACTACATGTGTAGTGTAACTGCCAGAGATGCTGGAGTAACAATTCTCCAGCAACACTACTCAACACCTCACCACTAGAAATACTTCATTAGACTGGAATACAGCTGTATTTGATTGGTTACCCATGAAACTAGCTATGGTAGCTCCCTCAGACTACTATTCTGATGTTACATTTCTATATATTTACAAAAACACTGCATGAGGATAAAGATATCTGCTCTGACCTTACAATAACACCAGTTAATATGTGTCCCAGTACAGTACAGTACAGTAAAGTACAGTAGTTGAAGAGATATGTGTCCCTGGGTGGCCAGAGGGAGGGAGTTGTTACTGTTTACAACACCACTGTGGTGTGTATTAACCCCTGGGCTTTGGGATATGGTCAGCACAACTTTTGGGTATATTCGCGAGCATTTAAAAAACAAATAAAAAGCCATTTTAGTCTTCCAAACTGGTCATGAATGATATAAACAGGAAATAAACAAATGTCCTCACCACAGGTTGGCCACACCGGGACTGTGAAAAGTCGAGAATGTTCGTGAAGTGGCGTATGTATGTGACGCAGTAGTAACAAAGTAAACAACACTAACTTGTAGGCAGTATGAGGTACAGGACACTTGTTGTACTGTGTTATTACTGTTTACACAATTAACAAATCATTATTACTGCTCCAGTAATTGATCACAATACTAGACTTGTGCTTGGGGGTTGGGGGGTAGAAACAACATGGTGAAGTGAGTCAAGACCAAGGATGAGATGCCTACATCACAAAGCTGAGAAACTACTGAGAAGAGACTGGGAGGCTCTCATGTGTGAGTGAGTGAGAAATAAATACTTACTTGGCAACAAAATCTAGCCAAGCCCAGCCTTTTTATTCAAATAGGCCCGCGAAAGATCAGAACGTTATGTGACGTGACCCGAAGCCTGGAGGTTAAGGCAGACTTCGGCCTGATATCTCCTTTCAAGTGATAAGTGTCACAGAAGACTGAGTGATCCTCACATAATCACCATCACCACCAAAGAGTTCACTGACAACCCCTACAAGATTGGTGTGCACAATACCTGCTCTCTCCTACTTGGCATCATATTATAAATTATTTTTTTTGGCAACTCTCCTTTACCAAGTCAAGAAGTACATGTTACCATCACTATTAATTTAACAGTGAAAGCACTCAAACATTTTCTTTAAATTACATCAAAGTAAGAGTGCTGAAGGTATTTCTAAAGACAATACATTTAAGCATATAATTCCTCATCAAAACAAACAATAAGATCTTACCTGAAGTTTCCTGAGTCTTGAGAGTGACCAGCCGGCGCCTGATGTGATAAACCAGCCTGAATAATTCCTTCATTATAAAGCTGTGGTGGAGCCTGAAAACCATAAAATCTTTCAATAATACAAACCAATGATAAACTACAAGCAACACAAGATATGAAACTTATTCAGATTTTCTAAAAAAATCTTTCAATCCTCCTTCCTGAGCTCACCCCAGGCTGAGGCCTAGGTAAGTACAGTCGGCCACAAGAATAAGTATACACCTACGGTTCGTGTTTGAGACAAAATATCTGGTAACACTGTCCTGAACAGAACAGACAAAATGACCTGTAATTTATGTTTTATTCCTACATATATGTTATAAATACATTTGTTGTGAATGTTTTACTAGTGTCTTGTGGTTATATTACAAGTGATATATTGTATCTAATGGTAGTAAACTTGTTGCCGAATGGGATTGCAATTATCGTACAGCTCCCTCTTCCTCCCCCACTTTTTCTCTTACCCTACCATTTTTTACTGGTGTTTGGCTTAGTAAAGGAACGAAGAGGAGTAAATAGAATAATAAAGAAGGAGAAACAGAAAATAGTTAGAGATAACAGGTGGGGGGAGCTGAGTTTCAGCATGCGTCTGGATGCGCAGTTTCAATGTTACCAGACCATTTTTGGACCTTACAGCTACAGTGTGTACACTTATTCCTGTGGCCGACTGTACCCATCTCTCATAACCCATAAAAATCCTTAACCCTGAAGCATTAACAGCACCTGGATATACTCTACAGCAGTTGTTAGCCCTGGTGGACACAGCTATGATGGCCAGTAGAGTATAGTAGAGTACTGTATACTGTACACTAATAATCCTTCATAATGTTTTACCTGTAGATTCTACTAAAATACTTGTATGCAATTAAATGCCACAGTTAACTGTTTGAGTGGAATACAGGGAGTGTATCAATGTGTTTCCAACCTTCAGATATCTCAAGAATTTGGTCATTTTAATCAAACAGAAAATAAAATTGTGTTTAAATCAACTTGGTGTTAGTGCCTCCTTGTATTACTCCACTTCTACTGTCTAAAACTGCACCCTTGTGTTACCTGGGGCAACCAAAAAGTGATCTACTGAAAGCTTTGTTACCTGCACCATTATCTCATTCAAAAGATGAGGAAGAGAGTAACATTAACAAGAAACAAAAGAGTAAGTATATTATGGCAGCTGGATGTAGATGAGACTGCAAACAAACTTATGTATGAATATTCTCTTCACCACTTTTCAGCTTAATGGTCAGTCGGGTGATCAGTAGTTCTCTGTTTCACACTGTTGACAAGTGCTGGGCATGTATGGGCTGTGGCTGTGTTAATCTTAAAGGAGGTCACACTTGGTGTTGTCACAACATTCTCTGGCAAGTTATAACGCGAGTTCATAACTTGTACTCCAAAGACGTTAGCTCTATCAGTTTTCTGTACTGATAGCTTCTTCAACTTGAGGATGTAACCTCCACTAATCCCAGATACTGTATGTATATCTGACTGAACAATGGCCTTTGAGGTGCTTATAAACTTCGATTAGATCAACTCTATTGTCCTTTATGGATAAACTAAGCAGTTGAAGAATTTCTCATCTCCCTTAATAGTTAAAAATGTCTGAGTGTAGGCATTAGTATAGTAGCTCTCCTTTGGATGTTCTCAATCAATTGACAGTCTTAGCATACACTGGGGACCATTTGAATAACAGTATACAGTACTTCATGTGGGGAGCAACACACTACTTAAGAGCCTTATGAGGGATGGATGGATCATCTAGCTATGTGTGAGATCTGTGATGCTGTCCTGCTAGTTTATGAGCAAGATTCATCTTCTTCCCACAATTGTCCAAGAACTTCAGTTTGTTGTCAACGTAAACACTGAGCTCTATCTCCCATCCAGTTTCAGTTAATAGGGTGTCTTCACGACACTGTGATATGATGATGCGCCTCCTTACTCTTGGCACAACTAAGGTGCATTCTTTTGGGGCCAGATATTCAAAAGGATCTTTAATACTGTTTCTCCCAGATGACTTTGTAAGTCAACCGTCGAGGCTGTCAGTCCTCTCTGTAGCGATACTCAAAATAAAATATCCGCCATCTTGTGATGTCATACCGTATATACCCGTGTATAGCACGAGTTCTTAAGACCAAATTTTTGGGCAAAAAGTTGGGGGTCGACCTCTATACGGGTAATAGTTTCGTTAGGTTGAAAAAAATTTACCAGTAACTACCAGTAAACAATGGAAACGATGCACCAACGCACCACCCGCTGTGAGTGTCGGTACAGTTGCCAGGGCAGATCTCTTGCGTCATCATAGCAAGCCCAAAGTAGCCAAATGCATGGTATGGTATGCACAGGAGTATGTAAAACATAAAGTATTCATTTTTAAAAGTGTATTTATAGATACATAAATTTTTGTTAATTAAATTTGAAACATCAATATGATGTGAGTCAGGTCATCTACACACAGTTGCCAGTTTCAAAATTTTCCTTTTAAAATTTTAAGTTACCGAGTATTTCTTTTCCCAAATCGTTTTACAATACTGTAGGTAAAACAGTATACTATTGTGCAAACCCCACAGAAAAAAAATTAACAAATGGAGACACCAAAAATGTAAAAAAAAAAAATGCTGTCTGACTTGCAACACTGTTGGTAGGGTCAGGTGGTTCTAACGGTACCTGCCAGGACCCGGTAATCAAATTTATAACAATATCTAACCTCAATTACTGTAGTTTATCTGATGTAGGCAATATGAAGTAAAAAATACCAGTTAAAGTGAGAAATTGGAAGAGAATAAACAAGAAAGATGTTGGGCTATTTTTGGTAGGGCTGAGGGAGAGAGTACCAGCTGTTTGGTCTTTTTTGGCGGGAGAGTCACGCAAATATCCGTACTAGTATTTGTTTGGTGTCTTCTGTATTTTTAAAAATGAATACTTCTAAATTAAAAGTACCGTAACATTGTATTATATAAAAACTTGTCATATTTCTGGAAAATAAGAAGCAAGAAAATAAGAATACACCGGTAAACACAATTTCAACGTACGCTAAAATTAAAAGCTGCTTAAGAAGGGCCGATGCAAACACAAAGCCTCCACGACCAGGGCTCTGCCGTATCAGCTAGACGGTACACGTGTTTTTCGAATCGTTTTCAGTTAAAAAACTTTTACATCACAAGTGAATTAGGATAGAATATTATTGTAATATAACAGTTTTTAACTGAAAACCATTCAAAAGGCGATTACGGTAACATCTTGTGAACGAAAGAAAGCGAGTCATTGTTTTTGTCACGATTTTATCCCACTTTCCACTATAATACGTACGTCATTTCAGCAAAAATATTACATTTCCATATTCTCAGAAATAAATAGTAGTTTTGCTGAAACGTGATGTATTTCAATGTAAATTAGGATAAACTACATGAAAACAAAAGACTTTACCTAACCTTCCGATGTTCAAGATATGTTACTCGTATTTTTAATAGTTTTCGGTTAAAATACTGTTATATTAGTGATATTCTATTCATACTGTGGTTGATATAATACCTTCACGGAAATGTAATATTTTTTGCTGAAATGACATACGTATTACAGTGGAAAGTGGGATAAAATTGTGATGAAAACAATGACTTTCGCTTTGTTTCGTTCAAAAGATGTTACCGTAATCACTTTTCGAATGGTTTAGTTAAAAAACTGTTGTATTGTATTACAATAATATCCTAATTGACTTGAATAAATATTACGATACCATATTTCTGAATATTTTCATTAAAATCCATCAAAATCATTTTCCTTGTCATCGTCTGCAGCACCAAACAGCTTCTCCCAGTCCTCTCCTTGAACAGGGCTAGAGGGTACACGTGTTTTTCGAATCGTTTTCAGTTAAAAAACTATTACATCACACGTATATTTTACCTAAACTGTGCCTGAATGAATATATTCTCGGAAATAAATAGTAGTTTTGCTGAAACGTGATGTATTTCAATGTAAAATAGGATAAAATACATGACGAAAACAAAAGACTTCACCTAAGCTTCCGATGTTCTTGAGATGTTATTCGTTTTTTTAATAGTTTTCGGTTAAAATTCTGTTATATTACAATGATATTCTATTCATACTGTGCTTGATATACTACATTCACGGAAATGTAATATTTTTTCCTGAAATGACGTACGTATTACAGTGGAAAGTGGGATAAAATCGTGACGAAAACAATGACTCACTTTCTTTCGTTCAAAAGATGTTACCGTAATCACTTTTCGAATGGTTTAGTTAAAAAACTGTTGTATTACAATAATATTCCCTCCTAATTGACTTGAATAAATACTTGAATGGAAATATACAATATTTTTGTTGAAACTACCTGCGTTTCAGTGTAAAGTGTCGTAATAATAAATGGTAAACAAGTTTATAGGACGTAGAGTTTTTCTGAAGGTTTTGTTGTTCCATTACCCTCAAAATCTTGGGTCGACCTATAAACGAGGAATATCATAAATTAACGATTTCTTGGTCATAAAATCGGGGTCGACCTATATACGAAGGGGGGTTATAGACGAGTATATACGGTATTTTGTATCTGGAGGCAATAACTTCAGAGCTCTTGTAACAGAATAAACCCCGGACATAGTGTAGAACATTTTAAACTGGGATACACAGTACTGTATACTGTACTATGGTGTACTGTACAGGTAGTTCTGCTATAACGCGATAGTTGTGTTCTTGTAAAACATCGTGTTATAGAAATTCGCGTAATAGAAATAACAGGGCTTATGGAGAAAATAGAGTTAGGTGCAGATTACTCCAAATCGAAAAAAAAATTCATAGTTAGCCTAACACAAAGGATAGCACAGTCTAAATAAATGTTACATTCATATCTAATAATGAAATCATACAGCAAATGTTACACTTTACCTTGAAAAAATATGAATATAACTTGATGGGGGAGAAGGTTGATGTTGAGGAGTCATGAAACATCAAGCTTTTCTTCAAGTGTTATAGCCTTTCTTTTACGATCACCACCGGAAATGCGATCACCAGAACACTTCCCAGAGACATTCTTCTTTTCCATAGTCACAAAATTGGAGAAACAGTAATCAGAATTCACTGAGGACGCTTAAAAACTTCACACGTGTTTCAAACTGAACGTGTGGAGTAAACAGAGCGCGCGGGTCTAAAACGCTATGTATTTTGTTTTTCTCTCTTATTTAAAATTTTACAATTTACATATACTGTACAGGTATACTGTATACATAAATATTACATAAATTATTTCTGCAATTGTTCACAAACAAAACACATAAATCAATTGAACAAGTGATGTCGAACGTGAACTGTAAACACTGCATAACCCCGCGCCAAGCCACAACACCCGTTCGAGTGGAATCACTGGAATCAAATTAGAGCAAACGCGTTCACGTTTTACAAATATTGTTCCTCTATTCATCAATAGCGTTAGAGCCAATTCGCGTTGTCAAAACACGCGTTATAGCAGAACTCCCTGTACTGTACTGTACTGTACTGTATATACCAAACATGTTATGATTCCTCCACAAATGGAGTCGATTATGATTACTTTACAATTTCATGATTATGATTACGACTATAGTAATATCTTCGTTAGATGGAATCCCTCTTGACTGGAACTCTCCAATAGCTGGAATTTAAATTTTATGAGGGGTCCATTTTCTGGAAAATTTTCCTGGAACCCATGAATTCCGGTAAATCCCAAGGGTGGGGGATGTGTTTTCCAGCTTTGAGAGATGAAATAATTTATCTTTCTGGAAAATTCCAGTACCCAGAAAAAATCCGAGGATGGAGGATATTTTTCCAGGTTTGAGATATGACGTACTGCGCAATTTCCGGAACTTCCGAGAAAATTTTCCCGGTACCTGAAAAATTACGGAAACGAGGGATTTTTTCTAGTTTTGAGAGTCGTCTCATTCTCATTCCCGTAAGTGTTCTGCACTAATTGTTCCAGCTAATAGAGATATATCACTGTATTGTCCCTCCCTCTCTCTGTGTCCCTCCCTCTCTCTGTGTCCCTCCCTCTCTCTGTGTCCCTCCCTCTCTCTCTGTGTCCCTCCCTCTCTCTGTGTCCCTCCCTCTCTCTGTCCCTCTCTCTCTGTGTCCCTCCCTCTGGTTCCTCCCTCTCTCTCTGTGTCCCTCTCTCTCTGGTCCCTCCCTCTCTCTGTGTCTCTCTCTCTGGTCCCTCCCGCTCTCTGTGTCCTCCCTCTCTGTCCCTCTCTCTCTCTGTGTCCCTCTCTCTCTATGTCCCTCCCTCTCTGTGGGTGTCCCTCTCTGTCTCTCTCTCTGTGTCCTCTCTCTCTCTGTGTCCCTCTCTGTCCCTCCTCTGTGTCCTCTCTCTGTGTCCCTCTCTCTCTCTGTGTCCCTCTCTCTCTCTCTGTGTCCCTCTCTCTCTCTGTGTCCCTCTCCTGTGTCCCTCTCTCTCTGTGTCCTCTTCTCTGTGTCCCTCCCTCTGTCCCTCTCTCTCTCTCTGTGTCTCTCTCTCTCTCTCTCTCTCTCTGTCCCCTCCCTCTCTGTGTCCCTCTCTCTCTCTTGTCCCTCCCTCTCTGTGTCCCTCTCTCTCTCTCTCTCTCTGTCCCTCCCACTCTCTCTGTGTCCCTCCTTCTCTCTCTGTGTCTCTCTCTCTCTCTCTCTCTCTCTCTGTGTCCTCTCTCTCTAGTCTCCTTCTCTCTCTGTGTCCCTCCCTCTCTCTCTCTCTCTGTGTCCCTCCCACTCTCTCCTGTGTCCCTCCTCTCTCTCTCTCTGTCCCTCTCTCTGTGTCCCCTCTCTCCCTCTCTCCTCTCTCTCTGTGTGTCCCTCTCCTCTCTCTCTCTGTGTCCCTGTGTCCCTCCCTCTCTCTGTGTCCTCTCTCTGTGTCCCTCCCTCTCTGTGTCCCTCCCTCTCTCTGTGTCCCTCTCTCTCTCTCTGTCCCTCTCTCTCTCTCTCTCTCTCTGTGTCTCTCTCTCTCTCTCTCTCTCTCTCTCTCTCTCTGTGTCCCCTCCCTCTCTCTCTGTGTCTCTCTCTCTCTCTCTGTGTCCCCCCTCTCTCTCCCCCTCTCTCTCTGTGTCCTCCCTCTCTCTCTGTGTCTCTCTCTCTCTCTCTGTGTCCCCCCTCTCTCTCTGTGTCCCCCTCTCTCTCTGTGTCCCTCCCTCTCTCTGTGTCCCTCCCTCTCTCTGTGTCTCTCTCTCTCTCTTGTGTCCCCTCTCTCTCTCTGTGGTGTCCCTCCCTCTCTCTCTGTGTCCCTCCCTCTCTCTGTGTCCCTCCCTCTCTCTCTCTGTGTCCCTCCTCTCTCTACCTCCCTCTCTATCTGTGTCCCTCCCACTCTCTCTGTGTCCCTCCCACTCTCTCTGTGTCTCTCTCTCTCTCTGTGTCCCCCCCTCTCTCTGTGTCCCTCTCTCTCTCTCTGTGTCCTCCCACTCTCTCTGTGTCCCTCCTTCTCTCTCTGTGTCTCTCTCTCTCTCTCTCTGTTCTCTCTGTGTCCCTCCCTCTCTCTGTGTCCCCTCCTCTCTCTCTCTCTCTGTGTCTCTCTCTCTCTCTCTCTCTGTGTCCCTCCCACTCTCTCTGTGTCCCCCCTCTCTCTCTGTGTCCCTCCCTCTCTCTGTGTCCCTCCTCTCTCTCTGTGTCTCTCTCTCTCTCTCTCTCTTGTCCTCTCTCTCTCTCTCTCTCTCTCTCTCTCTCTCTCTCTCTCTCTCTCTCTCTCTCTCTCTCTCTCTCTCTTGTCCCTCCCTCCTCTCTCTTGTCTCTGTCTCTCTCTCTCTCTCTCTTGTGTCCCTCCCACTCTCTCTGTGTCCCTCTCTCTCTCTGTCTCTCTCTCTCTCTCTCTAGGTCTCTCTCTCTCTCTCTCTCTGGTCCCTCCCACTCTCCCGTGTCTCTCTCTCTCTCTCTGTGTGTCTCTCTCTGTGTCCCTCTCTCTCTGTCCCTCTCTCTCTGTGTCTCTCTCTCTGTGTCTCTCTCCTCTCTCTGTGTGTCCCTCCCTCTCTCTGTGTCCCTCCCTCTCTCTGTGTCCCTCCCTCTCTCTCTGTGTCCCTCCCTCTCTCTCTGTGTTCAGAACAACAATTTTATAAATTTTGCCACAGATTTTCTTTAAGATTTATATTTTATTTTATTGTTTTGTATTTTTTATTGTTCTTCATTTTTACATTTATTCTGTTGTTGATTCTTTTGACCAAAGTTTACAATGTAACATACCCGAGTTGTGTCTGAGAGATACTGGTGTGCATGAGGAATGTTGAGAGCAGTAACTGTGTGGTAATGTCTAAGAGGACATCTTCTTTCACCTCACAAGTGTCCCAGTCCTCACCACATGCCATCTCATCCATCCACAGCATCACTTGACTCTCTGAAATATGGCAGAATATGTCAGTCAACACAGCAACATTCTGAAACAATGAAACTGTATTATGTCAGGTGAAATGTTAAGGTTTCCAGCATGAAAATCAATTACACCGAACCTTCACTAAATTTTGCATAATTGGGGCCCTGGGCATGACCCAGGAGAGACATCTTGGGCCACTGGTGTTGTATATGGTTTAAGGGCCCTTGGACCTCAGTAACCTTCCTGCCTTCTCCATGAAAGAAATAACACCTTTATTTTATCTGTATACTGGTACAGTTGTTCATATATAAGTGAGAGATAGGGGTGGCAGCACATGCTTCTGTGCCGGAGCTAAACCCTTAAGTGTTGGCGGACATCATGTGATGTTTGAGAGGAAAACACATAAAGAGCTGTCCGACATCAGAGGATGTTTAGGTGAGCTTATGGCTGTGTTGTTGTGCAGTTGCTATGATGACACTGGTGGCTCACTCCAGACACTACCCATCCATGTCCTCGACTCCCTAGCCCAGGCAACATGGGGTTAATGTTCACTCAGTGCTCTTCCAGACGTGATGGCTACTGTGCTTCTACTTGGGAAAATGGGCATATAAAACTTTAACACGCATTTTACTCTATAATTTAGTTTTGTAATACTAGGTTTTTGAATAAAATTTGAAGACCAAGGATTTAGCCTTCTTCCAATGAAGTGAAATGAAATAATATATATACAGTATTACCCCGCCTAACGCGGTTTCACTTAACGCGTTTTATCATATACGCGGTGCCTCGCCAGAGCTGAACTTTCACTTAACACGGATTTTTTCCACATATACGCGGTGAGTGTCCGGCTCGAGACGCTATTTTTAGATTTGTCCCACCCTGCCTGACTGCCTGTTTTAGCTCATAAAATTCATACAAATTACCCGGCCAGAATATAATTTACATTGCTGGAATTCTTATAATTTGGTGATCATTTTGAATATAAACATCATATTTTTGCATTAGACATACAAATTTTAGATAAAAAATTTTCTCAAATTAACTGTTATCTTTTGTGCAAAATATATGACATTTATATTCAAAATATTCCTGGTCTTACAAGGAATCCAGCAATGTGAATTATATTATCCTAACTTTAGTTTGAGGTATTATTTATTAAAATTTAGTGGTTATCCCACACATCTCCTTGGGACGGTTGGTGGGGGGGAGGGAGGGACCGACCGACCATCTGTTACCCTGTGAAGAATTATTTTTTTTTTTATTAACTGAAGATATGTTTTAGCTCATAAAATTCATACAAATTATCCGGTCTGAATATAATTTACATTGCTGGAATTCTTATAATTTGATGATCATTTTGAATATAAACATCATATTTTTGCATTAAACATACAAATTTTAGATAAAAATTTTTCTCAAATTAACTATGTTATCTTTTGTGCAAAATATATGACATTTATATTCAAAATATTCCTGGTCTTACAAGGAATCCAGCAATGTCAATTATATTATCCTAACTTTAATCTGAGGTATTATTTAATACTAAATGTTAAAAACTCTGGAAGGGAGGATTGGTGGGGGGTGGGGTTGGGACTGACCGCGCGGTTGGAAGAGGGGGGGGAGGCAAGGTGGGGTACTTTGATTGACAGATAGTGTCCTGAAGATTATTATTTTTTTATTAACTGAAGATATTTGTTTTAGCTCATAAAATTCATACAAATTATCCGGTCTGAATATAATTTACATTGCTGGAATTCTTATAATTTGATGATCATTTTGAATATAAACATCATATTTTTGCATTAAACATACAAATTTTAGATAAAAATTTTTCTCAAATTAACTATGTTATCTTTTGTGCAAAATATATGACATTTATATTCAAAATATTCGAATCAGCAGTGTCAGTCTCTGTATCTAACTTTAGTTTGAGGTATTATTTATTAAAATTTAGTGGTTTTCCCCCATTTCTCTGAGAGGAAGGCCGGCAGTGTAGTGAGAGTGGGAGTTGAGTCCATTATTTGGATGGCCATTAACCTGGCGACTGTATTTCTCTTAAATATTAATTGTGTGAGCATACCATCATAAAATTAAGATGTTATTTTACTACAACATAGGTATTGTGTCGGAAAAAGTGGAGTTTGGGGGTCGGGCCAGTCTCTATTGGAATTAATCCCATATGTTATGTTGTTCATTTCTCTTAAGTATTAATTGTGTGCATGTACCATCATAATATTAAGATGTTATTTTTACTACAACATAGGTATGTGCCTTCAAAAAGTGGAGTTTGGGGGTCAGGCCGGTTTCTATTGGAATTAATCCCATATGTTCTGTTGTTCACTTAACGCGGATTTCACTTAACACGGGACCCTCTGGGTTCAATTGACCGCGTTAAGTGGGGTACAACTGTATATATATATATATATATATATATATATATATATATATATATATATATATATATATATATATAAAACTCGATATAAATACACACTTATATAAGGGCAGTCTGGGGGTGTTAAAACGCTCAGGGGAACAGCCACTGGACTTGGTGGGAATATCACTCATCTCGATGCACAACAGCCAGCAGATGTCAACTCTAACTGACAACAGATGTCAGCGCTGTGGTACTTAACCAACAAAAACATTTTTCACACCAACGAGCAGATTATTAAATATTTTATCCACTAACTTGTCATCTCCCCATCTTAAATACTGCATTGTGACAAGATTCAAGTAATAATATATGGTACCAAGTATTAAGAAGCGATGTAGAGGTTTAACATTGTCATCATGTATCAAGACATTTGGTGAAAATGAACAAAAATCTCTACCAATGATGGAAGTGGTATAGTTAATGTGTGTGTCTAAGGCCAGCTTTATCGTACTGGCAGTACGAATCAAGTGTCCAGCTGATCTGTCACTGTCGGTTGATCACCCCATCAATGTGACCGCCAAGTCCCGTGGCTATTCTCCTGAGCGTTTTAACTCTCCCCAGACTCCGCGTATTTATACTGAGTTGTATCAGCTATATAGTAAATTATTTGGTATATATACAGCTGTACAAGCTGTAGTTCATTATCTATTGTGCTATATTTTTGGTATCATTTGTTTCTGTTTGCTTTTTGTTTGGTACAACACCCAGAAATAATGAAAAGAATTAATTCGAAAGTGAAAATCATCTTTGACTTCGACCTTTTATGATAAATATTTAAGTTTTTCTAACATCTCTCTGAAGTGCTAATGCCTTGAAATCATTTGCATTTTGATAGTCCAGTTATTAAACATTATTTTAGATAATAAGAGATCTGCTTACCTATTGTGAATAAATGGACAGCTACACGAACATTTTCTATGAACCAATCAGCTACTTGTAGCTAAAGATGAGGGGCATGGCTTACAAGCCAGGTTATAGTGGAAATACATAGTACAGTAGTACCCCGATTTACGCGGTCAATTGAACCCACAGGGTACCGCGGAAAGTGAAATCCGCGTAAATGGAACAACAGAACATATGGGATTAATTCCAATAGACTGGCCCGACCCCCAAACTCCACTTTTTCTGACACAATACCTATGTTGCAGTAAAAATAACATCTAAATTTTATGATGGTATGCTCACACAATTAATATTTAAGGTTAATACAGTCGCCAGGTTAATGTCCATTCAAATAATAGACTCAAATCATCCCCCCTCTTCCCAGCTCACTGGCCCCTACCTCTCTGAGAAATGATTGGGTGAAACACTAGATTTTAACGTTTAGTAATAAATAATACCTCAGACTAAAGTTAGGATAATATAATTGACATTTCTGGATTCCTTGCAGGTCAGGGAATATTTTGAATGTAAACTTCATATATTTTGCACTAAAGATAAAATACTTGCTTTGTGTAAACCAAATTATTACATTATATCTAAAATTTGTATGTCTAATGCAAAATCCATGATGTTTATATTCAAAATGATCATCATATTGTAAGAATTCCAGCAATGTAAATTATATTCTGGTCCAGTAATTTGTATGAATTTTATGAGCTAAAACAAATATCTTCAGTTAATAAAAAAAAAAATATTCTTCACGACACTATCTGTCAATCAAAGTACCCCACCTTGCCTCCCCCCCTCTTCCAACCGCGCCAGATGGTCGGTCGGTCCCAACCCTCCCCCCACCCCCCACCTTCCCTCCCTACCAGAGAAATGTTGGGTGAAAAAACTAATTTTAACTTTTAGTAACAAATAATACCTCAGACTAAAGTTAGGATAATATAATTGACATTGCTGGATTCCTTGTAAGACCAGGAACATTTTGAATATAAATGTCATATATTTTGCACAAAAGATAACATATTTACTCAGAGTAAACATTAGATCTAAAATTTGTATGTCTAATGCAAAATCTATGATGTTTATATTCAAAATGATCATCAAATTGTAAGAATTCCAGCAATGTAAATTATATTCTGGCCGGGTAATTTGTATGAATTTTATGAGCTAAAACAAATATCTTCAGTTAATAAAAAAAAAAATATTCTTCACACTGTGCCAGATGGTCGGTCGGTCCCTCCCTCCCCTCCACCCCCCACCAACCCTCCCTACCAGATAAATGTGTGGGAAAACCATAATATTTACCTTTTTAGTAATAAATAATACCTCAGACTAAAGTTAGGATAATATAATTGACATTGCTGGATTCCTTGTAAGACCAGGAATATTTTGAATATAAATGTCATATATTTTGCACAAAAGATAACATATTTACTCAGAGTAAACATTAGATCTAAAATTTGTATGTCTAATGCAAAAGCTATGATGTTTATATTCAAAATGATCATCATATTGTAAGAATTCCAGCAATGTAAATTATATTCTGGCCGGGTAATTTGTATGAATTTTATGAGCTAAATAAAAAAAAAAATTATACTTCACGCGTATATGGGTAGATGAACCGCGGAAAGTGAAAGTTCGGTTCTGGCGGTTCTGGTGAGGCACCGCGTATATGAGAAATCGCGTAAAGTGAAACCGCGTAAAGCGGGGTAATACTGTATAGTGTAGCTTTAGGCCTTCCTTGACTCCTGAGTCTGAGGTGGACATATCCAGGAGTCACTCTCATATAAGCTCAGGTGATAAATAAATCAATAATGAAACAAAAAGTCATAGAATCATACTTATCCCTCCAGAAAGCTCCTACAAGAGACTAATCTAGATGGGTAGGCTACTTGTGACACAGGTAATTAATAGGTGTAGTAAGAAGAGATGGAGCTCATATCAGAGACTTTAAAGGCTCAATGACTTCATTGTCATTATCGAGGTGTAGTCACCATCTCAATTTCATGTAATAAATTTTCGTATAACACGAAAGTAAATCAAGATGTTTTAGGATATATCTTCATCACTGCAGTATATACAAATATCAATTATTTTGAATACAAAATTTTTTAATGTTAACATAATTTACCATAAGTTGAGGAGTTGGTAACCCACAGATGAGGTAGGCAGTCTATCTTATGCAGGTCACATATTAATAAAACTTACTTGATTCAAGAACAGTGATGAGAGGGGTTGTGAGTTGTGTGTAGGTTGAAGCAAAGTTATGCAAGGCTTCCACGATTACCTCCTTCCCACACTCCAATATACTCAATATATGACCAATGGATACACTGACTTTTTCTGTTAAAGGAAATGGATTAAGAAATGACACATCAAGATGAAGAATGACTTTTAATTCACCTCATATCAAGGAAACAGGAATTATAACAACATATATAACCTAAAAAGAACCAAATCCTTAACATAACATGAATATTATACAATACTTCAGGTTATACTGTAACAGTTTTCAGTGATACAGTAATTACAGTTCTGTATATCTCACCTGGACATAAATTTTCAACAGCCAAACCACAGGAGAAGAGTTCCATGGAGAGCCAAGGTTTGCTCCTCAACTCATTGGATGTTAGAGGCGGCCCCAGCAACATTCCCTCCAGGCACCGTCCAACCACCAGCCCGCACGCTCGCTCCACGTCCAAGAGCCAGGCCCACTGACGCCCCACCACTCCTCCTCCCACACTCTTGACTGTGTCTGGAGTTGGGGTGTCCACCTCTGTAATAATGCCATGATCATCCACCACACTCCACTACTCCTCCACCTTGTACAGTACTCCAGCCCTCATAACTCCACTTACACAACTCCTCCACCTAGTACAGTACTCTGCCCATTACAGTACTCCACTACTTACACTGCTCCATCACCCAGTACTCCACCATTTGCACTACTGCTCCATTCAGTACTCTACCATTCATTATTCCACCACCTAGCATTCCACCACCCAATACTCCACTGCCCAGTACTCCATCACCCAATACTCCACTGCCCAGTACTCCATCACCCAGCACTCCACTGCCCTACACTCTACTGCCCAGTACTCCACCACCCAGTACTCCACCACCCAGTACTCCATCACCCAGCACTCCACTGCCCTACACTCTACTGCCCAGTACTCCACCACCCAGTACTCCACCACCTAGTACTCCATCACCCAGCACTCCACTACCCAGTACTCCACCACCTAGTACTCCATCACCCAGCACTCCACCACCCAGTACTCCACCACCTAGTTCTCCACCACCTAGTACTCCACCACCTAGTACTCCACCACCCAGTACTCCACCACCTAGTGCCCCATAACCCAGTACTCCACTGCCCAGTACTCCACCACCCAGGGCCGAATTATCAAGTGGGCACAGTACCCAAGGCCTACGAAGGTTTAAGGGGTCTACGAAATTTGAGATATAATGTATGTATTTTCACTGTGGTCTGGCCTAATAACCTTTATGTTCCAACAGGGTAAAGGAAAATAATCGAAAAATTTGACAGGAGAGAAATTGATTGTAGTCATAAGACTAAGTGATTATAAACTTTAATTTAGTATCTGCTTGGTTATTGCTTAGACATCCTTTAAACCTGACTTGCCAGAAACTAATTATGATTGAGTAGAAGTCACAATGGTGTAAATAATCACAAAATGAATAAATGAGCAACTTTATTCTTAGACATACTGCAAAACAAATGTAGAGTTTTTATCAATCCTCAAAATAATAAGTAACCCAATTCAACTACTATTATCAATTTATCAGTGATTCTAATTTCATACAAATCACACTTTTCGGCTCTTGGCTGCGACAAAGTCTTCAATAATGTCCTGAATGTCCAACTTTTAAACATAATCTCTCTCTATGTTGAGTAACGCCAGTGATGATAGGCGACTCTGGCCCATCGTAGATCTTAGACAGTTTTTAATTCTTTTAAGCTTGGAAAATGACCTCCCACCTTCACTGCTGTTACCGAGTATTGACAAATATATTCTAAAAACTATGCTCACATTCGGAAAGCTATTGACCAGCCCCTTGGTTACCTGAGTTTTCAGTAATGCTGCCACTGACTTGTGTTGGGAAACATTTGTTTAAACAACAGAAACTCCTCAGTGAACACGGATTCAATGTCATCCTTGTAGACATTCACCAACTCACCTGCTTTGCTTGAAATTGTTTCCCTTGATAGTGAGGAATCAAGGAGGAAACCAAATCATTCCTCGAGCTTTTCATATGCTGAGCATTGCTTCCTCATTTCGACCAGCAACCTATCAATAATAGAATGAATGTCTGTGTTCGAAATCTGTTGCTAGCACTTCCTGGTCCTGAGGATCAAGTCCTTGTTTCTTTATATCCAGATGTAGTCATGTCACGAGCTTTTGCCTCAAATTCATCAAACTTCTCATGAATACACACAAAGTTGTGCAATCAAACTGTCAAAAAGTTTTACTACTGTACAAATTTCTATCCTTGGTTCTTGCAGTGCCTTGTTCACGATATTAATCCTTTGTAGAATGTCATCCCATATGACGCTCAAGACTGCTGTTTTTAATTGACCTAATTAATTTTTTTGAGATAATGCCTCTCTAGCAGCTGAAGGTGGTGTACGATCATTATTTATGACATCAGTGAGTACCCAATGTATATTGCTTTTAGATACCGTATTACAATTCTAAATGCCAAAACAGGTTGAAGCATTTATCATAATACCTTAGAATTTTCCAAAACTATGCCTTATGAAACAGAAAAATAATGAATATGCACTTAAGCTCCAAAAAATGCTAAAATAAGCATTTGCTTATGCACATATGCAAATCCATAATTATCCTAAGTCTAATAAGAACGAGTATATTTGTTAGATTTAACAGGCAAAAACCGCAATAAAACAGACATCTCAGCGTCTCTACCAGTGTCAACTAACCCATTAGTTGCTGTTACCCATAGGTTGCAGCACGCACAGTGTTGGCGTAATGTTTGGAGGTCGTGAAGGTAAAATAAGGCACATAATGGTGCTTCAGGAAATTTAGTGGCCTACCAAAACACTTAATCCAGCTATGCCACGACCCAGTACTCCACCACCTAGTTCTCTACCACCCAGTACTCCACTACCTAGTTCTCTACCACCTAGTACTCCACCACCTAGTTCTCCACCACCCAGTACACCACCACTCAGTTCACCGCCACCCAGTACTCCAACACCTAGTTCTCCACCATCCAGTACTCCACCACCCAGTACTCCACCACCTAGTTCTCTACCACCTAGTACTCCACCACCTAGTTCTCTATCACCCAGTACACCACCACTCAGTTCACCACCACCCAGTACACCACCACCCAGTACTCCAACACCTAGTTCTCCACCATCCAGTACTCCACCAACCAGTACTCCACCACGTAGTACTCCACCACCCAGTACTTAACGGACAGTACTCCACTGCCCAGTACTTAACGGACAGTACTCCACCGCCCAGTACTTAACGGACAGTACTCCACTGCCCAGTACTTAACAGACAGTACTCCACTGCCCAGTACTTAACGGACAGTACTCACTGCCCAGTACTTAACGGACAGTACTCCACCGCCCAGTACTTAACGGACAGTACTCCACTGCCCAGTACTTAACAGACAGTACTCCACTGCCCAGTACTTAACGGACAGTACCACTGCCCAGTACTTAACGGACAGTATTCCACCGCCCAGTACTTAACGGACAGTACCCACTGCCCAGTACTTAACGGACAGTACTCACTGCCCAGTACTCTAACAGACAGTACCCACTGCCCAGTACTCCACTGTCCAGTACTTAACTGACAGTACTCCACTGCCCAGTACTTCCACTGCCCAGTACTTAACGGACAGTACTCCACTGCCCACTTAACGGACAGTACTCCACTGTCCAGTACTTAACTGACAGTACTCCACTGCTCCAGTACTTAACGGACAGCACCCAGTACTTAACGGACAGCCAGTACTTAACGGACAGTACTCCACTGCCCAGTACTTAACGGACAGTACTCCACTGTCCAGTAATTAACGGACAGTACTCCACTGCCCAGTACTTAACGGACAGTACTCCACTGCCCAGTACTTAACGGACAGTACTCCACTGTCCAGTACTTAACGGACAGTACTCCACTGCCCAGTACTTAACGGACAGTACTCCACTGCCCAGTAATTAACGGACAGTACTCCACTGCCCAGTACTTAACGGACAGTACTCCACTGCCCAGTACTTAACGGACAGTACTCCACTGCCCAGTAATTAACGGACAGTACTCCACTGCCCAGTACTTAACGGACAGTACTCCAATGCCCAGTACTTAACGGACAGTACTCCACTGCCCAGTAATTAACGGACAGTACTCCACTGCCCAGAAAGCTTGAAGGTTAACTGTTTTCATTTAATTATAGAAATAATAAATAATACACATTTTGTAAGTCATCATCAGTAATTTAAAGACATTTCCATAACTGGTAAGGCATTGTATCCCAGTTGTCATCAGACAAATGAGGAGCAAGTTTAATGGCTGGATGATTTTCCTGTCGTCACCCCACTTTTACACTGTGGTAACTGGGCATTATATGCAGCACTCTTAGGTGACACAGCTGGGTAAACAATCCCTGAGGCAATCAATCAATCTAATTCCATACTAACAAGTTCTTTCAAGGAGTCTAATGAAAATGAGGAGGTAAATTGTTGTGTGTGTTTTCCTTTGTTAAATTTAACTCTACAAGAAACAGGGAACAATCTCTCTTCTTAACAACACGAGGTTCACAGTTCACTGTTTACTCACTGTAAAGTACATCATAACTAGAGAGCATGACGAAATGAAGAAACAGTGATCCACGTTTCTAACCTAGACACAACCATCAATATACTGTACTGTACACAGATAAAACATACCATCTCATAACCTAGACACAACCATCACTATACTGTACTGTACACAGATAAAACATACCATCTCATAACCTAGACACAACCATCACTATACTGTACTGTACACAGATAAAACATACCATCTCATAACCTAGACACAACCATCACTATACTGTACTGTACACAGATAAAACATACCATCTCATAACCTAGACACAACCATCACTATACTGTACTGTACACAGATAAAACATACCATCTCATAACCTAGACACAACCATCACTATACTGTACTGACACAACCATCACTATACTGTACTGTACACAGATAAAACATACCATCTCATAACCTAGACACAACCATCACTATACTGTACTGTACACAGATAAAACATACCATCTCATAACCTAGACACAACCATCACTATACTGTACTGTACACAGATAAAACATACCATCTCATAACCTAGACACAACCATCACTATACTGTACTGTACACAGATAAAACATATCATCTCATAACCTAGACACAACCATCACTATACTGTACTGTACACAGATAAAACATATCATCTCATAACCTAGACACAACCATCACTATACTGTACTGTACACAGATAAAACATACCATCTAATTTCCCAACAATTGCTGTTGAAATACTGTACTTTAATTATACACAGTATTGTATTACCCTCTCTATATACTGTACCCACTGTGTAGCTTCAACAAGTGACCTTCATATAAACTCTTATAGGTCTCTAATGCCTCACAGATCTGCACAAATATGACTTTATTTAGGGAAACTTACCTGATGTAACATCCTCTTGATCAGTAAAGGAAGTGACTGATGCTATTGTTCGGTTTGTAGAGTCAAGGATAGGAAGAATGGCTCTTAGTGGTCCTAGAAGCGGTCGAACCAACCTTGCTGGGAAGAGCAGCAAGGCGTACACCACGTGGGCCAACACCCACCCACACACGCTGCGATACACAACGTCTGCAATACATCAAATATTCAATTACCCAATTTTCCTTCAGCTCATAATCACACTTGATCACGTGACAATATGTTTAACAACATTAACATGAATAAATTACACCCTGACGCAGCAAAGTCGTGTTTCAGAAGTCTATTTTTCCGCAAATCCATTTATTTTTCTGACCACTGCCCACTTACCTTGTTTATTGCTCGTCCGAGCTCGTTTCACAAAAAATTAGTTTGAAACTGACAAAAACATTACATTAATTGTTTTGAAATTTAAAGAAAATATGCAATCATTATGACAGCTTAATAAATTCCATATTCAAGCCTAAATATGTCAATAAACCTTTTTAGTAAATTTTCACCTATTTATAATGCTTATTCTGCTAATTCGGGGTTTTTGGAAATTTGGCCATGGTGGGATACAAATTAGCATGAATGTGCAAGGTGAGGGTGTATAAGAAAAAGTAGTGCAACAACATGAAAGAACTGTATACTGTACAGTAAACCTTCAAGTTACTTCTCTGGAGAACATCTTGGATATGGAATCCATAAAAATGGAGGTTAATAATTCCATCACATTAACACACCTGTGTTCTAAGATCCATGTTGCCTTTAGTCACAAACTGGACAACTCACCAATTTCCACCTTGCCTCAGCACCTACAGGAGGAGGGAGGGATCTGAGTCACCCAATCCATGGTTCATTATAAAATTCCATTTGAAGACCAATGGAATGGGTGATTCTGGTGCTTACAGCCAGCTGGTAAAGGAGGAAGACAGAGACAATAAGCTCCAGGGGTTGACACTACTTACAGCTATAACCAGAACATCAAAGTGATATCCCCGTTAGCCGGAACAATTGGCGCACAGCTCTTTTCCCGGGGATGAGCAATTTCTGGGTAACACAAGACTCTCAAACACAGAAAAATTCCATATCCCCACACTGCATTCTTGGCTGAATATGTTTTGGTGCAGTAATGTGCAGTACTACACAACACGAATTGTACACAAAAACAGCAGCAGCATATGAACTAAGCGATCCAAGCAGCTAGGCCACCAATGCGCCTGGCATGTGGGAATGTGGAGCATAATGTTTCACTTGTTTCTAATATTTAAATAAAATGTGACATTTTCCTAGCCAATATGACGACTTTTATGACATTAATCACGTGACTTTATTTTCGTTTATTCAAAATCTTAATCCTCCCTCATAAAACCATGGGTCTGCCCCTGCTTAACATTATGGGGATAATCTAGCATCATAAAACATGTTAGTGTGCAGCCCTATATTACCAGACCTGCCTAACTAAGGGATTAAGCCAGACAATATATGAGAGACCGTTAGCGACACAAACATATTATGACAAACTTAAAGGAAAAGAAAGATGAAAAGGGAATTTAGTACTTGAGGTGTGTTGGCTAGTACACAGGGTACAACTAGGGAGGTGTGTTGGCTAGTACACAGGGTACAACGAGGGAGGTGTGTTGGCTTAGTACACAGGGTACAACTAGGGAGGTGTGTTGGCTAGTACACAGTTACAACTAGGGAGGTGTGTTGGCTAGTACACAGGGTACAACTAGGGAGGTGTGTTGGCTAGTACACAGGTTACAACTAGGGAGGTGTGTTGGCTTAGTACATAGGTTACAACTAGGGAGGTGTGTTGGCTAGTACACAGGTTACAACTAGGGAGGTGTGCTGGCTAGTACATAGGTTACAACTAGGGAGGTGTGTTGGCTAGTACACAGTTGTAACTAGGGAGGTGTGTTGGCTAGTACATAGGTTACAACTAGGGAGGTGTGTTGGCTAGTACACAGGTTACAACTAGGGAGGTGTGCTGGCTAGTACACAGTTACAACTAGGGAGGTGTGTTGGCTAGTACATAGGTTACCTCCTGTGTGGTCCTGCTACACCAAGCAGCTGTGGATCATTTACATATTGGATAATGTTTACCCTTTCCTATCATATTCTACATCTCCTTTATTTCAACATATTGGGGATTTTTTCTGTGTGTGCATGCATGCGTGTGTGTGTGTGTGAGCGTGCGTGCGTGCATGTGTGTGTGTGTGTGTGCGTGTTACTGAAATCTTATTCATATGATTATAACCTTGTGCCATGCTGGACCAAGTGTGTTGAAAAGTAAAGTGATTATGTGGAAAAAATGTGACCTTATCCAATTCTGTAAACTGAAGGTTTGAAGAAGAAAATACTTGCCATGGATGAGATGAGCCAATCCAGGATGGGAGGCAAGAAGCCTTGATGTCCGACTCAGCAGCTCACCACACATCTCAAACAGTTCTCCCAAGTGTTGGTACAAAAGTCTCATACTTGCTGAATTCTGAGAATAATTTTTTTACTTATAATACAAACTTATAGTACAGTTCAGTGCAGTATTACAAAATAAATTTTTATTATATTGTACTTTTTTCTGAAGTTCCTATAACTGATTAAATTTTTTCCACTTTTTGCTGTGTATCCAAGTTTATGATTTTGAATCTGGGAAACTTAAAACTGATTGTAAGAAAGATTTTAAATGTCGAGACAATACATGTAGAGTCTAAGGTGTGGTGGATGTGGTCACCACAAGGCCTGCTACTAAAACCAAAGTGGACTTGAGGGTAGACTCAACATTTTTAATACATTTGTTTCTGATTATTTGTGAGATGATTTTCCCATTCTTATTTATTTGTATGTATTTTGTGTGTATGTGTGTCTACAAACACACACATATATATTATACAGGTAAAGGAAATTACTGTCTCTAGAACGAATGGCTCCCTGTCCCGTCCTCGAAAATGCCAACAACTTTAAAACTACCCACAGACATTCTTGAGTACATCCAGGGTGTCATCCACGAATAATAGAGGACCGCAAAATAAAAATTCGCAAATTTGAAGGGCATGCTGTATTATATATACAGTGAACCCTCAAAGATCCGGAATAAAAGGGGGGACCACCTGTCTGAGTGTGCTTCTTTCCCAGACTTGTTCCTTCAACAACTGTATAATATATCAAATCAAACTATATCATAGTGACTATACAAACCTCCTCAGACTGGTGATGTGTACAATAAGCCAAGAGATGTGAATGAAGGTTAGAGAGAAGCCGAAGTAGATGCTGAGGGTGAGTGCCACCAAGTTGGGAGTCTATGTACTGACGTGTAGTATCACAGTCGTCTTGGTAACTGTCTTGTCCTTCCCGGTCATCAACCCCTTCAATACAAAACTGATTATTACAACAAAAGTCTATTCTTTCACATAATATAGACACAATAATGTACTGAATATCAAACATATAACCATAAACTCTGACTCCTAGTACTGTACACATATTAGGGGCACTAATACAGGGTGATCATAAATGTGTTTCATAAATTTCAGGGAAAATTCTTGAAAGTTAAGTAAAAAAAAATATTGACATAGGTGGAGACACTAATAGAGTTTGAGCTATAGTGCATGAATGGTCTGGAGGAAGTGTGAGCTAAATGCAGCACATTACTTAATCTGTAATCATTATTAAATTTTTTACAAACACTGCACAGTGTGATACAATTACTTCGTTACAGAAAATGTTCAAAGTTCTTTCCTAGTACGTACATAAATGAATGACTCAGCATGTTGCACCAGTGGTTTTCACAAGCTCTAAGTTTCCCAGAGTTTCACAACTATCTCACTCTTGTTGCTACAATTCAACATGTGCGTGCACTTGTGTAGTATAATTAGGCATCTTAAATCACCAAGAGGATCTAAATCTGGTGATCGAGGTGGCCATAGAATAGGTCCACCTGTCAGGGTACACAAAATGGAAATATTAATTCATTAAATGGGGTACACAAGCTCTTGCACCATCAAGCATGAACTACATAAGTCAAGTTCTGATGAGCAAATCTTCAAGTAGCATTGGCTAAAGTCTGCTCAGGAAATGACTATTCGAATCTGCAGTCAGCCACTACAGTAGGAGATATGGGAGAATAAGATGGTTTCCAGTAGTGTCTGCCCATGTGTCCACTCTTCTTGACGTTCTTTAATACTTGTTGTTGTTGTTGTCAGTTCTTTCCACCAGCTAAGTACGGTATGCATGCTGTCACACCGTCCCTCCAACAGTTTGCTTCACCTATAAACAATGTCGGCATGAAAACAGGTGATTATCAACACAGCAACATAAACAACACAGACAGAACACCAATCATCCAGGATAATCTGCCGAGTAACACTCAGACTCTTTAATGATACTGAAGCAGCAGCAGCACTGTACTTGTATTAGTAGGAAAGAATTATGAACATATACTTTTATGAAGTAAATGTATCACACTGTACAGTATATTTGCTTACAATGTATAACATCATAAAAAGTTTCATTTTGTGTTACTTGCTTTACCTCACAGTTCCTCTTTCTTGTGTTATAGCTCCAGACCTGCAAGTGTCTCCACCTAGGTTTATGGTTTTTTCTTTACCTTCGTCTCAAGAATACTCCCTGAGATTTACAATATGTATAGTACATTTAAGAAGCATTCTGTATACAGTATTCCAGATTTTGTTACATGAAACATACTACAGAAAAAAGACTAGATTATATATTTCATCATTTATGGTACGTGGCTCTCCAAAATTCATTGAAGAAATTCTCAAAAGATGATAGAGAAACAAAGACTCCAGTGATCATTAGTATATGCTGTCCAACATCAAACACGGTCCCAAAATGAATACAGATAATATACGTTTACGGTGTCTACCTGTTGATGCCATTGACCACTTTGGATGAGCCTCAAGCAGCTGAGGAGGGACAGTGCATTCCTGATTCTCCGCATTGTTCTCCTGAGGCGGTGCTTTTTGAGAGATCAAGTCACTGCTCACCACACAGCCATCTTGTAGCACAACATTCTTGCCTTTAACAAATGTTTTCTTACCTGGCTTCTCTTCTTCAAGGATCTGGTTAAGCTGATGTTCCTGAAACATAGTGAAGATCATACAAGTGTTCCTGAAATGTAGTGACACACACAATACTACTACTACTTTTTTTTTCTTTTAAACGTGGCCTCCAGCCTCCACCAATAGCCACACCTTCGCCGCCATTTTATTACCTTAATATTAAATATCCTAATACATAAGTAGCTATCCTAGCTGTGTTGAATTAGTTGAGCCGCAGATCTCTGCGGCATTCAGTGACTGTAGCCTCACAGTCAATATCTGCAACTGTTGTCGGCTTTGGGGCCGAAGCTCTCGTATGCCCTTATCTTGTCGTTCTCGTTCCTCCTGTGTGCAGCATCGAGAGCTAAGTTACGGTGACATGCGGCCATGGGATAAAAAATCCTGATGTCGAAGAAGGCTCGCTGTCCCCGCGTCCAGAATTCTCGAGCACTGACGTCAACACGGGCTTCGTTGGATGTGTTTGAAGTCCTATGTTGGAAATTCTCACCGTCCAATGGAAGGAGGGTCGGTTCTACCCTGACATCACAACAGATTTCCTTCAACAAATTTCCTTCGTCATGCCTACTACTACTACTTTGCTGTCACTCGGAAGCAAGTATGACAAATCCAGCTATGATACAATGATATTAGTTATTAGGGATGTTACCTAGGCTGGTGAGTTTTGAGGTGACTAAAGAGGCCGATACGGGACCGGCAGAGTTGTTCACAGATGTTGCACACGTGGGAGGCTACATCTAGTGCGGGAAGGGCGGCAGCATCGCCTTTCCATCATTGGCGCTTGTCTATCTCGCTATGCAGTTGGGCTAACTCTAAAGTATTGACACTTTCTTGTGTGGTGCTCCTCCAAGCATTACGGTGTGGAGTAATCGTCTCTCAGGTGAGGGGGTCAATTTGGTACTTTTTCAGGATTGTCTCAAGACTATCCTTCTACCTTTTCAGTTGCCCGCCAGCGTTACATTTACTATTCATTAGGTGACTGTAAAGTAGCTGCTTTGGCAGTCTACTGTCGTCCATGTGGGTAACATGGCCAGTCCAATGTAATGCTCCTACAGTCGATGTCAGCAAAAATACTGGCATTTGTACTCTTGTCTTCCCAGCTTTGTTATTTTCCATCTGTTTGATGGCAGTAGCTACCTCATCAGGGATGGAGGATAGCTGAGGTGGGTCAGCTCTGCATGTTGAGGGACCTGCTGGGTGGTCAGGACAGCCACATCAGTGTTTTGGTTGAGCAGTGAATGGTAGAGCTCTTTCCAGCACTGAAGGAGGCCTTCATCGTCTTTAATTATGGAGTTACTGTTGGATGAGTGGAAGGGGGCTGCGCCACGAGTGATTGGCCCATAAAATGTTTCAGCGGAATTGAAAAATTCACGCATCTTGTGATGATCTGCAAATTTTTGTGTTTCACATGCTTTATTTTTAAACTAGTCATTCTTTCGAATGTGAAGTTCGCGTTGGGCCGCCGCTTTCTTTTTGCGGAAGGTATCAGCTTTGGTCTGAGACTGAGCAGCACGTTTATCATCGATGACTACATTTATTGCCCAGTCATTTTCATTAAACTAGTCCTGGTGTATTCTTGCGATCTGGCTGAGGGTCTCTATGCAGGTTTTTGTCATGACGGTGTCGAGAATACCCCATTTGGCACTGGGATTTGGGTTGTTTGTTGTTGGGTTGTTTATCAGACCATGTTCGAGCTGGAACCTCCAGACGAATAGTGTTAAAACCTCTTCTGGAGGCTTGCTGCCTTCACTGTTTTGGGACAACGTGCAGTGATAGCTTGGCTCTGACAAGCCGATGATCAGTGTAGCAGTGGTCTGAGCCATGCATGGCACAAGTGATGAGGACTTCTCGGCGATCTCTTACTCTGACAAGGTACAGGTGCTCCTCTACTTACGTTCCTGGGGCTTGTTTGTAAGTCCAACTTTACTCTTGTAGATACCAAACATATTGTAAAAAATTAATAGATAATGCATATTCAGTACAGCTATACCCTTTAATACAGCCTTAAAACCTGGCTCAATCTTCTCAGCTTAGGTTATGTTTAATCTATCTGGAATTTTCTTAAAAATAATCCAGTCTCATCCACATTAAACACCTGTTCTGGCAGGTAACCCCCCTAGTGATGATGTTTGTATCTCTGAATGTTTGTAAGTTGAACGTTCTTAAGTAGAGGAGCACCTGTATTGGTGAGGAGGAGTAGGCCGTTGGGATTACACTTGCCTAGTCCATTTATCCCTTTGATTCCCTGCCGAATGTCAGCATCTCTGCATCTCTGCCAACGCTGGCATTGAAGTCACCTTATCTTCTCTGGGATAGAGGTTAGCACTCTATCGAGGTCGGCATAAAAGGCCTCCTTCATGTCATCCTTTGCATCCAGTGTTGGGGCGTATGCACTGATGAAAAAGTCATGACGTGAGTGATTCAGTGACACTCGGAGCGTCATGAGGAGCTCGTTGATCTCAACAGTCATTTCAGTTAGCCTGTGTAGGACGCGTTAGAGGATGGCAAAGCCAACTCCATAAATGCGGTTTCTCTCCGCAGCAGGCTTACCCTTCCAGAAGAAGGTCTGGGAGCCGGGACTCACTAATGGCTGCTATGTCGATGTAGTACCTAGCCAGCTCTTTTGCCACAAGGGCTGTTCTTGGCTGTTCTTCTTTCAGGACGTGTATTTGTGCCAGTATCCCGAAGGGTCTTAATATTCCATGCAGCAACCATAAGAGGTCGTATAGTTTGTTTTTGTTTTGATCTGTGATTATGATTGTGTTTTCGACCACATGAGGATGACCTTACTGATTGCGATTGCCCAGTGAGGTTGGTTTTTTAGGCAGGCTATGTTTAGAGCACATTTTCTAGCCCCCTCCCCATGTGGGGTGAGCAGAATGGCCCCTCGAAAGGGCTGCTCAGTTGCACATACAGGACCAGATTGCATAAATGACCATCTTATCTGTGCCACCCATGTGTAGAGTTGTGACTAGAGACACCCGCAAGTCATCTCTGCCTGTCCCCGTAGCCACTCGTCCGTCGCGATAGGACTTTTGGGGGTATCAGGGTTTTGATGATGATGAGGCAGGAGCGCAGGTTGCAACCACACATCTTGGCTCTCCCTTTCCTGATTCAGTGGTGCAAGTGTTTCAGTGACTGGGGAGAGGAAGAATTGCAATGGATTACCAATAGCCCAGTTGGTGGGGTTTCACCTTAGTAGCCTGTCCATCATGCATTGCCTTTGTTCGCCGGTGTTGTCGTTGGGTTCCCATGGTGGTCACCTCATCCGCCTATACCGCCGTTGGGTCTTGTTGGAGCTCTGTAAGCATGTCTGCCTGATGCAGGGCTCCACCTCAGATTTTTCGTTCAGGGATTACTCCCATAGTCTTATACCTACCAAGGTTAATCCACAGGGCAATGGTTAGGTTAGGTTAGGCAATAGTTGGTAGGCGCCAGGACATGTCCACATGCCAGTGAGCCTTTGCGTCGTCCCTTTGAAGCCCACTGCTACTCCAAGATCCCCTGCTGGTCTAGCTTGGGTCCACAAGGCACCCAGTTACCGTGTGTTGTCACGAGGAGGCACAGCAGGAGTCTTGATGGTGAGGAGGCTGTGTACTGGCAGGGGAAGACTTATGCATGTTGCTTCCCTGTTCGCCATGAGGGCTAGCCAGCGGCAGCAGCTGAAAGCGAGAGGGAACAAGCAGTGTCTGCACCTTAACACTAACATAATGCTGCCACACTAGATGCATTTCACCACCCTGTGTAAAAAAACACACACACACGCACACAAACACAAACATAAACACAAACACACACACATCCTTGACCACCGGAGGGTCAAGACCTATTCAGACACTGCTCCTGCCATGTTCGGCCCATGTTAGGCCAGGTTCGGCCCATTCCTTTAAGTCCCTCTCCCCGACCTATCCTTACCACCTGGATATCAACATAATCAAAAGTGACAATTTCATTTCGGAAAGAAGTGGGATAGTGTTGAACAGTGATGAACAGTGTTTAAGCCAGTGAATTCAGCACTAGACAGTCCCAGCGAGAGCAGTGACCCACCAGTGAGATAAGCATCCCTGGGAACCGACCACCTTCTTCTAACCAGGCGGTGTTAATCTGTGGGTCGGCTTTACACCTGACTACGAGATAGCACAACATCACCTAGCAGAGAGTGAGGGACTGTGACACCACCCCACACCACACTGTGTCCCCATGACCATGTGAGGTCCTTCATAGTAACACCCGAGGACGAGTCACTACACAACGTGAACACCACACCACCCGGTTTCTCCATGACCACATGAGGTCCTTCATATCAACACCCGAGGGCGAGTCACTGCACCACGTGAACACCACACAGTAGGGCAAGACACCAGCCCGGGCCATCAACTGCAAACTATAATAATTTGTATGCCCAATTCACGTTCCTTCTCCTTTTAGTAATGAAAGTGTTTGTTAAGCAACCCACTTACCCCATGTCCTAGTATGTAATAAGCTATTTTCAGCCTTTGGGCTGCAGAACTTTTTCAATTAAACATTATTTATTATTATTACACACAGTTACCAGCACTCTAAGATCTTACTTATTGAGAGAGAGAGATGAAGTTCAACACCTAAACTATGGATGAAAATAGAGACTCACAGCATGAAATCTGAGGTTGGCCAGTAGTGTGTGCATCAGGTCTCTGGGTAAGGTGATGGAGGGGTCATGAAGAGAAGCCGGAGTATCATCTGGTGAACCATATCCAAGTAGTGCTGCTACATGGCTGTGTTCCTCCAGACTCTCAACTAATATACCCAACTGTAGACGCTGTCAAAGAAATATACCGCATCAAAATAAAATATAATATAATATAAAGTAAAGGGGATGATATTTTGAAGCTCCACTGATCCATTTAGAAAATAAAATCCTGCATATAAGTTCTTGTGAAACAAAAATTAAACTGTTAACTTTGTGTCCAGCTGATTCTGTGATACATCAATATAACCTTGCTCTAATGTGTGAAACATATAGTATTTAATAGTATGAAAAATATGGTTTCTTTTGAACTATTTCAAGATAAATTTCCATTGGCTGCTAAATATGTTAAAAAATCAACAAATGGTTTGAGTATAATGGACCAAACAGCTCCAACACACCCATTTATGATGACTACTGTACACTAATAAAAGAGAGAGAGAGAGAGAGAGAGAGAGAGAGAGAGAGAGAGAGATGAGAGAGAGGAGAGAGAGAGAGAGAGAGAGAGAGAGAGAGAGAGAGAGAGAGAGAGAGAGAGAGAGAGAGAGAGAGAGAGAGAGAGAGAGAGAGAGAGAAAGAGAGAGAGAGAGAGAGAGAGAGAGAGAGAGAGAGAGAGAGAGAGAGAGAGAGAGAGAGAGAGAGAGAGAGAGAGAGAGAGAGAGAGAGAGAGAGAGAGAGAGAGAGAGAGAGAGAGAGAGAGAGAGAGAGAGAGAGAGAGAGAGAGAGAGAGAGAGAGAGAGAGAGAGAGAGAGAGAGAGAGAGAGAGAGAGAGAGAGAGAGAGAGAGAGAGAGAGAGAGAGAGAGAGAGAGAGAGAGAGAGAGAGAGAGAGAGAGAGAGAGAGAGAGAGAGAGAGAGAGAGAGAGAGAGAGAGAGAGAGAGAGAGAGAGAGAGAGAGAGAGAGAGAGAGAGAGAGAGAGAGAGAGAGAGAGAGAGAGAGAGAGAGAGAGAGAGAGAGAGAGAGAGAGAGAGAGAGAGAGAGGAGAGAGAGAGAGAGAGAGAGAGAGAGAGAGAGAGAGAGAGAGAGAGAGAGAGAGAGAGAGAGAGAGAGAGAGAGAGAGAGAGAGAGAGAGGGAGAGACAAGAGAGAAGAGAGAGAGAGAGAGAGAGAGAGAGAGAGAGAGAGAGAGAGAGAGAGAGAGAGAGAGAGAGAGAGAGAGGGAGAGAGAGAGAGAGAGAGAGAGAGAGAGAGAGAGAGAGAGAGAGAGAGAGAGAGAGAGAGAGAGAGAGAGAGAGAGAGAGAGAGAGAGAGAGAGAGAGAGAGAGAGAGAGAGAGAGAGAGAGAGAGAGAGAGAGAGAGAGATCCATTATGCATGAAACACCAGTGTAGGACAACTACTAGTGGTGGTGCTAGAGATCACTGCCAGGTCACCAGTGTAGACAACTACTAGTGGTGGTGCTAGGAGACTACTGCCAGTCACCAGTGTAGACAACTACTAGTGGTGGGGGCTGGGAGACTACTGCCAGGTCACCAGTGTAGACAACTACTAGTGGTGGGGGCTGGGAGACTACTGCCAGGTCACCAGTGTAGACAACTACTAGTGGTGGTGCTGGGAGACTACTGCCAGGTCACCCGTGTAGACAACTACTAGTGGTGGTGCTAGGAGACTACTGCCAGGTCACTCTCAGTGTAGACAACCACAGTGGTGGCATGGGAGACTGCCTGCCAAGCCACCAGTGAGACAACTACTAGTGGTGGTGCTGGGTATCATTTTGCCAGGTCACTACAGTGTAGGGATAACTACTAGTGGTGGGCTGGGAGACTACCAAGAAATAACAGTGTAGACAACAACCAGTGGTGGTGCTGGGAGACTACTGCCAGGTCACCAGTGTAGAGACAACCACTAGTGGTGGGGGCCAGACTACTGCTGAAGCCCAATACCCAGGTAGACAACTCATTAGGTGTGGGGGCTTAGGGAGATCACTGCCAGGTCAGCCTGTGACAACTACTAGTGGGGCTGAGACTACTTGCCAGGTCACCAGTGTAGACAACTACTAGTGGAAGAGACTGCCAGGTCACCAGTGTAGACAACTACTAGTGGTGGTGCTGGGATTACTGCCAGGTCACCAGTGTAGCATTAACTACTAGGTGGTGGGGCTGGGAGACTACTGCCAGGTCACCAGGTGTAGACAACTACTAGTGTGGGCTAGAGACTACTGCCAGGTCAAATACCAGTGTAGGCTAAACTAAATAGTGGTGGGCTGGGAGATTACTACAGGTCACCAGGTAGTGCGTAGACAATCAGTGGTGGGCTGAGACTACTGCCAGGTCACCAGTGTGTAGACAACTACTGGTGTGG
This sequence comes from Homarus americanus, assembly GCF_018991925.1. NCBI lineage: Eukaryota > Metazoa > Arthropoda > Malacostraca > Decapoda > Nephropidae > Homarus > Homarus americanus. The sequence continues at coordinate 9,953,193 of NW_024733231.1, forward strand.
GGTTGACCACTGCCAGGTCAATGTGTAGACAATCATTATGGTGGTGCTAAGACACTACAGGTCACCAGTGTAGACAACTACTAGTGGTGGTGCTGGGAGATCTCGCCAGGTCACTCAGGAGCACAACTCACTAGTGGTGGGGGCTGGGATTACTGCCAGCCACCAGTGGACAACTACTAGTGGTGGTGCTAGAGACTACCGCCAGGCTCACCAGTGTATAACTCACTGGTGGTGCTGGGAGACTACTGCCAGCCACCAGTGGAGACAACTACCAGTGGTGGGGCTGGGAGACTACTGCCAGGTCACCAGTGTAGACACAACTACTGGTGGTGCTGGGAGATTACTGCCAGGTCACCAGTGGAGACAACCACCAGTGGTGGGCTGGGAGACTACTGCCAGGTCACCCAGTGCAGACAACTACTGGTGGCAGTTGGGAGACTACTGCCAGGTCAACAGTGGAGACACGCCAGTAGTGGCTGGGAGACTATCGCCAGGTCACCAGTGTAGACAACTACTGGTGTGGGGGCTGGAGACTATCATGTAGGTCACGTGTAGACAATCACTGGTGTGCCGGGAGACTACAGGTCACCAGTGTAGACAACCACGGTGGGGCTGGGAGACTACTGCCAGGTCACCAGTGTAGACACAACTACCAGTGGTGGGCTAGGAGATCACTGCCAGCCAGTGTAGACAACTACTGTGGGGCTGGGGAGATTACTGCCACCACAGTGGCAACCAGTCAGTGTGTGCTGGGAGACCACCAGGCCACCAGTGTAGACAACTCACTGGTGGGGGCTGAGACTACCTGCCAGGCTGGCCCAGGACAACTACTAGTGGTGAGGGCACTGCTGCCAGGTCACCAGACAACCTCAGTGGTGGTGCTGGAGACTACTGCCAGGTCACCCAGTGTAGACAATCATCAGTGGTGCTAGGAGACTCACTGCCAGGTCACCACAGTGTAGACAATCACCAGTGTGGTGCCAGAGACCACTGCCAGGTCACCAGAGACAACTGTAGTGTGGGGGCTGGGAGATCACTGCTGGTGTCACCTAAGAAGTGGGGTAATGTTCATTACTAGTGGTGGTGGTGCTGGGAGATCACTGCCAGGTCACCTCAGTGTGTATAACTACTAGTGGTGGCCGAGACTACAGGCTCACCAGTGTAGGCTAATCATTAGGTGGTGGTGCTGGGACACTGGTGGTCACCAGTGCAGACAACTACTAGTGGTGGTGGTGGTGGGAGATCACTTCTGCCAGGTCACCAGTGTAGGCCAAATCACTAGTAGGCTGGGAGACTACTGCCAGGTCACCACCAGTGGAACTTTGCAGTGGTGCTGGGACCACGCTGGGTCACCAGTGCAGACAGCAACCACTGGTGGTGCTGGGAGACCACTGCTGTCACCAGTGTGGTTAACTACTGGTAAAATAGAGACTCACTGCCAGGTCACTGCAGAACAAACCATTAGTGGTGGGGCTAGGAGACGGACGCCAGTCACCCCAGTGTAGACAACTACTAGTGGTGGGGTTAGGGAGACTATCACAGGTCAACAGTGTAGAATAACCACTAGTGGTGTGCCGGGAGACTACCAGGTCACTTGTGAAGACAATCACAGTGGTGTGCTGAGATCACTTGCCAGGTCACTCAGTGTAGGACAACTACTAGTGGTGGGCTGGGACTACTGCCAGGCTCACCAACACTGTAGACAACTACTAGTGGTGGTGTGCTAGGACTACTGCCAGGTCACCAGTGTAGACAACTACTCAGTGGTACGGCTGGGAGATCACTGCCAGGTCACCTCCAGGGAGGCACCATTGTGGTGGCAGTGCTGGGAGACCACGCTTAAATACCAGTGAGACAACTACTAGTGTGGTGTTGGGAGACTACTGCCAGGTCACCAGAATAACCACTAGTGGTGGGGGGCCGGGAGACTACTAAGCAGTCACTGGTGAGACAACTACTAGTGGTGGTGCTGGGAGACTACTGCTGTAGGTCACCAGTGTGGTTAACTACTAGTGGTGGTGCTGGGAGACTACTGTGCTGGTACCTGGTGAGACAGTCACCAGGTGGTGGCGGGAGACTACTGCCAGGTCACTCAGTGTAGACAACTACTAGTAAAGTGCTGGGAGTATACTGCTAGGTCACCAGTGTAGACAACTACTAGTGGTGGGCGTGGAGATCTACCGCCAGGTCACCAGTGTGGATGAATCTGATTAGTGGTGGTGGTGCTGGGATCACTGCCAGGTCACCAGTGGAGACAACTACTAGTGGTGCTGGGAGACTACTGCCAGGTCACCAAAGTGTAGACAACTACTAGTGGTGGTGCTGGGAGACCACTGCTGTGTCACCAGTGGTGAGCAACCACTAGTGGTGGTGCTGACTACCAGGTCACCAGTGTAGACAACTACTGGGTGGTGCTGGGAGACTACTGCCAGGTCACCAGTGGAGACAACTACTCAGTGGTGCTGGGAGAGACCATTGCCAGGTCACCAGTGTAGAGAGCAACTACTAGTGTGGTGTGGTGCTGGGAGACTACTGCCAGGCCACCAGTGTAGACAACTACTAGGTGTGGTAGTGCTGGAGACCATTGCCAGCCCAGGTAGCTAACCACAGAAAGCGGGAGACGCACGCCAGGTCACCAGTGAACTGGGCTGGGTGTGGTGGTGCTGGAGACTACTGCCAGGTCACCAGTGGAGACAACTACTGGTGGCAAGTGCTGCAGACTACAGGTCACCAGTGTAGACAACCACTGCGTGTGCCACTCACTGCTAGGCCTCAGGAGACAACTACTAGTGGTGGTGCTGGGAGATCACGCTGAGTCACCAGTGTAGTACACAACCACCAGTGGTGGTGCTGGGAGATCACTGCCAGGTCACCAGTGGAGACAACCACCAGTGGTGCAGTGCTGGGGAGACTACTGCCAGGTCAGTGTGGAGAATAACCACTGGTGGTGCTGGGAGACTACTTCTACAGAACACAGAAGTGTAGACAACCACTAGGTGGTGGTGCTGGGAGACTGACTTGCTATGGCCTGGTGTAGACAACCACTGCGGTGGTGCCGAGAATGCTGCCAGGCCCATCGCCAGTGCAGGGCTGCACCACAGTGGTGGTGCTGGGAGACCACTGCCAGCCTCAGTGACACAACCACTGGTGGTGGTGCTGGGAGACCACGTCAGGTCACCAGTAGACAACTACTAGTGGTGGTGCTGGGAGACTCAGATTTCGCCAGGCTCACAGTGGTGAACTACCAGTGCGGCGCCGGGGAGACCATTTTCTCTGCACAGGTCACCTATGCACAACTACTGGTGGTGCTGGAGATCACTGCCAACCACTGCAGTGGAGACGCAACCATTGCGTGTGCTGGGATCACTGCCAGGCCTGTACCAGTGCAGGCACAATCACTTGGGTGTGCTGGGAGACTAGGGCTGGTGGCTCACCAGTGTAGACAACCAATGGAGGTGTGCTGGGAGACTACTGCCAAAATGCACAAACCGCCAGTGGTGGCATGGGAGACTACTGCCAGGTCACCATGGCATAACTACAGGTGTATATCACAGGTCACAGTGTAGACATTCACTAGTGGTGGTGCTGGGAGACTACTGCCAGGGTCACCACAGTGTAGACAACCTCACTTGGTGGTGTGTGGGTGCTGGGAGACTACTGCCAGGTCACCAGTGGAGAGCAACTAGCATTGTGGTGTTAGGAGACTATCGCCAGGTCACCAGTGTAGACACAACCACTAGTGGTGGTGCGGGAGACTACTGCCAGGTCACCTGCGTAGACAACTACTAGTGGTGGTGCTGGGAGATCAGCTAAAGTCTCAGTGTGGAGAAGGCACCCACAGTGTGGTGCTGGGCGATCACAGGTCACCTCAGTGCAGACAATCACTAGTGGTGGTGCTGGGAGGACTTACTGCCAGGTCACCAGTGTAGATTAAATCTATATTTAGTATATTCACTGCTAGTGTCACCAGTGGAGACAACTTCTAGTGGTGGGGCTGCATTGCCAGGTCAACAGTGTAGACAATCACTGTGTTGGGCTGGGAGACTACTGCCAGGCCGTACCAGTATATAGACAACTTCTAGTGGTGGGGCTGGGAGACTACTGCCAGGTCACCAGTGCAGACAACTACTAGTGGCAGGTGCTGGGAGACTGATTGCCAGGTCAACAGTGCAGTCAACTACTAGTGGTGTGTGCTGGGAGACTACTGCCAGGTCACCAATGCAGAGACAAAACTACTAGTGGTGGTGCTAGGAGACTACTGCCAGGTCACCAGTGGATAACTAGCCTAGTGGTGTCGGCTGGGGAGAGACCACTGCCAGGTCACCAGCAGACAACCATTGGGGGTGGGGCTGGAGACTACTGCCAGGGTCAGCCCAGTGCAGACAAATCACTAGTGGTGGGGCTGAGACTACTGCCGTGGGTCACCAGTGGAGACACAACTTCTAGTGGTGGGGGGCTGGGAGATCACTGCCAGGTCACCAGTGTAGACAACTACTAGTGGCGGTGGTGCTGGGAGACTACTGCCAGGTCACCTGTGTGTGTGGACAAAATTGAAGTGGTGGTGTTGAAGACTACTGCGAGTCACCAGTGTAGACAACTACTAGTGGTGGTGCTGGGAGACTACTGCCAGTCACCAGTGTAGACAACTACTAGTGGTGGGAGACTACTGCCAGGTCACAGGTAGACAACTACTAGGTGTGGTGGTGCTGGGAGACTACTGCTGCTCACCAGTGCAGACAAATTACTAGTGGTGGGCTGGGAGACTACTGCCAGGCCCAGTGTAGACAACTACTATGGTGGTGTTGGGAGACCACTACAGGTCACTGTGTAGACAACTACTATGGTGGGGGCTGGGAGACTACTGCCAGGTCACCAAAGTGTAGACAATCCAGGCTGAGGTGGTGGTGCTGGGAGACTCACTGCCAGGCTCACCAGTGCAGACAACCACTAGTGGTGGTGTTGGGAGACTACTGCCAGGCTCACCAGTGTAGTGACAACTACTAGTGTGGTGGGAAGCAGAGACCACTGCCAGGTCACCAGTGTAGGCAACTTCTAGCAGGGGGGCTGAGACCACTGCCACAGGTCCACAGTGTAGACAATCATCAGTGGTGGTGCTGGGGAGACTACTGCCAGGTCACCAGTGTAGACAACTACTAGTGGTGGTGGTGCTGGGGAGACTACTGCCAGGTCACCAGTGTAGTCAACTACTAGTGGTGGTGCTGGGAGACTACTGCCAGGTCACCAATGCAGAGACAACTACTTTCAGTGGTGGTGCTGGGAGACTACTGCCAGGTCACCAGTGTAGACAACTACTAGTGGTGGTGCTGGGAGACTACTGCCACAGGCTCACCAGTGTAGACAACCACGAAAGTGGTGGTGGTGCTGGGGAGACCACTGCCAAGTCAACACCACAGTGTGAGACAACCACTGGTGTGCTTGGGAGACTACTGCCAGGTCACCTGTGTAGATAAATCTACTAGTGGTGGTGCTGGGAGATTACTGCCAGGTCACCAGTGTAGCCAACTACCAGTGGTGGTGCTGGGAGACTACTGCCACCAGTGGTGACAAATCACTGCTAGTGGTGGTGCCGGGGAGACTACTGCCAGGCTCACCAGTGCAGACAACCACTAGTGGTGGTGCTGGGAGACTACTGCCAGGTCACCAGTGCAGAATAAATCACTAGTGGTGGTGCTAGATTATCAGTCACTAATGTAGACAAATTACTGGTGCTGGGAGGAACAATGCCAGGCTCACCAGTGTAGACAACCACTAGTGGTGGTGCTGGGGGAGACTACTGCCAGGTCACCAGTGCAGACAACTGACAGAGTGCAGTGGTGCTGGGAGACCACTGCTGTCACCAGTGTGGCTAACTAATGGTGGTGCTGGAGACTACTGGGGTCACAGTGTAGACAACCACCAGTGGTGGTGCTGGGGAGACTACTGCCAGGTCACCAGTGTAGTCAACTACTAGTGGTGGTGCTGGGAGACCACTGCCAGGTCACCAGTGTGGTGGTGGCTGAATTACTGGTGGTGCTGGGAGACCACTGCCAGCCCACTCTGTGTGGTGTAGACAACCGCCAGTGTGGTGCTGGGAGACTACTGCCAGGTCACCAGTGCAGGCACAATCACGGCGGTGGTGCTGGGAGACCACCGCGTTGTTAAATTAGTGTAGGATGGTCTGGCTGGTGGTGCTGGAGACCACGAAGCCAGGTCACCCAGTGCAGACAACCACCAGTGGTGGTGCTGGAGACTACTGTCACGCTTTCAGGATCACCAGTGTGGGACAAACTACCAGTGGTGTGCTACTACAAGTCACCAGTGTAAACAACTACTATGGTAGGAGATCACTGCCAGGTCACCAGTGAGACAACTAATAGTGGTGGTGCTAAGGATCACTGCCAGGTCACCAGTGAGGACAACTGGTGGTGTGGTGCTGGGAGATCACTGCCAGGTCACCAGTGTAGACAACTACTTGTAGGTGCTGGAAGACTACTGCTGTGGTCACCAGTGTAGACAACTACTAGTGGTGGGGTTGGGAGACTACTGCCAGGTCACCAGTGCAGACAACTACCAGTGGTGCTAGCTGGAGATTACTGCCAGTCACCACAGTGTAGACAACCACCAGGTGTGGCTGGGAGACTCCACGCCAGGCTCACCAGTGCAGACAACCATCACCAGTGGTGGTGCTGGGAGACTACCGCCGCCAGGTCACCTCAGGAAGCAACGCCTGTGTGGTGGTGCCAGGAGACTACTGCCAGGTCACCAGTAGACAACTACTAGTGGTGTGCCAGAGATCACTGCCAGGTCACCAGTGCAGGTCAAATCACTAGTGATGGTGCTGCTGGGAGACTACCGCCAGGTCACCAGTGTAGACAAACTGTGGTGGTGCTGGGAGACCACTGCCAGGCTCACCAGCAGACAACTACTAGTGGTGGTGCTGGGGAGACTACCAGCCAGGTCACCAGTGTAGACAACTACTAGTGGTGGGGGCTGGGGGAGAGCCACGCCAGGCTACCACAGAGACAACTACTAGTGGTGGGGGGGCTGGGAAACCAATGCCAGGTCACCAGTGTCGACAACTACTACAGTGGTGGTGGTGGTGCTGGGAGACTCTACAGGCTCACCAGTGTGTGCAGCATTTTCAACTACTAGTGGTGGTGCTAGGAGACTACTGCCAGTCACCAGTGTAGACAACTACTAGTGGTGGGGGCTGGGAGACTACTGCCAGGTCACCAGTGTAGACAACTACTAGTGGTGGGGGCTGGGAGACTACTGCCAGGTCACCAGTGTAGACAACTACTAGTGGTGGTGCTGGGAGACTACTGCCAGGTCACCCGTGTAGACAACTACTAGTGGTGGTGGTGGGAGGCTACTGGAGGAAGGGATTGAAGAGGGTGGGAGGCAGCACAGGTCCCTGGGTGAGGCTGTGTTTTGTGTAAAATAGTGAGAGCCGAAAGTACATTGGAAAACTTCTACCCAAGAAACTCATCCATAAGAAACTGAAAGACATACGGCCACATTTCCATATTCTATTCTTGGTTTTTGTGATGAATCTTAATATTTTACATGAGTGGCACAAACCTGACCACGTGAGAGGCGTCCCCAGTCCTCCGGTGACTTGGGTAAAAGGCAGTATAGAAGACTCATACGTGAGGCCAGTGGTGGCAGCAATAAAGGTGAACTCAGACCCTCACACACTCCTGCTTCTATAGCCCAAGGCAACTTGGCATCAACTAGCCTGTAAGTAAAGGAAAGGATCATATAATGTGATTCCTTTTATTATCAACTACAATATATACAGTACAGGAGGTCCCCGATTTATGAACGTCCGACTTACGAACTTCCGCCGATACAAACGAGGTTAAACTTGAAATTTACACTATTTTATTTACCTAATGACTTATTTTTTACTTTCATTTTCTGTATTTTGTCATTCTATTTCTTCTTTTGTTTAAAATTAAGTGATTTTAGATGTAAATAATGACTTAGGCTATGAAATAGTGCAATTTTAAATATTGTTTTGTTTAAGTACGGTATGCATATAGCATGTGTTCTGACTTACGTACAAATTCGACTTACGAACGTCCTCAGGAACGGAACCAGCTCATAACCCGGGGACCCCTGTAATCCACTGACTCATGTACAGTATAATCCTATAGTATACAGTATTTATGAAGAGTCTTGAGACTGATTTACTCTGTATAAAAGAATTTTCATAAGATTCTGAAGACAAACTTACCTGAACAATAGTTCCCTGAGAGGTGCTGCCTCAGAGCCAAGCACACCTTGTGTCATGCCACCAGTCAGAGCTAATGACAGGTGGGTGTTCAGCAACTGTAAACACAACAACACAAACTTCTCCTGATCCCTAGGAAAAAAATTTAAAGATAAAATTAATTTCTGAACATAAACTTTGCTTAGCATCTTAAAATTCATTTATGCCACATTGAACATCATCGTATGTCACATCAAAATAAAGAAGGTTGTCCACCAGATGAAAACATAGCAATACAAAACACTTTTGATCCCTGACAAAAAAATTATATTGTGTCTGCCATCTTTGCACTGCTCCCACTGATAAAAAAGTTAGCTTATATACAGTAGCTCCTCACCTAATATTGTCCCAGTTAATGTTATATCATAATACTATTTCTATACCCAGGCTCCACACAACATTGAGTAAAACTGTTATTATGTTGTCGGTCAGATGGTTCCACAGTACTTTTCTCCGTGTGACACTTTCCCTCACCCACCTAGTGATGCTGTACAGTGTCACCACAGCAGAGCGTGTTCTGTGTACCTCGTGTTCACCTTGTTTACGTTGTTGTTCAACTTTGCCCATTGAAATGGCTTCAAAATGAAGAGCAAATCATTTTGCTAGTAGTGCTAGTTACAAGAAGCAATGTTGATGTATCAGTCTGGCAGTAAAGATGGGTATTTCATGTTGTTTTGAAGCTAGTGATCATGCTATTGATATAGGGCTAGTATTGGAATTAGCTGCTACTACGGTGTATACAATTCGTTTTAGTGATGAGAAAATTATGACCAGTGTTGGAATTGCTGCATCTTTGAGTGCTACTAAGACATGTCGACCTCATAGTAGAGTGATGGAGGCAGTGAGGAAATGGGGAGGTTTCTCTTGGTCTCAGTGACTCCCACCACAGCCATTCTCCCACCACAGCCATTCTCCCACCACTCACCTGCTTCACCTTTGGCCATCGATGAGTACAATATATCAAATTAAATAATAATTAAACATTGCTGTGGTACAAATCTATATGTAATTACGGAGCAAAATCTATAGTGATATCTCTTTTAGCTGGAACAATTAGTGCAGAGCACTTCCAGGAATTTAAGATTTCTGGGTAACAAGACTCTCAAAGCAAGAAAAAATCCCTCATCCCTGGAATTTTCCAAGTACAGAATAAATTTTCTCGGAAGTTCCAGAAACTGCACATTACTACATCATCTCTAGAACACGGGAAGAAACCCCCCCCATCCCCGGAATTTTCTCAAAATTTTCCAGAAACCCATAAAATTTTGTAAGAATTTTCCGAAAAAATTTCAATTCAGGCTATCAGAGACTTCCAGTTAAGAGTGATTCCTGCTAATGGAGATATTACTGTATTCACAATTGAGTTTACATTGTGTAAATTATGAGGTATGTCATAGGGGTGACGACAGGGGGAGAATGTAATTTACTTATTTCTTCAGTTTCTTAGGGGTAAAAGTGATCCAATTAATGGTGTTTCACATAACATTGTGGTTTATAAGAACGTATCTAACAGTTAACATAACCCCACAACTAACAGTTAACATAACCCCACAACTAACAGTTAACATAACCCCACAACTAACAGTTAACATAACCTCACAACTAACAGTTAACATAATACCACAACTAAGTTAACATAACCCCACTACAGTACTAACAGTTAACATAACCCCACAACTAACAGGTAACATAACCTCACAACTAACAGTTAACATAATACCACAACTAAGTTAACATAACCCCACTACAGTACTAACAGTTAACATAACCCCACAACTAACAGTTAACATAACTCCACAACTAACAGTTAACATAACCCCATAACTAACAGTTAACATAACCTCACAACTAATAGTTAACATAAGCCCACAGTTAACAGTTAACCTAACCTCACAGTGTAACGACCACGGTCATACACGTCAGTTAGCGCCAAAATCAAATGATTCATATTACGCTCAATAACTCACAAAACATGTAACTCGGCTTTTATTTTGAGTCCTCCATCTGAGGATTCCGTTTTCTCATCACTTCAAGACACCTCAGTCTTCCGTTATCCCATTTTCTCTGACTTATTGAACCCAACCTCTCTATAAAATGAATTTGAATGTGAGAGAGAACACCCTTGTTTTGAGTCAACTTAGATGTGTCTGTTTACAGTTAAAACATTCAAGATCCATTGTGAGTGGTGTTGAACGCTTCAACTGTCCTTATTGTTAGTAGGACGTGTCAAGTGGGAGAGTGTCGAGTTTGCCAGCTAGAGTGGCGTATATTATGTCGTCCGTGGGGATACCCATGAGTTTCTGATCGCTACTGATGTTATATTATTTTGTCGCCCCGACATCAGAGAATCTGATGTTTATAGTTTAGTTAGTGTCAGTTGTTTATTTAAGAAAGTCATTAATCTCCTGAACAGTTCCTGTCAAACTCAAAATTCTCCAAGACTTAACGGCCGTTCGACCTGGGATGTGGTTTGCGGTCAGGCCAATAGAATTGCGAACGCATATATAACTCCATTTCACCTCTTTCCTGACAAACTCAATCTCTGATTAGATCATGAATATAGTGTAGAAAATCAGCCTGATCTGTGACACTGACGGTCACAGCTAGGTGTCCAATGACTACTTTGAATAGAGGGCCTATTGTTAGTAAAATTAGTCTTATCTAGTAGGAATATGCCCTCAGGCCCGTATATATGCCGGCGCGCGAGGAAAAATCACTCCCTCTGTGATTTCTCCTCCACGTCTCCACGTATGTTCACGTGTGTTCCACGCTGCCATATTAATTTAGTTTAACTTAGTCAATTTTGTGAATATCAGTGTTCATGTTTTAACACAGTAACTTCCGTGCCAATTGAGTCGAGTAATGTAGAGATCTAGCTATCATCTGGACCGTTGCCAGACGTATGTTTTGCATAGTGAAGTTAAATATTCACTCCCTCTGTGATTTCTCCTCCACGTCTCCAGGCGCTGTTGTGGGGCTTAGCAACACTCCTGAGGTTCGGGAGCCGCCTATGGGCACGATGTCTCTCGAAGGATGTCTTTGAGGTGGCGAGATTAGAATCCCAGGGCGAGATTCCTTGGCAGACGCCACGGCCCACCGCCACGAGTCAACCTTTCCTGGGCCAGGCGCTCCGAGCTAGTGAGCGAGCCTGTAAACAACTTTGGCCCACTGACTCTGTCGTATGATCATGGTCTATCTACTGTTCTTGGTTATATGTATGGAGCCATATTAATATCCATGCTTGGGGGTGACTAGCAGAAATATAGTCATCCCAGGTTAAGTATTGAACCACTGAATGAGAGTTAAAGTGCCATGTTGTTCCTTGCAAACTAACAGGAGGTATTGTAGGTTGCTATAATTGTGTAGTTTGTCCAGTGTATTATATATTTGTCGGTAGTGACCATGAAATAATAACCTGAGTGTATAATGTTATAACCAAGACTTGAAGAAGTAGTAGGTTACTTATAAAAGTACGACCTGAGGGTCCAGTGTTATCTGACCGTGTGTAGTAACTCCTGAATCTTACTTGTCAAAGAACTAATACAAAAATTGTCTAATGAAGTAATGAGTAATAGTTGTTTAATGAGGTAATAAGTTCTTGAAGTGTTTGATGACTTAATAAGTTAATTGGGGTTCTGTTTTGTCTGAGTGAATCTAAGATGCATCTTATTCACTCACTGTGTTAATAAATATTGAATTAGTAATCTACGAGTATCACCACTCTACGCCTTCTAAACATTGGTTCCCAGAAAATAAGACTTACTCACGTGCCTAGAAGCTCGCTGCCTAACAGTTAACTAAGATATGTTATATTCTAATAAAATTCTGGGTGGTGGCAGGCTACCGTTGTAAGTATAATAAGTGTGGTAATAAAAGGAAGACATGGTTTCCCAGGTTAATCTATGGTTTAGAATATAACTAGAACAAAATATATGGAAGGGAATATAATAGATATGATAGAAGTAAAAGACTTGGAAAGTACAAGAAGAGAAAGATAAGACAGGTATGTACATTGTGGAACTAAAGTCACAGCATAGAAATTCTTAAATAAATACACCATGAAAGTCTAATATAAAACACATACATAACTAAGAAAAGAATACTATAAGAATGTAAGTAAGAGTATAAAATACATTTATAAATAAAGACTTGAAGAATAATAACCAAAAAGAATATATAGATTGTAAAATATAAAATGAGAAGAACTCGGCCCATTACAACAGTAAACATAACCCCACAACTAACAGTTAACATAACCCCACAACTAACAGTTAACATAAGCCCACAGTTAACAGTTAACCTAACCTCACAGTTTTCATAACCTCACCTCAAAGAATCAAATGGTTTGATTGGGTTCTTCATGTCATCAAAACAACAGTAGAGCTCAATGAAGGTTCTCAGCAAGGAGAAGGTGCCCTCTTGTAGGTCAACACAGAAAGGACGATGCCACGATACCACACGTCTGAGAGAGAAAACTGTTATTGAAGTACCAATACTTGACACTGGCACAAACCACATCTTTTACTAGTGAGGGTGTCCACGCCCCAATTACCCAATATCCCATTGAAACAATGAATTCGGTTAACGAAATTTTCGGTGAACGAACGACCTTCTGGAACGAATTGTGTTCGTTAACCGAGGAACCACTATATTGGGTAATTGGTTCCAGCTCACCAAAAAGTACATACAAAGTAAAAAAAATGCAGTAAAGTACACATATTTTGAGGTGTGTATGTAGCATGTTGCTGGTTGATGATGATGATGGGAATTAGAAGTGGGGGTGGAGGAGAAGGGAAAAGAGAAGAAAGTGGGGATGGAGGAGAAATCACCTTTCAGGGGACCCATGCTTGATGCAGTAATTTCACTAATAAAATTTTAAGTTCACAAGGTGTAACTCAAGATCATTTTATTTAAATCAACACTGCACTGCACTATATATTATCAATATGTTAGCTGACGTTCAGAATGACCAATAATGTCAATGAAAAATGCAAAAATATTCAAGACACCAACAAAATAGATGCTCTCTCCACTGTTTTCAAAGCTTAACTAACGCCTTGTGACCGACTCATGCATGGGCGCACAACAAACTAGTTCCCTGTACTGCATATATTATCAATATGTTAAATAAATGTTAAAATTACTAATAATTTTAATATAAAACATGCAAAAATATTAAAGAGTACAACTTTATTGATATATTTAGATATTTACTCCATTGGAAATGAATGTAAACATAGAACAGATTACTGAATTGGCAGAGTAGACCATCAGCTGATCAGCTGATGCTCACAACAAAACGTGATTTTCGTAAGGATTTCGTTAATCGAATTGAAGATTCTTATGGAAGGTAATTCGTTAACCGAAATTTCGTTAACCGAACCGTTCGTTAACCGAGGGACCACTGTAAATGGAAGTCAGGGCTAATCAAAGGTGATATTACAAAGGTACTCAAACTATCCAACCAGGAGCAAACTCGTAACAATGGTTTTAGATTAGACAAATTTAGATTTAGGCGCGAGATAGGTAAACATTGGTTTGAAAATAAAGTAGTGGACGAGTGGAACAAGTTACCAAACATCATCATATACTCGAACACGCTGGATAGCTTCAAACATAGGTTGGGTGGATATATGAGTGATAGGGGTTGGGTGGATATATGAGCGATAGGGGTTGGGTGGATATGAGACTGCCAAGTATGGGCCAATAGGCCCGCTGCAATTTCCTTCATTCTTATGTGCTTATGTTTGCTAAGGGCATACAGTACTAAGTTCTTCCTTACATTACTTTAATACTCTGGCAAATATCTTGTCGGGACCTGGTGACTTATTAGGTGTCAGTTTATCTATTGTTTATTAACATCGTTACTAGTCACTACTATCTCGTTTAATCTATTTTCTTCACTATCTCTGTAGACAGTCGGTGCCTCAGGTGTCATGCTTTAAATTTTTGTTTGTGAAAACTGATGAAGTATATCTGTTCATATTACTTATTACTCCGTCGTTATCTGACTGTATTGGTTCAATCTTGTCTCATGTTTTAGTTTGCTACATTTGAAAAATCCCTTGAGGTTTGACTTCGCCTCCCTTGCTACCTTCAGTTCATTATTCCTCTTTAATTTTCTTATCTCAGTCTTAACCCTACTGGCCAATACTTTACAATAATCACGGAGGTAAACTTCACCACGATTCATTGTCCTACTTATAACATTCATTTGTCCAATAATATTGTTTACATAAGTGTGTGGTAATGTATCCCCCTAACTTAATGGTGCACTGTAGCTTCTAGATGTCTTTGTGAAATAAGGTAGCTTAGGTCAGGTCAGTTTAATCATCACGTGAAATAAGGTACTTAGGTCAGGTCAGTTTAATCATCAGGTGAAATAAGGTACTTAGGTCAGGTTGGGTCAGGTCAGTATAATCCTCAGGTGAAATAAGGTAGCTTAGGTCAGGTCACTTTAATCATCAGGTGAAATAAGGTAGCTTAGGTGAGGTCAGTATAATCCTCAGGCGAAATAAGGTAGCTTAGGTCAGGTCAGTTTAATCATCAGGTGAAATAAGGTAGCTTAGGTCAGGTCAGTTTAATCATCAGGTGAAATAAGGTAGCTTAGGTCAGGTCAGTATAATCCTCAGGTGAAATAAGGTAGCTTAAGTCAGGTCAGTTTAATCATCAGGTGAAATAAGGTAGCTTAGGTCAGGTCAGTATAATCCTCAGGTGAAATAAGGTAGCTTAGGTCAGGTCAGTTTAATCATCAGGTGAAATAAGGTAGCTTAGGTCAGGTCAGTTTAATCCTCAGGTGAAATAAGGTAGCTTAGGTCAGGTCGGTATAATCATCGGGTGAAATAAGGTAGCTAGGTCAGGTCAGTATAATCCTCAGGTGAAATAAGGTAGCTTAGGTCAGGTTGGGTCAGGTCAGTTTAATCATCAGGTGAAATAAGGTAGCTTAGGTCAGGTTGGGTCAGGTCAGTTTAATCATCAGGTGAAATAAGGTAGCTTAGGTCAGGTTGGGTCAGGTCAGTTTAATCATCAGGTGAAATAAGGTAGCTTAGGTCAGGTTGGGTCAGGTCAGTTTAATCATCAGGTGAAATAAGGTAGCTTAGGTCGGGTCAGTTTAATACTCGGGTGAAATAAGGTAGCTTAGGTCAGGTCAGTTTAATCCTCAGGTGAAATAAGGTAGCTTAGGTCAGGTTGGGTCAGGTCAGTATAATCCTCAAGTGAAATAAGGTAGCTTAGGTCAGGTCAGTTTAATCATCAGGTGAAATAAGGTAGCTTAGGGTCCAGGTCAGTTTAATCATCAGGTGAAATAAGGTAGCTTAGGTCAGGTCAGTTTAATCCTCAGGTGAAATAAGGTAGCTTAGGTCAGGTTAGTTTTAATCATTGGAAATAAGGTGCTTAGGCCGGGTTGGGTCAGGTCAGTTTAATCATCAGGTGAAATAAGGTAGCTTAGGTCAGGTCAGTTTAATCATCAGGTGAAATAAGGTAGCTTAGGTCGGTTAGTTTAATCATCAGGTGAAATAAGGTAGCTTAGGTCAGGTTAGTTTAATCATCAGGTGAAATAAGGTAGCTTAGGTCAGGTTAGTTTAATCATCAGGTGAAATAAGGTAGCTTAGGTCAGGTTAGTTTAATCATCAGGTGAAATAAGGTACTTAGGTCAGGTCAGTTTAATCATCAGGTGAAATAAGGTAGCTTAGGTCAGGTTGGGTCAGGTCAGTTTAATCATCAGGTGAAATAAGGTAGCTTAGGTCAGGTTGGGTCAGGTCAGTTTAATCATCAGGTGAAATAAGGTAGCTTAGGTCAGGTCAGTTTAATCCTCAGGTGAAATAAGGTAGCTTAGGTCAGGTTAGTTTAATCATCAGGTGAAATAAGGTAGCTTAGGTCAGGTTGGGTCAGGTCAGTATAATCATCAGGTGAAATAAGGTAGGGTGCCTAAGCTTCATGTGATCCTTAATTATGAGACATAAGCACAAATAATTCATATAATGTCTGAGGTTTATGTTTACTTATGGTGTAGCCTAGAAGGAGGTGCTGCTCATGGTAAGGTTCAACACAAGACTATCATCATCACCAAAATTCTTGATCTTTTCCAGTTTTTGGCAAACAAGGCAAGATGTTGGCAAATTTTAAAAAGACTGTCATTTACCTGATCAGTTTATATCTAGGACACTTGTTAAGTCAATCACAACTGACTGAAAAAAGGTGTTTAATACTGAAAACAATAAAAGATTATACAGTACAGTATAGTACATGAAACATGGTTGGTGATCACTAGATATATTGTACTGTATATCTCTTGAGAGGATGTGTGGCTTGTTAGGATTCACTTGCCTGTCTGTTGGTATAGCTGTCCATGCAATGGAGTGTGTAGTTCCAGCACTAATCTGATGAACAGCAACATCTAGCCCCATCACTTTTTTGGGTCTGGGTATGGGTGACACAGTATGGCCCTGCCCACACTGACCCATGGTGTTGGAACCCCATGCGTAAACCTGGAGTAAAATAAATTATATACCGTACAGTATACAGCTCCTCCCCGACTTACGACCTACCGTATATCTCGGCCTACAAAACGGAATTTGAACCATAAAAAAATCAGCCCAAATTTGGGAGTCGTCTTAGCACCAGATATAAAATTCTTACCTCTTAAATATTGCGGTTTAGCGTGTCAAGAGTGGTGCGTAAACCACTCACAAGGTCCTACCACTAATTATTTTATACTGAACCTTACGTTTGGGAAGCTGGATTAAAATGAAGATTACCGGTATATTAAAATATTAAAAATGTATTATAAACCAGTCGAACATACCGTAAAAGAGCAATATACCCCGGTAATAAACACAGCTGCTATCACCACACCCCCCCAATTTGCCAGTGACAAGAAAGGGAAAGTGACCTTGACTGAGACCGCCTGTGGCTATTTTTAGCCGTCCTTGTGTTCGGAGGTGGTCAGTAATGCATATCTGTATATTTACTGATCATAATACTTATCTCCTATAAATAATTCATTTAAAATTTATTTTTTTACAAAGAATATTCAGTAAATGACTGCGTTAATTCTTGAAACTACCAACAGTGGTAAATTTAGGATATAAATGATGAACAGAAGTCAGGTCATGGATTTGGAGTTTGGTCCTTAATGATCACCATAAATGTCTGGTCAACTTCACCTACCAGGTATAATGGTAGCCTTCCTTTTTCGCAAAACAAGTATATAACTAAAGAAAATACTTGCAGTGTGTTTAATATATTACAGTATATTATAAATAAATAAACAAATAAATCGGCAAATCTATTTCAAATAAATGGAAATATTTCACTCACACCAACATTAGTTCCAGTTAAATAACTGACGCTTAAGTGAGTCACTAGTGTACACCAGCCGGTAAAATTTGGTGCCAATACTTTAAGTGAATTGCCCTTATTTCAATAACCAACCATAAATAAATGCAAAAAGGAAAAAAGATCAAAGGTGAGAAACATTATATTGTGTGTATGTTGTGTTGTCAAAGGAAGAGAAACAATTGAAATTCTGCAATTGTGTAAATGAGGCAGAAAGATAGATGAGCAACCTAAGACTTGGTCACAATTTTCGTGATGCCATATGGAAGTAGGATCTACCATTAGACAATACTGTACATTATGCTTCCAATATCTTCCCAGGCGGTAGTATCTCCCTGTTTGGTAGCTGCCTAAAATTTTTAGTAATATTACTTTGATACAACATGATAAATTAGACAAACAATGAAAATAAACAAACAAAAGTTATTTACCAAGACCTTCTCTCTGAGAACAGAGGGATGGAGGGGGAGGGGAGAAAAGACCGCTATTTATAGCCCGTCTTTGTGTAGGAAGTCGACCACACTATGAATAATTCATTTAAAATTTATATTTTTTACATAGAATATTCACTACATGACTGCGATTATAAAATATTGTGAATATATATACAGTATTACCCCGCCTAACGCGGTTTCACTTAACGCGTTTTATCATATACGCGGTGCCTCGCCAGAGCTGAACTTTCACTTAACACGGATTTTTCCACATATACGCGGTGAGTGTCCGGCTCGAGACGCTATTTTTAGATTTGCCCCACCCGCCACCCTGCCTGACTGCCTGTTTTAGCTCATAAAATTCATACAAATTACCCGGCCAGAATATAATTTACATTGCTGGAATTCTTATAATTTGGTGATCATTTTGAATATAAACATCATATATTTTGCATTAGACATACAAATTTTAGATAAAATTTTTCTCTGAGTAACTATGTTATCTTTTGTGCAAAATATATGACATTTATATTCAAAATATTCCTGGTCTTACAAGGAATCCAGCAATGTCAATTATATTATCCTAACTTTAGTTTGAGGTATTATTTATTACAAAAAAGTTAAGTATTCTGGTTTTCCCACACATCTCCTTGGGACGGTTGGTGGGGGGTGGGGGGGGAGGGAGGGACCGACCGACCATCTGTTACCCTGTGAAGAATATTTTTTTTTTTTATTAACTGAAGATATTTGTTTTAGCTCATAAAATTCATACAAATTACCCGGTCAGAATATAATTTACATTGCTGGAATTCTTATAATTTGATGATCATTTTGAATATAAACATCATATATTTTGCATTAGACATACAAATTTTAGATAAAATGTTTTCTGAGTAAATATGTTATCTTTTGTGCAAAATATATGACATTTATATTCAAAATATTCCTGGTCTTACAAGGAATCCAGCAATGTCAATTATATTATCCTAACTTTAATCTGAGGTATTATTTAATACAAAATGTTAAAATTTATTTTTTTCACCCCACATCTCTTGAAGGGAGGATTGGTGGGGGGTGGGGGGGAGGGTTGGGACTGACCGCGCGGTTGGAAGAGGGGGGGAGGCAAGGTGGGGTACTTTGATTGACAGATAGTGTCGTGAAGAATATTTTTTTTTTTTTATTAACTGAAGATATTTGTTTTAGCTCATAAAATTCATACAAATTACCCGGTCAGAATATAATTTACATTGCTGGAATTCTTATAATTTGGTGAACATTTTGAATATAATCATCATATATTTTGCATTAGACATACAAATTTTAGATAAAAATTTTTCTCTGGGTAACTATGTTATCTTTTGTGCAAAATATATGACATTTATATTCAAAATATTCCTGGTCTTACAAGGAATCCAGCAATGTCAATTGTATTATCCTAACTTTAGTTTGAGGTATTATTTATTAAAATTTAGTGGTTTTCCCCAAAAAATTTCTCAGAGAGGGAAGAGCCGGCAGTGTAGTGTGAGAGGGGGAGGGAGTTGAGTCCATTATTTGAATGGACATTAACTTGGCGACTGTATTTCTCTATTTCTCTTAAGTATTAATTGTGTGCATGTACCATCATAAAATTAAGATGTTATTTTTACTGCAACATAATTATGTGTCTTCAAAAAGTGGAGTCTGGGTGTCGGGCTGGTTTCTATTGGAATTAATCTCATATGTTCTGTTGTTCACTTAACGCGGATATCACTTAACACGGGACCCTCTGGGTTCTATTGACCGCGTTAAGTGGGGTACAACTGTATATATATATATATATATATATATCTTGATAAAATCGCTGATCCCATGACTCCACCAAGAAGTCCACAGCTTTCTTGATGTTAAATACTCTCCAGAATTGTTTGAACAGTATTTTTTGCTGTGCCAACTGTTGATCCTCATCTTCTTCGCCCTTGCTATCGGTGGTGGTGTCACTCAGGTTACGCAACTCTTCCCTGGTGTTGGTGTAGTCGTTCAGGAGTTTGAATTTTTTCGTAGAGAATGCAGCTTTCACATTACAGATTAACTCTTGGTCCATGGGCTGTAATATAGACGTAGTGTTGGGAGGAAGGAAGACCACTTTTACGTTGGGGTGACGATCTAACAGTAGGGGCGAGTGTCCTGGTGCGTTGTCCAGCAGCAACAAAATCTTGAATGGCACATTCTGTCGCTCACAGAATTTCTTTACATCGGGAACAAAGCAGTCATCAAACCAGGAGAGGGACAGTGTAGAGAACATCCAAGCCTTACGTGCGGTCAGCCAGTGGACATTTAGCTTGTTTATGTCCATGGTTTTGTAGGCGTGCGGCTTGCGGGCTGTGTGGATCACCGATAACTTGAGCTTACTGGTCCCGGAGGCATTGGTGGTAAACAGGACGGTGATGAGTTCCTTCTGCATCTTCCGGCCCCGAATCTTGCTGGCATTCTTTACAACGAAGGACTTGGAAGGTAGCTTTTTCCAGAAAAGACCAGATTCGTCCATGTTAAACACCTGGTCGTCACTGTACTGTCCTTCCTCCATAATCTCACGTAAAAACGGAGGAAATTCCCTAGCCGCAGCACGGTCAGCACTCGCTTCTTCACCACCAATGTTTATATTGGTGATCTTGTTCCGGATCTTAAACCTCTGTAACCACCCAGAGGAAGCATTAAAGGGTTTGGGCTCTGTAATTCCCATCTTTCGTGCCACTGCAATGTACAGTTCACGTGCGTAGTCCTTAACAGAGCGCGTGTCGACCGCCTGACGCACCAAGTACCTCACAAGTAATTTTTCTGTCTTGAGAAGCACCTGGTTGTGAAAATACTTGATCATAGAAGCACCTGTAGACTTTGTAATCTTCATGTGCTCCTTTATCTTGGCTGCATCCTTCTTTATTGTTCGAATCGTAGATTCATTCACACCATACTGGCACGCCAAATCAACCTGCCTTGTTCCTTTCTCCAACTCTTGGATGATGGTATACTTCACCTCGTAGCTTAAGGAACGTCGTGTCTTCTTTGGCTTAGTGCCGCTGGGTCCAGGTAAGGAAAGGTTTCTCTCTGGGGGTGGTGGTCCGGCGGAAGCCATTTTAGAGAACAATGGATGCACGTTTACACGGTCTGGCGTGGAGGGATGAAACTGGAGCGGCTAGGTCAAGGATCGTATTTCCTCCCTCCCTCCCTCCCTCCCACCCCCGGGTGGACACGTCATAATACTTTAAGCCAATTACAGCTAGCAGCGGAGGGGGGTAGGGATGCATGGCCAATCACAGTCCGATACGTCATATGACGTCAGTGATAACACAACAAAGACACACTCTGCGCAACCTTACCGCGCAGCTTGCCCAAGCGGAGGGAGGAGGAGGGAGAGGCGAGAGCACAGGAAGGCAGGCGGGTGGGGCGAATCTAAAAATAGCGTCGCGCCGGACACTCTCCGCGTAATGGGGTTTACGCACCCGCGTAATGTGAGCACGATAGGTTTTGGCAGGGCACCGCGTTAAAATGGAAAGGCGGAATGTGGGACCGCGTAAAGTGAGGGTTGACTGTATATATATATACAGTGACCCCTAGTTTAACGAACGCCTCGGTTAACGAACTGCCTTCCATAAGGATCTTCAATTCGGTTAACGAACAAAAATTCGGTTAACGAATTTCTTACGAACCGACCTCAACATGTTTTCGCTTGCACTGGCCGGGCAACCAGCTTTAGTATCAGTCCGCCAATACATTAATTGGTTCTAGGGCTTAAATTTCTAACTATTTTAGTAAATATCAAGAAGTTTATACTATTCAATAATTTTAAAAGTTTAATATTCAATTTTTTAGTCATTTTAACAATTATTGAACATAATTGAAGGTAAAGTGACTAGTTTAAAGCGCAGCATCCAGCCTCTTAACACAGCAAACAGGCGTTAGTCTCTCTGTTTTCACTGGAGGTAACATCTTGCTTGAGACTCTCTTCAACTAAACGCTTTTTTCTGTGTTTCCAAGCAAATTATTGGTCATTTTGAAATATATTTTACATATTGACAATATATAATGCAGTACAGTGTTGATTTAAAGAAGATAATCTTGAAATAAACCAAGAGAACTAAAATTTTATGGGTGAAATGGTGCCATGGAGTGACTTCTCTTCCACCCCAATGCCTTCTCTTCTTCCTTCTCCTCCACCCCCATTGTAATTCCCATCATCATCATCATCATCCAGGAGCCTTCTACATACACACCTCAAAGTAAGTGAACTTTTCTACCATTTTTGTTGAATTTAGGAAATTTTCCGTGAGCTGGAACCAATTACCCAAAAACCCATTGAAACAATGGTTTCGGTTAACGAACTTTTCGGTTAACGAACGACCTTCTGGAACGGATTGAGTTCGTTAACCGAGGGGTCACTGTATATATAAATGCAAGTAAATCACTGTAGGTGCGCGTGATCTAGTTATATGCTGATAACCACAAGGAAAGAAGAAAACACGAAGTTCCCAAGCGCTTTCGTGTAATTTCTTCTTTCTTTGTGGTTATCATATATATATATATATATATATATATATATATATATATATATATATATATATATATATATATATATATATATATATATATATATATATATATATTTATATTTATATATTTATATATATATATATATATATATATATATATATATATATATATATATATATATATATATATATATATATATATATATATATATATATATATTTGTGTAATAAATGTATGTAGTAAGTATGTACAGTAATCTTTTTCACTCAAATCCTAATGAAACACTATTGAATTAGAATACTGTAGCTGGTGTAAACAGTCGGAACAGTCCCACCACCGATTGTCTCTCGTGAAGCAAGCTTATAAATTAAAGAAAATACTTGCAGTGTGTTTAATATATTACAGTATGTTATAAATAAATAAATAAACAAATAAATCGGTAAATCCATTTCAAGTAAATGAAACAATTGTATTCGACACCGACATTAGTTCCAGTTAAATAACAGACGTTTAAGTGAGTCACTAGTGTTTACACTACACCAACCGGTAACATTTGATGCCATTACTTGAAGTGAATTGGCCTTATTTTAAAAAACCAAGGATGTGTAAACAGCACTGGTCAATGGGAAGGTTGGTAAAGGACTACTGGGTCAGTAAGCTCCCAAAGGTTAAGTGTCACATTTGAGGTACAGGTCTTATACAGCGAATAGGGCTCAAAAGCTACTTTTTAAATGGACATTTTTGGGGTCGTCTTATACACCCCGTCGCCTTGTAGGCCGGAGATATACGGTACTCAACTTACGACCATTTCGACCTACGACCTGGATTTGGGTCCCTGACCCCGTCGTAAGTCGGGGAGGAGCTGTATATGTACATAATTACCACATCAAAAGTTGTACAGCACAAGTTGATGAGGAAATACAGACATATGAAAATAACAGAACATACTGGATTCAGACCTGAGGATTTACTACAACAGTTACCTCTAAGCTGTCTATACAGTATTGCACGTCTTCATATTAGCCGGCTTCAACTCTACAATCTCACAGGCTAACAGACACTTTGAAAGAAAGATAGAGCCGAGGTTTTACTTCTTCCAACACTCACTACAACTGACTTCAGCCTCCAAAATTAACTTTACTTTTTGATCAACATTTTCAAGAATTTTATTTTATTTACACAAATGAACATCAATAAAACAATATAATAAGGTAAATTTCGTCTTCTAATTCATGAAACAAAAATAAATATTCAGTTTAAACAGAACAAGAAAATGGGACAAGTCATGACCTTCCTGAGAGGCCATAACTACACACTGCCTACCATAAGCCTGCACCCAGCCACACATAACCACAATTATAATCTCTGCTATTTTCCATTAAAAATGTATACAGTGGAGTAAGAATAATTCATGGGTTAGGTACCAGATGACATCAGAAATTATCAAATTATAAATTATACTGCAGTATATACAGCTCCTCCCCGACTTACGACGGGGTTAAGGACCCAAATCCAGGTCGTAAGTCGAAATGGTTGTAAGTCGGAAATGCTTAAATAATACATAGAAAATCTAAAATGGGTGTCTCTTTTTCTTCTCAGCACCACAAAACTCTCACTTTTAAGCTTGCCAGCCATTTGTGAATGTTAGTTGTGACAGTAAAAATTTCCAATACACATATAAGAAAAAATATGGTTAGGTTATATAAGACTATTTCATCCTTTTTTAAGAGTCCATATTGAATGTGACACAATTGAAGAAAATGAATTATTCTTGGGCTTCTTCCCTGTTGCTGGAAGACTGCAGCTGAGCTCAAAGAAGAGAGATGGACTGGACATAAACCTGTGCCATGGTCAAGGATATGGCAACGCTGACACTATGGCTGGCATTCATGGTGGTGTTCAGTCAAAGATCACAGAGATTAATCCAAATGCTTTGTTTATGCCTTGTGCAAATCATTCTCTGAACCTTTGTGGGGTGCACTCATTTGGAAGCACTTCTTCAGGTGTGACCTTTCGAGCCTTGGAGATAGTCTATTGCTTCTTTTCAGTCTCACCTCATCGATGGGAGGTGCTGAAGGAAAATATGGGCCTGGCAGTCAAAAGATTTCCCAGACCAGATGGAGTGCTCATCATGATACTGTGAAGCCACTGAAGGCAAATTTTGAAAAGTTGACCTCAGCCCTTGAAGCACTGTGCGATCCTAAAGAAAATGTGGATACAAGAGGATCAGCTCAGATTTTGCTGTCTATTGTATGTTAATTCTCTTTTTTGAGTCATCTTTCTTTCTGGTGTGAAGTCCTGGAAGAGGTTGATCTCACACAGAAGTACAGTGACCCCTCGTTTAACGAACGCCTTGGTTAACGAAATTTCGGTGACGAACTGCCTTCCATAAGGATCTTCAATTCGGTTAACGAACAAAAATTCGGTTAACGAATTTCTTACGAACAGACCTCAACATGTTTTCGCTTGCACTGACCGGGCAACCAGCTTTAGTATCAGTCCGCCAATACATTAATCGGTTCTAGGGCTTAAATTCCTTACTATTTTAGTAAATATCAAGAAGTTTATACTATTCAATAATTTTAAAAGTTAATATTCAATTTTTTAGTCATTTTAACAATTATTGAACATAATTGAAGGTAAAGTGACTAGTTTAATGCGCGGCATCCAGCCTCTTAACACAGCAAACAGGCGTTAGTCTCTCTCTGTTTTAACTGGAGGTAACATCTTGCTTGAGACTCTCTTCAACTAAATGCTTTTTTTCTGTTTCCAAGCAAATTATTGGTCATTTTGAAATATATTTTACATATTGACAATATATAATGCAGTGCAGTGTTGATTTAAAGAAAATAATCTTGAATTACACCAAGAGAGCTAAAATTTTATGGGTGAAATGGCGCCATGGGGTGACTTCTCTTCCACTCCAATGCCTTCTCTTCTTCCTTCTCCTCCACCCCCATTCTAAATCCCATCATCATCCAGGAGTCATCTACATACACACCTCAAAGTAAGTGAACTTTTCTACCCTTTTTGTTGAATTTAGGAAATTTTCCGTGAGCTGGAACCAATTACCCAAAAACCCATTGAAACAATGGTTTCGGTTAACGAACTTTTCGGTTAACGAACGACCTTCTGGAACGGATTGAGTTCGTTAACCGAGGGGTCACTGTATGTGCAAACAGTTGGATTCAGCCTTGAAAAGTGCACCGAGAAGCTCCAAGCTTTAAATCTGTTTTTTGAAGATCAACAGAATGAAATTATGGAGAGGGCCATTCATTATGCAACTACACAGTGTGAGGAAATGGGCATTTCTATGAGAGAGGTAGAAAAAGGCTCCAAAAAAGGATGCCAGGAGATGGCAAAGGATGCTGGACTCATTATGCCAGAGAAAATGAAAAGGGCTATGTTTGAATGCCTTGATCATCAAGAATTGGAAATTCGTTCAAAGGCAAAGGATCACATTTTGTTAATCTTTGCCACTATTCAGCCAAACTCTTTGGTTGTTGCAACAGAAGAAGAACTTCAGAAGTGTGTTCCAAAATTGACTAAAATGTTCGATGAATTCTCTGATGAAGATATCAGTGTGAAAACTAGACGACTTCGAAGACGTTTGGAAGCTGCCAAAATCAGCCTTGAAGAAACAAATAAGCGGACAGCATTGCTGGTTTTAGAGTTTATTGTAAAATGGGATTTTTGTGAATCCCTGCCAAGCTTGTCATTGTGCTTGATATTCTTTTGAGTATCTGTGTCTCTATTGCTCCATGTAAAAGAAGTTTTTCCAAATTGAAACTGATAAAAAATTTCCTTCGCTCAAGCATGAGTCAGACAAGATTCACAAACCTGGCTTTGCTTTCAACTGAGCATGAATATGCAAAGAAAGTGAGTTTTGATAAGGTCATTGACCAATTTGCAGAAATTAAGGCTCGAAAGTAGAGAAAGTGAATGTTTGTTTTTTCCATTCATCTCTGAAGAATATCCCGAGCCTTGAGACTGGGTTTTCTGTTACCTTTTTGAAAATTCTTAATTGTGATGTTTTCTCTGAGGTTGAAGATGTCAATACCATGCAGTAAGTATTACCTGTTTGCTGAATTTTTAATGTCCTGCATTTTTCTTATTTTCAATTTGCTTACTACAGTAAAGTACTGTAATCTGCCTGAAATTTTACTTGCAAACATAATATATGTTTGTGTGTATTTAATTTTTTTAATTATTCATCTTGGCAGGAGGGGATGCCAAAGACTCTAGGTACGCCCCTGCTTGTAGCTACACTAGTAAGGGTGTAATAGTTTACCTGTAAGGAAGGTTTACTGTACATGTAAACAAGAGACTCAGTAAGGAAGGTTTACTGTACATATAAACAAGAGACTCAGTAAGGAAGGTTTACTGTACATATAAACAAGAGACTCAGTAAGGAAGGTCTACTGTACATATAAACAAGAGACTCAGTAAGGAAGGTCTACTGTACATATAAACAAGAGACTCAGTAAGGAAGGTTTACTGTACATATAAACAAGAGACTCAGTAAGGAAGGTCTACTGTACATATAAACAAGAGACTCAGTAAGGAAGGTCTCATACTGTACATATAAACAAGAGACTCAGTAAGGAAGGTCTACTGTACATATAAACAAGAGACTCAGTAGGAAGGTTACTCTACATATAAACAAGAGACTCAGTAAGGAAGGTCTACTGTACATATAAACAAGAGACTCAGTAAGGAAGGTTTACTCTACATATAAACAAGAGACTCAGTAAGGAAGGTCTACTGTACATATAAACAAGAGACTCAGTAAGGAAGGTTTACTCTACATATAAACAAGAGACTCAGTAAGGAAGGTCTACTGTACATATAAACAAGAGACTCAGTAAGGAAGGTTTACTGTACATATAAACAAGAGACTCAGTAAGGAAGGTCTACTGTACATATAAACAAGAGACTCAGTAAGGAAGGTTTACTGTACATATAAACAAGAGACTCAGTAAGGAAGGTTTACTGTACATATAAACAAGAGACTCAGTAAGGAAGGTTTACTGTACATATAAACAAGAGACTCAGTAAGGAAGGTTTACTGTACATATAAACAAGAGACTCAGTAAGGAAGGTTTACTGTACATATAAACAAGAGACTCAGTAAGGAAGGTTTACTGTACATATAAACAAGAGACTCAGTAAGGAAGGTTTACTGTACATATAAACAAGAGACTCAGTAAGGAAGGCTCTACATATAAACAAGAGACTCAGTAAGGAAGGTACATATAAACAGAGACTCAGTAAGGAAGGTTTACTGTACATATAAACAAGAGACTCAGTAAGGAAGGTTTACTCTACATATAAACAAGAGACTCAGTAAGGAAGGTCTACTGTACATATAAACAAGAGACTCAGTAAGGAAGGTTTACTGTACATATAAACAAGAGACTCAGTAAGGAAGGTTTACTGTACATATAAACAAGAGACTCAGTAAGGAAGGTTTACTGTACATATAAACAAGAGACTCAGTAAGGAAGGTTTACTCTACATATAAACAAGAGACTCAGTAAGGAAGGTTTACTGTACATATAAACAAGAGACTCAGTAAGGAAGGTCTACTGTACATATAAACAAGAGACTCAGTAAGGAAGGTTTACTCTACATATAAACAAGAGACTCAGTAAGGAAGGTCTACTGTACATATAAACAAGAGACTCAGTAAGGAAGGTTTACTGTACATATAAACAAGAGACTCAGTAAGGAAGGTTTACTGTACATATAAACAAGAGACTCAGTAAGGAAGGTTTACTCTACATATAAACAAGAGACTCAGTAAGGAAGGTCTACTGTACATATAAACAAGAGACTCAGTAAGGAAGGTTTACTGTACATATAAACAAGAGACTCAGTAAGGAAGGTTTACTGTACATGTAAACAAGAGACTCAGTAAGGAAGGTTTACTGTACATGTAAACAAGAGACTCAGTAAGGAAGGTCTACTCTACATATAAACAAGAGACTCAGTAAGGAAGGTTTACTGTACATATAAACAAGAGACTCAGTAAGGAAGGTTTACTGTACATATAAACAAGAGACTCAGTAAGGAAGGTCTACTCTACATATAAACAAGAGACTCAGTAAGGAAGGTTTACTGTACATGTAAACAGGAGACTCAGTAAGGAAGGTCTACTCTACATATAAACAAGAGACTCAGTAAGGAAGGTCTACTCTACATATAAACAAGAGACTCAGTAAGGAAGGTTTACTGTACATATAAACAAGAGACTCAGTAAGGAAGGTTTACTGTACATGTAAACAAGAGACTCAGTAAGGAAGGTTTACTGTACATATAAACAAGAGACTTAGTAAGGAAGGTTTACTCTACATATAAACAAGAGACTCAGTAAGGAAGGTTTACTCTACATATAAACAAGAGACTCAGTAAGGAAGGTCTACTGTACATATAAACAAGAGACTCAGTAAGGAAGGTTTACTGTACATATAAACAAGAGACTCAGTAAGGAAGGTTTACTGTACATATAAACAAGAGACTCAGTAAGGAAGGTTTACTCTACATATAAACAAGAGACTCAGTAAGGAAGGTTTACTGTACATATAAACAAGAGACTCAGTCAGGAAGGTTTACTGTACATGTAAACAAGAGACTCAGTAAGGAAGGTCTACTCTACATATAAACAAGAGACTCAGTAAGGAAGGTCTACTGTACATATAAACAAGAGACTCAGTAAGGAAGGTCTACTCTACATATAAACAAGAGACTCAGTAAGGAAGGTTTACTGTACATATAAACAAGAGACTCAGTAAGGAAGGTCTACTCTACATATAAACAAGAGACTCAGTAAGGAAGGTCTACTCTACATATAAACAAGAGACTCAGTAAGGAAGGTCTACTCTACATATAAACAAGAGACTCAGTAAGGAAGGTTTACTGTACATGTAAACAAGAGACTCAGTAAGGAAGGTTTACTGTACATATAAACAAGAGACTCAGTAAGGAAGGTTTACTGTACATGTAAACAAGAGACTCAGTAAGGAAGGTTTACTGTACATATAAACAAGAGACTCAGTAAGGAAGGTTTACTGTACATATAAACAAGAGACTCAGTAAGGAAGGTTTACTGTACATATAAACAAGAGACTCAGTAAGGAAGGTTTACTGTACATATAAACAAGAGACTCAGTAATGAAGGTCTACTCTACATATAAACAAGACTCACCTCAGACTCATGTGTTAGTGCCAGCACGTGCGAGTCACCGGCAGATATGTCGACGATCCGTAGCCCCGCCAGATCTTCAATTGGCCGTGGCCTCAGCATTGTGGCCTCTGCTGACCCTAAGGCCAGACAAGGACCAGTGCCCCACACCCAGACCTGAAAATGTGCGTTGTCACCTCCCTGGACCTGTCCAGCAAGTCACACAAGGCAGACAACATCAGCATGGTTGAGGCAGTGGGATAGGAGTGATCACAAACTCAACTAACTTATATACAGTAAACCATAAGACGTGAAACTTAAAACATTACTACAGTATGTTAGCATGTTTATTTGGACACTATGCCAGAGATGGTGGTCCTCACTAATTATTACTTTATATATATATATATATATATATATATATATATATATATATATATATATATATATATATATATATATATATATATATATATATATATATATATATATATATATATATATATATATAAATACACACAGTTGGCCCTTCACATACGCGGGTTTAGCATACACAGATTCGCAAATACGCGGATTGCCCTGCAGGAGGAATATTCTGTACATTGAAGTAATTGAAGTACATTCAAATCGCGCGCGGCACCGCACACCACCGCCACCCCACACACACACACGTGCGTCACGCCACCCTGCGCTCCCTCACTCAGTCAGTTTCGCTGTAACCACACTTGTGTTGACATCAGCATTGTAGGTCAACCCTGATTTTTTGACCAAAAAATCGTTAATTTATGATATTCCTTGTTTATAGGTAGACCCAAGTTTTTGAGGGTATTGGAACAACAAAACCTTCAGTAAAAACACTCTACGTCCTATAAACTGAGGCTCACCGTGCCTGAAACGCCGAGTGCCGAAGGCAAATTGTTTACCATTTATTATTACGACACTTTGCACTGAAACGCGGGTAGTTTCAACAAGAATATTGTATATTTCCATTCAAGTATTTATTCAAGTCAATTAGGAGGGAATATTATTGTAATACAACAGTTTTTTAACTGAAAACCATTCGAAAAGCGATTACGGTAACATCTTTTGAATGAAAGAAAGCAAAAGTCATTGTTTTCGTCACGATTTTATCCCACTTTCCACTGTAATACGTACGTCATTTCAGCAAAAATATTACATTTCCGTGAATGTATTATATCAAGCACAGTATGAATAGAATATCACTAATATAACAGTATTTTAACCGACAACTATTAAAAAAACGAGAAACATATCTTGAACATAGGAAGGTTAGGTAAAGTCTTTTGTTTTCATGTAGTTTATCCTAATTTACATTGAAATACATTAAGTTTCAGCAAAACTACTATTTATTTCTGAGAATAAGGAAATGTAATATTTTTGCTGAAATGACGTACGTATTACAGTGGAAAGTGGGATAAAATCGTGACGAAAGCAATGACTTTCGCTTTCTTTCGTTCAAAAGATATTACCGTAATCGCTTTTCGAATAGTTTTCAGTTAAAAACTGTTGTATTACAATAATATTCTATCCTAATTCACTTGTGGTGCAACAGTTTTTTAACTGAAAACGATTCGAAAAACACGTGTACCGTCTAGCTGATACGGCAGAGCCCGGGTCGAGGAGGCTTTGTTTTTTCATCGGCCCTTCTTAAGCAGCCTTTAATTTTAGCGTACGTTGAAATTGTGTTTACCAGTAGTATATTCTTATGTTCTTGCTTCTTATTTTCCAGAAATATGACAAGTTTGTATATAGTACAATGTTACAGTACTTTTAATTTACAAGTATTCATTTTTAAAAATACAGAAGACACCAAACAAATACTAGTACGGATATTTGTGCGACTCTCCCGCCAAAAAAAACCAAACAGCTGGTACTCTCTCCCTCAGCCCTACCAAAAATAGCCCAATGACATCTTTCTTGTTTATTCTCTTCCAATTTCTCACTTTAACTGGTATTTTTTACTTCATATCGCCAACATCAGATAAACTACAGTAATTGAGGTTAGACACTGTTATAAATTTGATCACCAGGTACTGGCAGGATGCAGTTAGAACCACCTGACCCTACCAACAGTGTTGCAAGTCAGACACAGCATTTTTTTTTTTTACATTTTTGGTGTCATCATTTGTTAATTTTTTTTTTCTGTGGGGTTTGCACAATAGTAAACTGTTTTACCTACAGTATTGAAAAACAATTTGGGAAAAGAAATACTCGGTAACTTAAAATTTTAAACGGAAAATCTTGAAACTGGCAACTGTGTGCTGAAGACGATGACAAGGAAAATTATTTTGATGGATTTTCATGAAAATATTCAGAAATATGGTATCGTAGTATTTATTCAAGTGAATTAGGATAGAATATTATTGTAATAAAAAAAATTTTTAACTGAAAACCATACGAAAAGCGATCACGGTAAAATCTTTTGAACAACAAAAGAAAGCGAGTCATTGTTTTCGTCATGATTTTATCCCACTTTCCACTGTAATACGTACGTCATTTCAGCAAAAATATTACATTTCCATATTTATTTCTGCGAATATATTCATTCGGTCACAGTTAAGGTAAAATATACTTGTGATGTAATATCTTAATGAAAATACCCGGTATTTAGAAATACGGTATCGTAGTTTTCTTTTGTTTCAAATTTAATTAACAAAGATTGATGTTTCAAATGTAATGAAAAAAAATTTATGTACAGTACCTATAAATAAACTTTAATAAATGAATACTTTGTTTTACATCGTCCTGTGCTACCATACCATGCATTTGGCTACTTTGGGCTTGCTATGATGACGCAAGAGATCTGCCCTGGCAACTGTACCGACACTCACAGCTGGTGGTGCGTTGGTGCATCGTTTCCATTGTTTACTGGTAGTTAATAGTAAATATTTTTCAACCTAACGAAACTATTACCCGTTTAGAGGTCGACCCCAATTTTTTGCCAAATAATTTGGTCTTAAAAACTCGTACACACAGGTATATACAGTAAATAAGGACATGGGGGGCCAGGGTTTTTTTTAGGGGCAAAAGTACACAGACTTTTAACATTCACGGTATCTCTGTTACCTAACCCCCGCATGTTAATGGCCGACTGTGTGTGTGTGTGTGTGTGTGTGTGTGTGTGTGTGTGTGTGTGTATATATATATATATATATATATATATATATATATATATATATATATATATATATATATATATATATATATATATATATATATATATATATATATATATATATATATATATATATATATATATATATATATATATATATATATATATATATATATATATATATATATATATATAGGTTGACAACCCTTTATCCGAAATTCCAAAAAAAAAGCTCTGAAAACCAAAGTTTTTTTTTTTTGGGTTAATTTTTTTTTTTTTTTTTTTTTTTAAACAGGGATTAGCCCACCGGGGCACAGATCACTGACCCACATCAGGGCCTGGGGGGCGAAAATGTAGGAGGAGGTGGGCGCCTCGAACTGGTTAACTATGTTACCGATAGGGGCAAATGGTTTCAGTCTCAATAAACAAGAATTTACAGTTGCCAACGCTCTAAGGTACAGTAAGCCAGTAGAAGGTTTGCCCTCCCATTGTGTGTGTGGCTCTTCCTATGACGTCGATCACGCCCTGGTGTGCAAGAAGGGGGGCTTCATATGCATGAGGCATGACGAAGTAAGGGATCTCACAGCAAATATGTTGAAGGAAATCTGCCATGATGTCAGGGTAGAACCGACCCTCCTTCCATTGGACGGTGAGATTTTCCAACATAGGACTTCAAACATATCCAACGAAACCCGTGTTGACGTCAGTGCTCGAGGATTCTGGACGTGGGGACAGCGAGCCTTCTTCGACATCAGGATTTTTTATCCCATGGCCGCATGTCACCATAACTTAGCTCTAGATGCTGCACACAGGAGGAATGAGAACGACAAGATAAGGGCATACGGGGAGAGAATTCAGAAAGTTGATCAAGGCAGCTTCACTCCTCTAGTGTTCACAACCTCTGGTGGGATGGGACCAAGTGCAAGATGTTTCTACGCCAGACTCGCGGAGGTGATCTCCGAACAGAAGCAGCAGCCCAGAAGTTACAGCCTGGATGAGATGTTGACTGTCCTTCTCTCTCCTTCGGTCGGCTTTGCTCTGCCTCAGGGGAACGAGAGCATCGGCCCCAAAGCTGACAACAGCTGCAGATATTGACTATGAGGCTGCAGTCACTGAATGCCTCATAGATCTGCAGCTCAACTAATTCAACACAGATAGGATAGATACTTATGTATTAGGATATTTAATATTAAGGTAATAAAATGGCAGCGAAGGTGTGGCTATTGGGGGAGGCTGGAGGCCATGTTTAAAAAAAAAATAATAATAAATAAAAAAAAGTAGCAATAGTAGTAGATGCATAATAGAGGTGGCAAAGGATGATGTTAGGGCAGCAGCACGGAACCTGCAAGTTTGTGCTGGCCACCAGGCTGGCGGGGAAGCTGCCATTCACTCCATGAGAACGATATTTGAGCAGCGTGACTGTGAGGCCGTTCTCCTGGAAGAAGCTTCAAACGCATTCAACATACTTAACCGCAAGGCCGCACTGCACAACATTAAGATCAAGTGTCCAAGCTTTGCAATGTATGTTGAAAACTCCTATAGGAATCCATCAGACCTCTACATAGTAAACAACAAGGCTCTAAGAGGTGATACCATCATACAGTCAACTGAGGGAACAACGCAGGGGGACCCTGTTGCAATGGCAATGTACGTAATAGGCCTATCCATGCTCCAACACACAATAAAATTTGAAACAACTGAGGTCAAGCAAGTGACGTATGCTGATGACCTTACAGGAGCAGGAAAAGTGGAGTACATCAAAAAGTGGTGGGACTTGGTAACATCACAAGGTCCACAAATAGGGTACCACCCAAACGCCAGCAAGTCCTTCCTCATTGTGAAGCCAAAACATTATGAACAGGCAATGGAGGTGTTCGGCAGAAGTGAGGTCAAAATAACAAAGGATGGCCAAAGACACTGAGGCGCAGTAATTGGCACGACGGACTTCAAGACCGAGTACATAACGGGAAAGGTGAATAATTGGGTTAGGGAAATCCAAGCTCTGTTGATAATGCTAACACAGAGCCACATGCAGCTTTTGAGGCATTCACTCATGGAGTCAAGCATCACTGGAACTACCTGTTGCGCACTATCTCTGATATCGGACCCCTCCTCCACCCTCTGAAAGAAGCTATCAGCTTCAATTTTATTCCCAAATTAGTGAAACACCCTCACTTAACCCTAGCAGAAAGATCACTCCTTGCACTACCACCGAGACTGGGAGGAATGGGATTGACCAATCCAGAGGAGATTGCTGCCACCCAACATCAAAACTCAGTTAAGCTCACGGCAGCCCTCACTGACCACATAATTGCTCAGAACACAATAGAGGAGGTGGATACCAGTGAAGTAAACAAGATTAGAAGGTCCATTATGACAGAACGACAGCACAGCCAAAGTGATAAGTTGCAGCAACTGTTGCTGCAAGCACCAGAGAATTTTAAGAAAAAAAGGTAGCTATAGCGCAGGAGGTGGGCGCTTCGAACTGGTTAACTACGTTACTGATAAAGGCAAATGATTTCAGTCTCAATAAACAACAATTTACAGTTGCCAACGCTCTAAGGTACAGTAGGCCAGTAGAAGGTTTGCCCTCCCATTGTGTGTGTGGCTCTTCCTATGACGTCGATCACGCCCTGGTGTGCAAGAAGGGGGGCTTCATATGCATGAGGCATGACGAAGTAAGGGATCTCACAGCAAATATGTTGAAGGAAATCTGCCATGGTGTCAGGGTAGAACCGACCCTCCTTCCATTGGATAGTGAGATTTTCCAACATAGGACTTCAAACACATCCAACGAAGCCCATGTGGACGTCAGTGCTCGAGGATTCTGGACGCGGGGTCAGCGAGCCTTCTTCGACATCAGGATTTTTACCCCATGGTCGCATGTCACCGTAAATTAGCTCTCGATGCTGCACACAGGAGGAATGAGAACGACAAGATAAGGGCATACGGGGAGATAATTCAGAAAGTTGATCAAGGCAGCTTCACTCCTCTAGTGTTCACAACCTCTGGTGGGATGGGACCAAGTGCAAGATGTTTCTACGCCAGACTCGCGGAGGTGATCTCCGAACAGAAGCAGCAGCCCAGAAGTTACAGCCTGGATGAGATGTTGAATGTCCTTCTCTCTCCTTTGGTCGGCTTTGCTCTGCCTCCAGGAATAGGAGCATAAACAAAGCAGAAAACAGTTGCAGATATTGACTGTGAGGCAACAGTCACTGAATGCCACATAAATCTCTTGGCTCAACTAACCCCAACACAGCTAGGATAGATACTTGTATGTATTGGGATGAATTAATATTGAGTATTAAATGGTGGCAAAGGTGTATTGGGGGGAGGCTGAGACATTAAAAAAAAAAAAAAAAAAAATAGTAATAATAATAATAATAATAATAATAATAATAATAATAATAATAATAATAAATAATATCATGCGCTAAATAATAATAATAATAATAATAATAATAATAATAATAATAATAATAATAATAATAATAATAATAATAATAATTCAAAGTAAATAAAATTAATAATAAAATAAATAAATAATAAAACAATAATGAAAATAATAACAATAACAATATATGTATGTTGTGTTGTCAATAGTAAGAGAAACAATTGAGACCCTACAATTGTGTGTAAATGAGGCAGAAAGTCAGATCAGCAACCTGGGACTTGGTCACAATTTTCGTGATGCCATATGGCAGCAGGGTCTACCATTAGACAACACATTATGCTTCCAACATCTTTCCAGGCGGTAGTACCTCCCTGTTTGATAGCTGCCTACTGCAGTTGTTTCTGAATGTGAACTAACAGAGTCAGACCAAACACTTGAGTGCAGGCTACTATAACACTCTCACCAACTGGCTAGTGTCCAAATACAAAATAACAGCATCATGCAAACATAAAATCCAACTCAAACACATTTGTGAATTATGAGAAGATTTGTTAAAACCAATTACCAGTCATTAATAACTAATACTGTTTATTGCACCAAAATAAATAAAACCTTTTATAATAACCCAGGAAGCTGCTCCATACATATATACATATACTGTACATGCAATTAAATAATGGGAAGTCAAAATAAATATAATATAAATGTACTTCTTTGTCAACTTGTGAATGTGTAGTCTGTACATGCTTAGTAATGTTGTACTGTACACTCACAACTTACGAGTAATAGTGATGTTGTACTGTACACTCACAACTTATACTGTAACTCAAGTAACTCCTGTACTTAAAGTAACTCAGGTAACTCTTGTATACACAGCCAGCTAGATGGTGGCAAAAAACAGATCTGAATGTTTCTGCAACAATGAGTGTAATACTATACTACTAAAAGAAAAATACTGTACTGTACTGTACTGTACTGTACTGTACTGTACTGTACTGTACAGTACTGTACTGTACTGTACACCTTAGCGAATTGTTACTTTGCCTTACCATTTGTTGGTCCAACCCTGAACAACACACCTGATGGCAGTTCTGCCAGAACTGCCATCAGGCAAGGAAAATGGGTGTTAAAAATAGATGATGATGATGATGATGATGATGAAGATAGAGGCAGTAACCAACTCGTGTGTTCACTGATGGTCTCAAAGGAAGGCCAATAATGACAATACCAAACATGATATAACTGGGGAATGTAGCCCAACATGACTCCATCAGTCATGGGGTAGATTTTAACATTCATTACTTGCCTTAAGGTTCAATAGTGATTAAAAAAACATCTGAGCCTCAGGGATATATGGACTGCTGTCACTAAACTAAACAATAAGAACAATTATCAGTCTCCCAAGTTTTGAAAAGATGATTATCAAGGTAAAAACTGTCTCTCATTCTCAGAGAGTAATTGTGAGCTATCTCAGACCAGCCTACTAGAGAGATGGGCCTAACTAAGGAGATGGACACAGGGCCCCATTAACCCTGAGACTGCTCTCTGAGAAGTAAGGACAAACAAAATCATCTTTGTTGGAGTCAAAACAACTCCTCTACAACAACACTCCAGGAACCCCATTGTGAGGATCAGTTCACTTGTAATGACCACAAAGCCTAACAGTCTTGGGAGTCCTCATATGACATGTTTTATTTGGTGATAAAATCTTATAATAAATTGTCCTATTTGTCTGACAAACACTATGTAACTTTTGGCATATTTTCTGCACACACACAGATATTCTCAAGTAAATGTCATTTGTATTCTGGACGGCTTGGAGAGCACTATTTCTCAATACAGTATAAGTTTAGATAACATGACAACCATATCCAGACCTCGAAAATAGATAGGCTCATTCCAAGCTCTGAAACAGACACAGTACAGTACAGTATGTACACTGACCAAACTTGTAGAGAAACACTAAACCCAGGAGTTAATTCCCCGCCCCCCTCCCCCCAGTAGCTCACTGCCAAGACCCTGTGACGAGGCTTGTATCATCAACCCCCCAAAACAACTACACCTGTACACTATAAGTATTTTGGTTATTATGGTCTGTAGGTAGTCTGCCCACTTAAGGATATTGAGTAAAATCAGACTTATATAAAACTCAAGTTAGGTTATGGTAGGTGGGTTGAGGAGTGCCAGTACTGTACTCTACTGTATATCAGAAGCCTCTTACTCAAGTATCACTTACTAATACTGTACAGTACACGCTGGCAAGTGTTCGCAAGTCTAAATTTATTGCCTATAAGTTCAATTTTTTATAAAATTTCAGAAAAACTGGCAATAGTGTCAGCGTACTTAGTGAAGACTACAAAAACCAGCCAAGAGACAACAGCTTAATTTAGACTCAAAACTGGAAGATGACCCAGAGCCAGACACAGTGGTTGACACCCAGCATCCACGGGGAGCACACAGTGGTTGACACCCAGCGTCCACGGGGAGCACACAGTGGTTGACACCCAGCATCCACGGGGAGCACACAGTGGTTGACACCCAGCGTCCACGGGGAGCACACAGTGGTTGACACCCAGCGTCCACGGGGAGCACACAGTGGTTGACACCCAGCATCCACGGGGAGCACACAGTGGTTGACACCCAGCGTCCACGGGGAGCACACAGTGGTTGACGCAGGCGTCACGGGGGAGCACACGATGAGTTGACACCCAGCGTCACA
Organism: Homarus americanus; assembly: GCF_018991925.1. Classification (NCBI taxonomy): domain Eukaryota; kingdom Metazoa; phylum Arthropoda; class Malacostraca; order Decapoda; family Nephropidae; genus Homarus; species Homarus americanus. The sequence continues at coordinate 9,992,194 of NW_024733231.1, forward strand.
GAGGCACACAATGTGGTTGACGCAGCATCCGCAGGGCACACAGTGGTTGACTTACCCAGCGTCCGCAGGAGCACAGTGGTTGGCTGCCCAAGCGTCCGCGGGGAGCACACGATGAACACCCAAGCGTCACAGGAGCACACAGTGGTTGACACCCAGCGTCCACAGAGAGCACACAGTGAATTTGACACCGAAAAGCGTCACGAGGGAGCACTGATGGTTGTTTAGCGTCCACGGGGAGCACACAGTGGTTGACACCCAGCGTCCACGGGGAGCACACAGTGGTTGACACCCAGCGTCCACGGGGAGCACACAGTGGTTGACACCCAGCGTCCACGGGGAGCACACAGTGGTTGACACCCAGCGTCCACGGGGAGCACACAGTGGGTGGAGTAAACCCACAGTATGACACTAAGCAGCCACACCCCCTGAAGGATTCCTCTACAACCTCATACACAACACAAGAAAATATATACAGTAATTTCTCAAAAGGAAATATTATGTACAGGTCTAACCACTGCGATAACCTAGTGTACTATTATTCAACACCCTAAATATTAGGCACTGTAAAGCCATTTCCAATTACAGCAGAGTGTGCCATTACATTTGACCAAGCACCAGCAGGTGGGCTAATACTGCATAGTTAACCATAAGATTGGAATCATACCATTAGGTTTTCTCTCAATAAAATTTGGGTTTTGTTGGCCCTGTACTGCACAGTACAGTACTGTATAACAAAATGCCACCTAAACTTAGGTTAGTTGTCAGACAGCAATAAAAGCTCTGATAATATATAAATAACAAAAACAGTCTCCACTGTTAATCAAAGTGTTTAGAGAGTGAACCTTGCTTAATGCTCCTAACATAAGCTGTACACAGAGAGAGAAACATTCACTTGTTCTGGCAGAAACAGAGGACTGACCCAGATAAAGATGGTTTATAAGAGAAGTTAAATGATCCACCAGCTGGTGTGTGAGTTACTCATTACCTTCAACTGTGACTGGTGACAATTTCCTACAAATAATAGGACATATAATAACTACAGTTCTAGCCACCACTGTAGAGGGCTCTTGGGTTTTAAGCTCAAACTTAGTTGGTAAAATGTGAGCCACCTGAGCCAGACATCATGTTATAAGCTTTACACATTATTAATAAGACAACCAAAAAACTTCCCCTTTCCACAATAAACAAGAACACGCTCATCACAGGTTGAATGAGTTGAGATACATACATGTAGTTGTTGGGTGGCGAACTGAAGCGATGAAAGCATTAGCTTTATCCTTACTGATGATAAGTTAGCTCCTACCAAACTTGCTAAGGTAATCCTGGGCCATAACTATGGCAGGCAAAGATGATAAATGAAGGATTCATCCTGAAATGTCATTTTATGGCCAATCCTTAAATTAGGTGTATTGAGTATAGCCAACACTGAACAACTGATCATAACCCCACACACCTGGCACAGCTGCAACAGGTGTTGGAGGTTAGAGCAGACACCAAGACTCTCCTCACAGGAACAACCTGATAATACTAAATCCACTTTACTCTAGCTGGCCCAGAAGCCACGCCTCCTTTCTACGCTAAAAAGTAGCTGATTGGTCCATAAAAAGTGTTCATTTACCTCTGCATTTATCACACTAATATGTTCACAGTTTATAATTAGACATGATCTTTTCAATAATTATGTTAAAAATTACAAACATAAAAATGCAAATGATTTCAAGGCATTAGCACTTCAAAGAGGATGTTAAAAATTTTAAGATATGTATAACGAACGGTTGAAGTCAGAGACAAAAGTTGCGTTCGGATGAAGCCTGTCCATTATTTCTTTGTTTTGTAGCAAACAGAAAGTAAACAAACAAATAACACCAAACAGAACACAATAGACAATTACCAACAGTGTCTCACGGTTCAGTTAAGACTGGAATTTTCCACTCTGTACTGAGGAAAGTTTTCCCCAAGTCTATACTATGCATACAGCTGTATATTTATTTATGCAAAAACCACTGTACACATACAATATATTGTAAATAATGTATACTACTACTTTACTGTGTGACCGGTGGTGCAATGGTCAGCATGCTCACCTCACAAGCCAGCGGACCCGAGTTCGATCCCCGGGCAGGGAGAAGCAACGGGCAGTTTTCTTTACGCCATTTGCCTCTGTCTCCCCAGCAGTAATTGGGGACCTGGATGTTAATCGATTTGCGGATCGTGTTCCGGGGTGATGGTTAGCCGGTGCAGTTAGCGAGTTGTCCGGCCTTCTTGAACTTTTCCTAACACTGGGTCATTCAGCTTGTTAACTCAGGTTGTGGTTGTTGTGTTGGCGACAGCTTCTACACCTCAAACAAATTCACACCTAAGTGGCCCTTGGGCAGGCCATCCTCTTACACAGAAGCAACCATTATATACTATACTCACCAGCAGATGCTGTGTCTTGAGCCTAACATTAGGCATACACCGTCCACTCTGCTGAATGTAATGCGTAACTATAATCACTTTTTATGTCTTACGCCTGAGATGGAGGTGGGGTGGAGATGCGTGGGTCATGTTACTGGCCTGACCAGATGTAATGTCAGATCACCCATTGTTCGGGTGGGTCTCATGACCCGAAGATATCTTGAGCAAAGACAAAAGTTAAGGTGCTCCAGTGTTTCCCATTTACTGAATAATATGTAACTTATTGTAATCACTTTTGACATTTTTAACACTGTATTCTTGGCTGATTGTGTCCTGGTACAGTAATGTACAGTACTGCACAACAGAAATTTATACAAAAACAGCAGTAAGTGAGCGATCAACCTTGTACAATGGCAGAGGGCTAGGTGTGTGTGTCATGATGCTAGGCTTAGAGAGGATAAGCTGGGAGATGCATCAGCCTATCACAGTCACATGACACCATTAGCCAATTGCAGCGCACGAGCTTACGGCCCAAGTGGTTTACCCACCCATGTGCCTGGCACAGAAGAATGTGGCGGAGGATGATTCAACCTTTCGGAAGTCCCAGATCATTTGTTCCCAGGCCCAGAACGGAAAGGTTCGAAGAACGCAGAATTGAGAAAAATTTTCCAAAAAAATTCCAGACCAATTTCCATTTTGGCTATTGGAGAGTTCATGGGATTGGGGAGTCCAGCTAACGGGGAGATTACTGTACATATTTACAAATATCTTCACTTAAAAAGGTAAAGAGAATAATCACAAAACATTAAAACAAATTGTTTAACACATTAGTGAATCAGACATATTCTTGTTTACAAATTCTAACACAGTGGTGCTGCGTTATTTGCCGACTTGGTTTTGGTTGTGCTGGTACTAGCTCTTTTATTTGTGATAAATTGCCCCCTATATCTTTATTATGGCCTCTAAATGCCCAGCACAAAGCCAATCTCTATCTTGCAAGGATTCCAGTAATGCATGTTATATTCGGCTAATTTTAGTCTGACATTTTATAAGATAAAAACTTTAAGCCTTAAACTACCTCCACCCTGTTTTGGGAATGCTTCTTTGGGAGGCTTCTTACCCCAGAACCCCAAAAATATATTGTCCGAATCTTCAGAAATTCGGATTTACAGGGTCCGAATCTTCGAGGGTTCACTGTATTTAGAGAGTAATGACAACTTATATTTCACGACAATTCCAATTCTTCTATACTGTACTGTACGGTACTGACAAAAATATGACGAGTAAAAGAGACTTAACTGTGATATGTGTCCAAACAGCCACCCACCTGCCCAAGACAATGTGTTTCCCTTCTATTGGATCTATTCAATACAAGTGACATTACACAATATTCATGCAATATATACATTACCAAAATGACACTTATATTTCTAGGTTACTACCAAAACACCAAAACTACAGTAACTAGAGTATTTCCCCTCTAACCTGGCCAGTAAGTCACGCCCCTTATAGAAAATTCAAATTAAATGTGTTCACAATAGGTAAGCAGATCTGTTATTATCTAAAATAATGTTTAATAACTGGACAATCAAAATGCAAATGATTTCAAGGCATTAGCACTTCAGAGAGATGTTAGAAAAACTTAAATAATGTATTATGGGTCAATATAAATATGCTCTTATATACACACAGTCCAGGGGAGGTAAAACACTCAAGGGAACCAATGAGTTATTTGTGGCTTATGGGCCGGGTTAGCGTGGAAACACTATAATTATGTTAGCCAGAAACACCTGTCTATGCATGATAAACCAGAGACAAGCTAACAATTAAACTGGTGAGCAAGTAAGGCTGTCAGAGATACCATACTACAGTACTTTATAATGCCATGCACTTTAGTGTCACTTTCCTTATGGTCACATAAGTGTGTAAATAAGAATACAGTACAAATATTTAACTCAGTAGAAGTACAAAAAAAATCTTGCCTGCATGAGAGAGGCAAGAAGGAGAGGGAAGGAAAGGTACTAAAGAACAGGTTGTGCCTTCCATCTTGCTGATGTGTGTCTCCAAGCAGAGGACCAAGTAAAGCCCCATACCTATAGTGCACTTTCATACTTAACAAGAATGCAATAGAAACATTTTAATTGATAAAAATTAAGTTTCCAGCACCCAAGACCTGGAGAACGGCTAGAAAAGAGAAACAATTAATTAATGAACAATGTTTTGCTTGGTTAAATCATTAAAGTCAGCTTCCTGTCTCAGGGAACACTTCCACCACACAAACATCATCACTAAGAGGGGAGTGCAGCATATCATTGGTAACTATAACAAGGATTTATAAAATTCACTTTATTATGACCTCCTCTTTCTGCCACACAATACAGTAATAACACTCAATACATTCAATATAAACATGTACAGTAATCATAAGCAGCATAATGTTATGTACAAAGAAATAAAATAACGACATAAATCTGGACAAAACTTTCTTGTGCTGTACTGTAAATTTTATTTACCTACTGTATGGCGGCTACAGCATGATGTACTAATAATATACAGGTTGACCCTCTCTTATCTGGCATTTCATCAAACGGCAACTTCCAATAAATGGCACATGTATAAAAAAATATATTCTGTGGTACACTTGGCCATTAATCCAATAACTGCAGTTATTTGCTAGAAGAAAAAAAATATGAGTTACATTTTTTCTTGAAGATATAAAATTTTGAAGCCATAAAAACTTTGTATGTATTATGGGTGGTGAGTTAAGAGTCTATGTAATAAGGCAGAGAATAACTGGTAACTGCTGAGCACTGGTTGTTGTTGTGGGGCAAGAGGTGGTCGTGGTGGTTAAGCGGTGGATTTTGTGGTGAAAAGTGAGTGGTAAGCCCTTACATAGGTGTGGGTGAGGGGCCACTGAGAACAAGAGGAGGGGGAGGGTGATGAGGCATAAATCATTCCAAGATGATGATAGAAATTTGATCTGAGGCTCCACCAGCCTTGTGTCTCACTCTAGACTGTCTACCAATCATAGTCATTCCATTCTTATTATGATTTTGGTGCACAGCTTTACATTCATGCCACCAAATGCCAATTGCCTTAAGACGATGATGGTGGTTTTGCACCAAATCTTATTAAAATGATGACAGCAGTTAAAGGGTTAATGGCATGTTCACCCACCATCTACAGTACTGTAGTTGTCCAGTTGGCCACACTCAATTTTGCAATGATGTCATGACCACCCCAAAAGACAAAACACTAATAACATAACATCATCATATTACAGTCATTTTCCACTCTTGTGTGTGTTAGCTTTGGTTATCTAATGGCAGCTCTCTTAACAGGTTCTTAGCTCTAATAACATTTCTTACAACCTCTCCCCATGTTATTCTAGACCTGTCCCTGGTTCTCCTCCCCTCCACATTAAGACTCATGACTCAACTGGTCTCCTCCATTCTCTCCACATGCCCAAACCATCTCAGCCAGCCTCTACCCTCAATACCCAGCTGCTCTCTTAGTTTTGAACAGGTCCTCCTGTCATTCACTATCATATAACACATCCACCTCACCATTCTCACTTCAGCTCACTCAAGTTTACTTAAGTCATCCTCTTTAACTGCCTATATTTCACTGCCACACAACATCACACTTCTCACACCAGCCACATACATTCTTCCCTTCACACGAAGGGAAAGTCTTCTTGTTGTCAATAAAGGCAGCAGTTTCTAAACCACCTCCAGACTCTTACAACTGAGCAGGTTTCACCACCCCCACCAGCACTGGTCAAGTCACCCAGGTAACAGAACTTATCATCACAGTCCAGGGACTCTGCACATGATTTTCACTCATTATTTCATGTATCATGCAGTTATTAAGTATTACGGTCACATCAATTGCATATGCCAGATGAGGGAGAGTTAACCTGTACTGTAGCAAAATTTAATTTAGTGTACAGTACTGTGCTGTTCCTGCTGTCATGGAGAGCAGTTCAACAGTAACCTAGAAAACACTTCCACAGCCACTTTGACATACAGTAAACTCTTGTTTGTTCAGAGGGAAAATTGGTTTCATGATCTATTTTTTGAATATAGTGCAACAATAAAGAACAGTCCACCATACTCCTACAACAGTGTACAACACAGTCCACCATACTCCTACAACAGTGTACAACATAGTCCACCATAATCCTACAACAGTGTACAACACAGTCCACCATACTCCTACAACAGTGTATAACACAGTCCACCATACTCCTACAACAGTGTATAACACAGTCCACCATACTCCTACAACAGTGTACAACACAGTCCACCATACTCCTACAACAGTGTATAACACAGTCCACCATACAACAGTGTATAACACAGACCACCATACTCCTACAACAGTGTAAAACACAGTCCACCATACTCCTACAACAATGTACAACACAGTCCACCACTACAACAGTGTACAACACAGTCCACCATACTCCTACAACAGTAAAACACAGTCCACCATACTCCTACAACAGTGTACAACACAGTCCACCATACTCCTACAACAGTGTACAACACAGTCCACCATACTCCTACAACAGTGTACAACACAGTCCACCATACTCCTACAACAGTGTATAACACAGTTCACCATACTCCTACAGCAGTGTATAACACAGTCCACCATACTCCTACAACAGTGAATAACACAGACCACCATACTACTACAACAGTGAATAACACAGTCCACCATACTCCTACAACAGTGTATAACACAGTCCACCATACTCCTACAACAGTTTATAACACAGTCCACCATACTCCTACAACAGTGTACAACACAGTCCACCATACTCCTACAACAGTGTACAACACAGTCCACCATACTCCTACAACAGTGTAAAACACAGTCCACCATACTCCTACAACAGTGTATAACACAGTCCACCATACTCCTACAACAGTGTATAACACAGTCCACCATACTCCTACAACAGTGTAAAACACAGTCCACCATACTCCTACAACAGTGTACAACACAGTCCACCATACTCCTACAACAGTGTACAACACAGTACAACCACACAGTCCACCATACCCTACAACAGTGTACAACACAGTCCACCATACTCCTACAACAGTGTACAACACAGTCCACCATACTCCTACAACAGTGTATAACACAGTTCACCATACTCCTACAGCAGTGTATAACACAGTCCACCATACTCCTACAACAGTGAATACCATACCTACAACAGTGAATAACACAGTCCACCATACTCCTACAACAGTGTATAACACAGTCCACATACTCCTACAACAGTGTATAACACAGTCCACCATACTCCTACAACAGTGTACAACACAGTCCACCATACTCCTACAACAGTGTACAACACAGTCCACCATACTCCTACAACAGTGTACAACAGCATACCCACAGAAAACACAGTCCACATACTCCTACAACAGTGTATAACACAGTCCACCATACTCCTACAACAGTGTATACACAGTCCACCATACTCCTCATGATAACACAGTCCACCATACCCTACAACAGTGTATACACAGTCCACCATACTCCTACAACAGTGTATAACACAGTCCACCATACTCCTACAACAGTGTAGCAACAGTCCACCATACTCCTACAACAGTGTATAACACAGTCCACCATACTCCTACAACAGTGTACAACACAGTCCACCATACTCCTACAACAGTATAACACAGTCCACCATACTCCTACAATATGAATACAGTCCACTATACTCCTCAACAGTGTAACAACCATACTCCTCCACAGTGATAACACATCCACCATATTCCTACAACAGTGTAACACAGTCCACCATACTCCTACAACAGTATAACACAGTCCACCATACTCCTACACAGTGTACAACACAGCCACCATACTCCTACAACAGTATAGTCCACCATACTCCTACAACAGTGTATAACACAGTCCACCATATTCACAACAGTGTATAACACAGTCATACTCCTACAACAGTGTATACAGTCCACCATATTCCTACAACAGTGTATAACACAGTCCACCTATACCCCATGATAACACAGTCCACCATACTCCCACAACAGTGTATAACACAGTCCACCATACTCTACAACAGTGAACACAGTCCACCATACTCCTACAACAGTGTAATAACACAGTCCACCATACTCCTACCAACAGTGTATAACACAGTCCACCATACTCACAACAGTATAACACAGTCCACCATACTCCTACAACAGTGTATAACACAGTCCACCATACTCCTACAACAGTGTATACACAGTCCACCATACTCCTACAACAGTGCAAACACAGTCCACCATACTCCTACAACAGTGTATAACACAGTCCACCATACTCCTACAACAGTGTATAACACAGTCCACCATACTCCTCAACAGTGAACAGTCCACATACTCCACAACAGTATAACACCACCATACTCCTACAACAGGATAATCACCATACCCTACAACAGTATACAGTCCACCATATCCACAACAGTGCAAACAGTCCACCATACTCCTACAACAGTGTATAACACAGTCCACTATACTCCTACAACAGTGTATAACACAGTCCACCATAATTCTACATGAAACAGTCCAATTACAACAGTGTATAACACAGTCCACCATACTCCTACAACAGTGTATAACACAGTCCACCATACTCCTACAACAGTGTATAACACAGTCCACATACCCTCAACAGGTACAACACAGTCCACCATACTCCTACAACAGTGTAACACCACCATACTCCTACAACAGTGTATAACACAGTCCACTATACCCTACAACAGTGTATAACACAGTCCACCATACTCCTACAACAGTGTATAACACAGTCCACCATACTCCTCAACAGTGATAACACAGTCCACCATACTCTACACAGTGTATAACAGTCCACTATACTCCTACAACAGTGTATAACACAGTCCACCATACTCCTACAACAGTGATAACACAGTCCCATTCCTAAACAGTATAACACATCCACTATACCCCACAACAGTGTATAACAAGTCCACCATATCTACAACAGTGTATAACACAGTCCAATTATACTCCTACAACAGTGTATAACACAGTCCACCATACTCCTACAACAGTGTATAACACAGTCCACCATACTCCTACACAGTGTATAACACAGTCCACCATTTCACAACAGTGTATAACAGTCCACCATATCTTAAAACAGTGCATAACACAGTCCACCATACTCCTACAACAGTGTATAACACAGTCCACCATACTCCTACAACAGTGTATACACAGTCCACTATACTCCTACAACAGTGTATAAACATCCACCATATTCCCAAACAGTGTATAACACAGTCCATACATCCATACATAGTCCACTATATCACACAGTGTATAACACAGTCCACCATAATTCCTCTACAAAAGTGTATAACACAGTCCAACTATACTCCTACAACAGTGTATAACACAGTCCAAATACTCCTACAACATGTATAACACAGTCCACCATACTCCTACAACAGTGTATAACACAGTCCACTATACCCTACAACATGTATAACACAGTCCACCATATTCCACAACAGTGTATAACACAGTCCCCATACCTACAACAGTGTAACACAGTCCATACTCAAACAGTCCAAATTACCTACAACAGTGTATAACACAGTCCACCATACTCCTACAACAGTGTACAACACAGTCCACCATACTCCTACAACAGTGTATAACACAGTCCACCATACTCCTACAACAGTGTATAACACAGTCCACCATACAACAGTGTATAACACAGTCCACCATACTCCTACAACAGTGTAAAACACAGTCCACCATACTCCTACAACAGTGTACAACAGAGTCCACCATACTCCTACAACAGTGTATAACACAGTCCACCATACTCCTACAACAGTGTACAACACAGTCCACCATACTCCTACAACAGTGTATAACACAGTCCACCATACTCCTACAGCATTGTATACTTACAGTCCACCATACTCCTACAACGGTGTACAACAGTCCACCATACTCACAACGGTGTACAGCACAGTCACCATACTCCTACAACGGTGGCCCATAGCACAGTCCACCATACAACAGTGTATAACACAGTCCACCCATACAACGGTGTATAACACAGTCCACCACATACTCCTACAACAGTGTAAAACACAGTCCACCATACACCTACAACAATGTATAACACAGTCCACCATACAACAGTGTATAACACAGACCACCATACTCCTACAACAGTGTAAAACACAGTCCACCATACTCCTACAACAATGTACAACACAGTCCACCATACTCCTACAACAGTGTACAACACAGTCCACCATACTCCTACAACAGTGTACAACACAGTCCACCATACTCCTACAACAGTGTATAACACAGTCCACCATACTCCTACAACAGTGTACAACACAGTCCACCATACTCCTACAACAGTGTACAACCAGTCCACCATACTCCTACAACAGTGTACAACACAGTCCACCATACTCCTACAACAGTGTACAACACAGTCCACCATACTCCTACAACAGTGTAAAACACAGTCCACCATACTCCTACAACAGTGTATAACACAGTCCACCATACTCCTACAAGAGTGTATAACACAGTCCACCATACTCCTACAACAGTGTAAAACACAGTTCACCATACTCCTACAGCAGTGTATAACACAGTCCACCATACTCCTACAACAGTGAATAACACAGACCACCATACACTACAACAGTGAATAACACAGTCCACCATACTCCTACAACAGTGTATAACACAGTCCACCATACTCCTACAACAGTGTATAACACAGTCCACCATACTCCTACAACAGTACAACACAGTCCACCATACTCCTACAACAGTGTACAACACAGTCCACCATACTCCTACAACAGTGTAAACACAGTCCACCATACTCCTACAACAGTGTATAACACAGTCCACCATACTCCTACAACAGTGTATAACACAGTCCACCATACTCCTACAACAGTGTACACACAGTCCACCATACTGTATAACACAGTCCACCATACTCCTACAACAGTGTACAACACAGTCCACCATACTCCTACAACAGTGTATAACACAGTCCACCATACTCCTACAACAGTGTATAACACAGTCCACCATACTCCTACAACAGTGTATAACACAGTCCACCATACTCCTACAACAGTGTATAACACAGTCCACCATACTCCTACAACAGTGTATAACACAGTCCACCATACTCCTACAACAGTGTATAACACAGTCCACCATACTCCTACAACAGTGTATAACACAGTCCACCATACTCCTAGCCTACCCTAATTCAACCTTACCCACCCTAATCTAATATACCTTACCCTAACCTAACCTAACCTACCTTAATCTAATCTAATCTAATCTAACCTACCTTAATAAAATTTTACCTAACTTAAACTAACCAACCTTATCTTAATATATAATCTTACCTAACCTAACCTACCTTCACCTAACCAACTCTAACTTAACCTAACCAATCTCAAAGGCGGTATTTTCTGGAAAATTCCGATTTGTTCAAAAATTTTACGAGGGGCACATTTTCTGGAAAAATCCGAGAAAATTTTCCCGATACCAGGAAAATTCCGGGGATGAAAGATATTTTTCCGGGTTCGAGAGAGTCGTCAACGTTACCCGGAAACCTCTCATTCCCGGAAGCGCTCTGCACCACCTGTTACGGCTAACAGGGATATCACCGTATTCCTTTATGAGGGATATTGTGTCAGAAGATGGATCACTACCAGCTACTGGATCACATTCCTGTACTGTACAGTGGTCCCTCGGTTAACGAACACAATTCGTTCCAGAAGGTCGTTCATTAAACGAAAATTTGTTAACCGAGGCGTTCGTTAACCGAGGGATCACTGTACACTTGTTTGGCTACGCTACCCTGCAGTATAACACAGGTTGTCTGCTCCAGAAAATAGATCAGGAACTTGTGTAAGATATTTTAAATTCTACCGGTCTTAACTTCACGGTAACTTACCTGTCCATGAGCCGCAAGTGCAAATGACACCTGTGTGCCCGTGGTCAGCTTGCGTATTGTCAGGCCCTGCAGAGCCTCTATGACACGAGGTCGATACACCTTGGCCGTGTCCCCATGTCCAAGTTTACCGTGGTCACCTGTTGAATAATGAGGATGATGGTGATGCAACTCTCCCATTCATCACATCACACAGCACAATACTCCTCCTCATACAGGTGTCACTGGTATGATGTCATACTGTACAGGAGTTCCCTGAATTATGGAATCCCAGGCTATGGAGAAAAAAAAATCATCCTTATGGAATTTGGGTAAATCTTAAACAAAAAAAAGAAAAAAATAACACGATTTTTAACCTAAATTTTTACCAACATTTTACAATTTATTTTGCGTGGATTCTTGGTGGTAGTGACAAGACAGTTGGAGGGCTGCTCACCTCTCCAGTTGGCAGCAGCCACAACAACAATGGCACTGATCAGTTTGAATTCTTCCCCAGTTAGTGATGAGGACTGTGTTACTGTGAACCCTTATTCAAGATGAGAGGAAAAAGACCATCAGGTTCAAGTGAAAGCTGTGGTGATAAGAGATTCCCTAAAGGAATTATGTTGGACAATAAACATGATGTTTTAAGGAGGTAACTTCCAGTAACTCTGATCACACCGCCTCAACTTACCACCACCAGACATGATGTTTTAAGGAGGTAACTTCCAGTAACTCTGATCACACCGCCTCAACTTACCACCTCCAGACATGATGTTTTAAGGAGGTAACTTCCAGTAACTCTGATCACACCGCCTCAACTTACCATCTCCAGACATGATGTTTTAAGGAGGTAACTTCCAGTAACTCTGATCACACCGCCTCAACTTACCACCTCCAGACATGATGTTTTAAGGAGGTAACTTCCAGTAACTCTGATCACACCGCCTCAACTTACCACCTCCAGACATGATGTTTTAAGGAGGTAACTTCCAGTAACTCTGATCACACTGCCTCAACTTACCACCTCCAGACATGATGTTTTAAGGAGGTAACTTCCAGTAACTCTGATCACACCGCCTCAACTTACCACCTCCAGACATGATGTTTTAAGGAGGTAACTTCCAGTAACTCTGATCACACCGCCTCAACTTACCATCTCCAGACATGATGTTTTAAGGAGGTAACTTCCAGTAACTCTGATCACACCGCCTCAACTTACCATCTCCAGTAGCACTCAACACCGTTTCTGGGGAGTTAAATTCAAGTGTTTTGTTCATTTATTACCATGTTAAATCATGAATGACTTATAGTATGTGGTTAATACTGTCTAATTTCATACACATACTGTACAGGCATCCCCCGCATTATGGAATCTCTGGTTATGGAGATTTGCTCTTACAAAAATTTTAAATTATGACAATAACTTCGGTTATGCAAAAAAAAAATTGCCCTTAAGGAATTTGGGTAAATAAAAAAAAATACATTTTTTGTTGAAATTTTTACCAAAATTGTAAAAATAATAGTAAAATTTCACTTGTTATTTATATACAAAACTTTACAATAAATAACAAACATCTCAGTGAAAACAGTTGTTGACAATCAGACTTATGTTTCATAGTTGTAATAGTGTTCTTTTACTTAAATATACCCATGTGGGGGGATTCGACAGGTCTTACAAAGCCCGGAGTTTAAGGGTTAAGCATTACAGTATTATAAAACACTCAGCCGGTACAGGCTACCGAAGACAGTACTGTCCAGCAGACACCAAGAGAAAGACACAGCTCTGGTGCTGCTATCAGCATATTTGCACACCCACTTTTCCACAGTTATAACTGGGCAGTATATGCAGGGTGATCAAGCTGTCTAGTAGCTGGCAAGACTGAGTTGCTACCGTCTGAGGTAGTCAAGTATTACTCAGCTACCCGGTAATAGAAGATAAAATACTTCCAGAAGCAAAATAAATGAAACTGTACTGGCACCTTCTATATCCTCAAGGCCTTAGTTTTAACATACTGTACATCATGAACTAAACAGTGATGGTCATCTTTACAACAGGGATCATGCCTTACATTATAAAATATTATACACCAGCCTCATACTACACTGTCTTTAGTGAAAATTATTTAACAGATGAAAAACATTATATCAAGTTGAAAATACTTACCAGATCCAAATGACCACACGGTTCTACCATCGGCCGACAGAGCCAGTGTGTGGGCACTGCCGCACACCACCTGACCCACCCCCGAGATGTCCCGCACCAGTGTAGGCACATTTCGGCTTGTACTGTCTCCGTGACCTTGGGAAAGTTACGAGATATTGTAATAGGTTTAACTTTCAAAATACAGGGGTGTATAAATATACAGTACTGTATTGTACAATATACAGGTATATGCAAAAAATATCAAACTGACTAAAATATTTTCCTGTCCAAGATATTTAAGCTTTACATATGCAGTAAGTGAAAATTATTTTGTCACAATCATTTGGAAAGTAAAGATTATGCCTATTCAAAGTTCACCCAAGAAGCCTGTAAACACAGAGAATTGATCCTGAATTCCTTAATTTCAGAAGAATCTAAAAACAAAACTAAACAAAGGTTCCTTTACCACAGGTCCAAATGTCATCTTGGGTTAATGTTAATACTTTAGGATAAACTAAGTATCCTGTCCTGTTGTGTCAGCCACAGGCGAGGACACACCAGAAGCAGTTGTCCCCTGAGAGCTCTATATGTTAATAGAACCATAAGTCTACAGTGTTGACAGCCCTATCCTCTATGAGGTCTTGAACAAAATTATAAGTTATTATGAGAGCATAACAATATATTAACTCTACCTAGTGCAGGATGGGGCTCTTTTAGCCTCTTCCTTGGGCTGTTTCTTGGTACATACTGTATTTACCTTAATACATATAGACTTCCTTAACTCTCCTAGAAAACTTATCAAAATATGAAAAATAACCTAATAATTTAATTAACATTGACATTTCCGTCCAATGAATTATTTTTTATTGGATTTATGGTAAAAACCAAAATAATGAGCATGAAACAATATAAAACTTGGACGAACAATTGTGAGAGAGAGGTGCTGCTGACACACGCTGCCAAACATGTGATTAATACTCACGGCTCTAGTCCTAGCTCTTGTCAATTATTGCTTTTTACCTTAGTACAGTAATATGTTGCTCAAAATTGTGGTTTTTCACAATGAACTTACATTTAATATTTGTTTAATTTAAGTTTCTAGCAGTCCATGGTGCGTTAGAGACACAGGAGGTGTATAATTAGTGGGTCAGAGGCGTAGTGTTAAATTATAATTACCTGACCTCTGGTCACCAGAAATGCTAAAAAAAAATAATAATAATAATTCTAAGAAATGGGGAAGATTAATAAAATATCTTCTGAAAGAACCACACTTACCTAAACTAACCTAACCTTATTCAACCATAAGGTTAGGTTAGTTTAGGTTGTCTGTTTGTAAGTTAATTTACAAAATTACCAATATGCATGCTGGTCATTTTGCACAATAACTGATTCCACATATTAAAAAAAAAAAAAACACATACGGTGGTGGCTCGGTTAACAAACAGTCCAATTAACGAAATTTTGGTTAACGAATTAGCTCCCATAAGGATTTTCAGTTCCATTAACGAACAAAACTTTGATTACCGAAAGCCTTACGAGAAGCACGTTTTGTTGTGCGCATCAGCTGATTGGCCAGTCCGCCAATACAGTAATCAGTAATTTGTTTCCAGTAGAGTAAATATCAAGAAAGTGTCTACCTTTATACAGTTAACTGTAAGGCACCATGACAATTATTACTGCAACAAACAAACATTAAAACTTTCATAACCAGATACACTTAACATCACTCACCAAGTCTGCCATAATCTCCCTCTCCCCAGGTGAAGAGCTCCCCTTCCTGAGTGACACAGGCTGAGTGGCGGTAACCTGCTGACACCCACCGCACCACCTTGCCCGTCAGTGGTCCAGCGATCAGTCTCGGGTATTTCTGTGTCGCATTATTTCCATGGCCAAGTTTTCCATAGTCACCTGAGGGAGAAAACCACGAGAAATTAGTTAACATATCTTTATTTTATAAGACATAGATATACACGTCCACTAGCCATACACGTACACTAGACATACACTAGTCATACACCTCCACTAGTCATACACGTACACTAGCCATACACGTACACTAGCCATACACGTACACTAGACATACACTAGTCATACACCTCCACTAGTCATACACGTACACTAGTCATACACGTACACTAGCCATACACGTACACTAGACATACACTAGTCATACACCTCCACTAGTCATACACGTACACTAGCCATACACGTACACTAGCCATACACGTACACTAGCCATACACGTACACTAGACATACACTAGTCATACACGTACACTAGTCATACACCTCCACTAGTCATACACGTACACTAGCCATACACGTACACTAGCCATACACGTACACTAGACATACACTAGTCATACACCTCCACTAGTCATACACGTACACTAGCCATACACGTACACTAGCCATACACGTACACTAGCCATACACGTCCACTAGCCATACACGTACACTAGACATACACTAGTCATACACCTCCACTAGTCATACACGTACACTAGTCATACACGTACACTAGCCATACACATCCACTAGCCATACACGTACACTAGCCATACACGTCCACTAGCCATACACTAGTCATACACCTCCACTAGCCATACACGTACACTAGCCATACACATACACTAGCCATACACGTACACTAGCCATACACGTCCACTAGCCATACTGTACACTAGTCATACACCTCCACCGAAACTTGGATGACTCTGACGAGCAAATTTTTTTTATGAGAGTACCACATAGAAGGGTACAACCTTTTTCACAAGGACAGGGAAGGTAGGAAGGGGGAGGGGTCGCACTCTTCGTCAGGGACACATTAAAATAACGGGTGAAATATGAACCGAGTCTGTATGGGTAGAAATTACGGAAAGAAGAGAAAAAATAATTATGGGAGTGATTTACAGGCCCCCAAGTTTTGGGAAAGAAGCAGCTCAGCCCAAATGGCAGGAAATGAGTAGGACAGCAAGATACAACAACCTGTGCATTATGGGGAATTTCAACTTCAGAAATATTGACTGGGACAACATTGTAGGTGACTATGAATCTGAAGACTTCCTAGTCGCAGTACAGGACAATTTTTTGAAACAACTAATTACAGAACCTACTAGAGGTGACAATATATTAGACCTAGTGTGAACAAATAAAGAAAATATTATCAGAGATATCACAGTAGGGGAAGAACTAGGGAACAGTGATCACAGAGAAATCAGGTTCACCCTAAATTGGGAAGCGAAAAACAATGACAATATGGTCAGTCCCAGACTTTCGATCGGCGAATTATGAGGGGTTAAGAAGGTACCTAGATGAGGTCGCCTGGTAACAGTCAGGTCAGTCCCAGATAAGAACGGGTGAGGTCACTGGCGACACAACAATTGATCGTGACTATAATATATTCACTAGAATACTACGAAAGCACAGGAACAAAATATATACCATACAGAAAAATTAGGTCAAATAAGAATGAGCCAAGGTGGATGGCAAAAAAACTTGAACATGACATAGGAATAAAGAAAGGAATTTATAAGAAATTAAAGGGAGGGGAGGAGCAGCTCAGAGATAGGTATAATGAACAGTCTAGGAATGTTAAGAAAAATGTAAGGAAGGCAAAGAGGGACTACGAAATCAGGATAGCAAGAGAATCCAAGGCAAATCCCAAGGGATTTTTCCAGGTATATAGGACAAAGGTCAAGGATAAAGTGGGACCTTTAAAGTCAGGGAGGGGAGAAGTGATCGATGACAGTGAAAAAATAAGCAGAGAATTAAACAGTTACTTCTTATCAGTTTTCACAGAAGAAATTCATGAGGAAATGCCAGAGGTGGAACTGATATTTAGGGGAAATGAAATAGAGAAATTAAAGAATATCACTATCAGAAAAGAGGATGTTCTTAAGAAGATAAATAAATTAAAGAAGACAAAATCCCCAGGGCCGGATGAAATTTTTCCTCGAGTTTTGAACGAGTGTAAGGAACAGATTAGCGGACCCCTCGTAAATTTATTTACAATATCATTAGACACGGAAGTTGTGCCAGACTTGTAGAAACAGGCAAATGTAGTACCCATATCAAAAAATGGAGACAGAGCATTAGCGTCAAATTACAGGCGGATTAGTTTGACATCAGTAGTGGGGAAATTTCTTGAATCAATAATAACAAATAGCATCCGATTGCATTTAGAGAAAAACAAAGTAATCTACGACTCTCAACATGGATTTACAAAGGGAAAATCTTTTCTTACAAATCTTCTGTCGTTTTTAAGGAGTCTTCGAGGTAGTAAATAATGACGAAAATTATGATGTTATTTACTTAGACTTTAGCAAAGCGTTTAACAGAGTACCGCATCAGAGGCTTCTGAGAAAAGTTAAGGCTCATGGTATCGAGGGGAAAGTTTTAAATTGGATAAAATCATGGGTCACCGATACAACACAGAGGGTCAGCGTAGATGATGTTAAATCTGAGTGGGGCTGTGTAACCGGTGGGGTTCCCCAGGGGTCAGTAATGGGCCCACTCTTGTTCATAATCTACATAAACGATCTAGATACTGGGATCAGCAGTGACATGAGCAAGTTTGTGGATGACGCCAAAATAGGGTGGCAGATTAATTCATGGCATGGTGCAAATGCACTACAGGAGGATTCAAATAAACTACAGGAGTGGTCAGAAAAATGGCAAATGATATTCAACACCAGCAAGTGCAGCGTACTTAATATTGGAAGAACAAATACTGTCAATGTATACAGCCTTAACAACATCAACCTAGAGAAGTCGACTTGTGAAAGAGACTTAGGGGTACTTGTAAGCCCAGACCTATGGCCTAGAAAACAGCGCGTTAATGTTCGAAATAAGGCAAACAGAGTATAAGGTTTTATATCTAGAAGTGTAAGTACAGTCATGCGCCGGTTAACGTCCTAGATACATTTTTGGAAACGTGACATTAACTTAAATGGACGTTGTCCAGTCATCACATAAACTTTGTATTTATACTTACGTGTATGTGGAATACTATATACGTACATATACACTTTTACTGTTAAATCACTACTGTAATGTGATACAGGTGATTAATTTTTATCTCTTGTGCAAAATATGACGTTTATATTAAAATTATTCACCGTTTTGCAAGGATTCCAGCAACGCCAGCAGATGGGGGAGAGGGAGGGAGGGAGGGGAGGAGGGAGGAGGGAGGGAGGGAGGGAGGGAGGGAGGAGGGAGGGAGGAGGGAGGGAGGAGGAGGGAGGAGAGGAGGGAGGGAGGGAGGAGGAGGTGGCGTGGGGGAGGGAGCGGTTTGATAGTTGGCACAGGCCCAGGTCTAAGTGTGCATATTTATCAGTTCTTCGAAGCTTTCTTATAAAGAGCCAGTGAAATGACCTGGTGAATATAATTTACATTGCTGATTCTTGCAAGATACTGATTAATTTGAATATAAACATGCTATAATTTGCACTAGACATAACAATTTTAGTACCGTAATCAAATTAGTACATGTACACTCCAGCTTTGCACTAAGGTCATTTATTTTTTTTGTGTTTCTTTTAGTATGGTGTGTGCATGTAAATGGATGAAAATAAATTTAGAAATTTATGTAAATCTACCCAAAAATACAATTGAAATACTTTATATGATAAAATGTACACTAATGTACTACAATTTTATCTCTTGAGTAAAATATATGACGTTTATATTCAAATTATTGGCTGTCTTGCAAGGATTCCAGCAATGCAAATTATAATCTCCTAACTTTAGTCTGAGATATTATATAAGATAAAACTCTAAGCCTAAAACCCTGGCTGAGCAGATAAGAGGGAGGAGGGAGGAGGGAGGAGGGAGGGAGGAGGGAGGAGGGAGGGAGGAGGGGAGGGAGGGAGGGAGGAGGGAGGGAGGAGGGAGGAGGAGGAGGGAGGGAGGGAGGGAGGGGTGGGGGTGG
Source organism: Homarus americanus (assembly GCF_018991925.1). Taxonomy (NCBI): domain Eukaryota; kingdom Metazoa; phylum Arthropoda; class Malacostraca; order Decapoda; family Nephropidae; genus Homarus; species Homarus americanus. The sequence continues at coordinate 10,012,685 of NW_024733231.1, forward strand.
AGGTTGAGGTGATATGTTTGACAGTTTGAGCCGAAGGTCTCTGTGTGTTTATTTAACAGTCCTACTGAGCTCTCATTTTAAAATGCCTGGGAGAATATAATTAACATTGCTGGGATTCTTGTAAGATACTGATTAATTTGAATATAAACATGCTGTAATTTGCACTAGACATAACAATTTTAGTACTGTAATGAATGCATGTACACTGCAGCATTGCACTAAGGTCATTTATTTCTTTTAGTACGGTGTGTGCATGTAAATGGATGAAAATAAATGAAAAAATTCATGTAAATCTACCCAAAAATACAGTTGAAAACTTTATACTGTATTATAAAATGTGCTACACAGTATTGTACACTAATGTACTACATTTTTATATCTGAGCAAAATATATGACGTTTATATTCAAATTATTGGCTGTCTTGCAAAGGATTCCAGCAATGCAAATTCTAATCTCTAACTTTAGTCTGAGATATTATATAAAATAAACACCTTAAAGAATAAAGTTATCACCAATCTTTTGTCTGGGAACACAAGGAGGCAGGTAGCCAGCGAGCATGGGGGGTGACAGAGTGTCTGGTGTTTGTTTATTTATTTGAGATAAGATTTGACAGTTGGCGCTGAAGGCCTGCCTGTTTATTTATCATTACTTAAGAGTGACTCAACTCTTCTCATAATTTGCCACCCAAACGACCTGGGTGAATATAACTTACATTGCTGGGATTCTTGTAAGATAGTGATTTATTTGAATACCTATATAAGCAATCTATATTTGCAATACACATAACAATTTAAGTACAGTAATCATTTAGTACATGTACAGTACAGGTTTGTTCCATTGTCAACCGAGGGACCACTGTATTGCAGTGTACTTGTACTGTACAATATTGACTAAATTCACTAGATAACGTAACAACTAATGGTTGGTAAAACTTGTCAAGTAAGTGAGTGTCAAGTCTGTCAGTATGAGTGGCACGTGTAAGTGCTTGTGTCCCCCATCTCTCGCTTCAGGACGCCTGAGTCCGTTTTCTCTTAATCTTAGAGTGCAGTACACCAGATACTCCTTTATTCCGTAGTAATGACACAGAATTTGAAATTGCAACCCCAATTGCAACTGGGATTGCAACTGTTGAGGCAACTAGATATGTCTGATTACAGTAAATGTGTTATTGTCAATTTGTAGGTGAAAGATTTTATCCTCAATAGATGTACGTTAACATTACACCTGGAGGCAAATGCTTACTAGAGCCTAAGGAAGGATATTCCTTTAACACATAATATCTGGCCAGTATGGGAAGGATCATCGTGTCTCCGTCAGGGGGTCGTGGAGTGGTGGTCCAGCAGGCGTCACGGAAGTTTTTTTGGACGTATATGCGATCGGACGTTGTTCGGTTGGACGTTAACCGGCGCATGACTATAATAAGAGTGCGGAGGTAATATTGTAACTACAGTATATCTTGCACTAGTCAGGCCGCACCTCGATTATGCCGTTCAGTTCTGGTGCCATTATTATAGAATGGGTATTAATTTCCTGGAGTCGGTGCAGCGAAGAATGACAAAATGATTCCGGGACTTAGAAACCTTCCATTTCAAGATAAATTAAAGAAACTAAACTTGCATTCCCTAGAAAGACGAAGAGTGCGGGCAGATATGATAGAAGTATTTAAGTGGGTGAAAAGAATCAATAAAGGAGATATAGATAAAGTTCTTATAATATCGGAGCAGGATAGGACTCGGAGCAACGGATTTAAGTTGGATAAGTTTAGGTTTAGGAGGGAGATATGAAGGAGCTGGTTCACAAATAGGGTGGTAGACGAGTGGAACAAGCTTAGCAACTTTGTAGTAAGTGCTGGAATGCAGGAAGTTTTTAAAGGAGGCTTGATAGATTCATGGATGATAGAGAGTGGTAGTAACTCTCGACAGGAGCTGCCATGCACAGGCCAACCAGCCTATTGCAGACTCCTTATGTTCTTATGTTCTCACACATGTTCTAAATACGACTGTCAGACAAATAGTTACCATCGCCCCACGTGTAGACTTGGCCTGTTGTCGACAGTGCTATGGTATGACCGTCGCTCCCCTTTGAAGACGAAACTCTTCTTACTCTCGAGTCCAGATTGAGTCTTCTCGGTGAGGCTTGGTTATTTGAGTCTCCGAGACCTAGGCGGCCGTAACTTCCCTTGCCACACGCACTGATCCCGCCATCTTTGTGGACGACAAAGGTGCAATATTGACCAGCCTCGACCTGTACAAACAAAAATAAGAATAATGAACATCAGAAAAGATATTATTACTCCTGTTAGTTGTACACAGAGCCATTATTCTTGACAAAATAATCCAGTGATTAATTCATACGTCAGCCGTGATTACAGTATGTGGTGACACAGTCTCTTGCAGCTCTCTCTCACCAGCTATTTATCATCTTCTCACACCTTCTCCCCATCTCATTCTTGGCCTCCTCCCTCTCCACATTCTGACTTTCTCCTGTTGATCCAACTGGTCTCATTCATATGCTACACCATCTCACCCTTCCTCTACACAAAACTTCATCTATACAGCACTGTCAATACACCAGTTATTAATATCTAACACTACAAGTTTTCCTGGTACATGTAGTAGTCACAAACTGGTCTTTGAGGTCCTCCATGAGGTAGTCATCAAGAAGACTAAAGCTGTAGATATATACGACTGATCAGCGGACAGAGTCCGTGATCAAGGAGAGTTAAATGATCCTGACTCAGTTATAATGGAACTTGAGGCGGGTGTAAGCCTCTATACACAGTACCTTCATTAACTTGAATCACTATAATCCAGATTTTGGCTTAATTTTGGCTTAAGTTTTTTTCCAGAAGTAAATTATTTGAAAAAGGAATGAATCGGAAATAACCGAGCGGTATGAAAAGTTGATGATTATTATTATAGGAATAAGTAATATCTCTGTTAGCCGGAACAATTGTACCAGAGCACTTCAGGGGATGAGAGATTTCCGGCTAACCGGACGACTTCAGGATATAATATTGTGTGTAGGATATATTATTGTGTGTAGGATATAATATTGTGTGTAGGATATAATATTGTGTGTAGGATATAATATTGTGTAGGATATAATATTGTGTAGGATATTAATATTGCGTGTAGGATATAATATTGTGTAGGATATAATATTGTGTAGGATATAATATTGTGTAGGATATAATATTGTGTACGATATAATATTGTGTACGATATAATATTGTATAGGATATAATATTGTGTAGGATATAATATTGTGTAGGATATATTGTGTTGGATATAATATTGTGTTGGATATAATATTGTGTGTAGGATATAATATTGAGTGGAGGATATAATATTGTGTTGGATATAATATTGTGTAGGATATAATATTGTGTACGATATAATATTGTGTAGCATATAATATTATGTAGGATATAATATTGCGTGTAAGATATAATATTGTGTAGGATATTAATATTGCGTGTAGGATATAATATTGTGTAGGATATAATATTGTGTAGGATATAATATTGTATGTAGGATATAATATTGTGTAGGATATAATATTGTATGTAGGATATATTGTGTAGGATATAATATTGTGTAGGATATAATATTGTGTACGATATAATATTGTGTACGATATAATATTGTGTAGGATATATTGTGTTGGATATAATATTGTGTTGGATATAATATTGTGTGTAGGATATAATATTGAGTGGAGGATATAATATTGTGTTGGATATAATATTGTGTAGGATATAATATTGTGTAGGATATAATATTGTGTAGGATATAATATTGTGTAGGATATAATATTGTGTAGGATAAAATATTGTGTTGGATATAATATTGTGTTGGATATAATATTGTGTAGGATATAATATTGTGTAGGATATAATATTGTGTAGGATATAATATGTGTAGGATATAATATTGTGTTGGATATAATATTGTGTAGGATATAATATTGTGTAGGATATAATATTGTGTAGGATATAATATTGTGTGGATAGGATATTGTGTAGGATATAATGTTGTGTGTAGGATACAATATTGTGTTGGATATAATATTGTGTAGGATATAATATTGTGTAGGATATAATATTGTGTAGGATAAAATATTGTGTTGGATATAATATTGTGTTCGATATAATATTGTGTAGGATATAATATTGTGTAGGATATAATATTGTGTTGGATATAATATTGTGTAGGATATAATATTGTGTTGGATATAATATTGTGTAGGATATAATATTGTGTAGGATATAATATTGTGTAGGATAGAATATTGTGTTGGATATAATATTGTGTAGGATATAATATTGTGTAGGATATAATATTGTGTAGGATATAATATTGTGTAGGATATAATATTGTGTTGGATATAATATTGTGTAGGATATAATATTGTGTAGGATATAATATTGTGTAGGATATAATATTGTGTTGGATATAATATTGTGTAGGATATAATATTGTGTAGGATATAATATTGTGTAGGATAGAATATTGTGTTGGATATAATATTGTGTAGGATATAATATTGTGTAGGATATAATATTGTGTAGGATATAATATTGTGTAGGATATAATATTGTGTTGGATATAATATTGTGTAGGATATAATATTGTGTAGGATATAATATTGTGTTGGATATAATATTGTGTAGGATATAATATTGTGTAGGATATAATATTGTGTAGGATAGAATATTGTGTAGGATATAATATTGTGTGTAGGATATAATATTGTGTGTAGGATATAATATTGTGTGTAGGATACAATATTGTGTGTAGGATATAGTATTGTGTAGGATATATTGTGTAGGATACAATATTGTGTGTAGGATATAATATTGTGTAGGATATAATATTGTGTAGGATATAATATTGTGTAGGATATAATATTGTGTGTGCAGGATTAAGTAATACGTGTGGTGACATGTAATATTGTGCTTGATATGGGTTGTATTGTAGATATAATTACTGTGCAGGATATAACATTGTGTGGTGATTACAATATCAGGCTGATATACTGATTGCGCCTGGATATAACATTGTGTGGTGATATAACATTGTGCAGGACAGAATATCGTGCAGGATATACAATATTGTGCAGGATATAATATTGTGTAGGATATAATATTGTGTGTAGGATATAATATTGTGTAGGACATAATATTGTGTAGGATATATTGTGTGTAGGATACAATATTGTGTAGGATATAATATTGTGTAGGATATAATATTGTGTGTAGGATATAATATTGTGTAGGACATAATATTGTGTAGGATATATTGTGTGTAGGATACAATATTGTGTGTAGGATATAATATTGTGTAGGATATAATATTGTGTAGGATATATTGTGTGTAGGATACAATATTGTGTGTAGGATATAATATTGTGTGTAGGATATAATATTGTGTAGGATATAATATTGTGTAGGATGTAATATTTGTCTGTGTGGATATAATATTGTGTTGGATATAATATTGTGTGTAGGATATAATATTGTGTAGGATATAATATTGTGTTGGATATAATATTGTGTAGGATATAATATTGTGTAGGATATAATATTGTGTAGGATATAATATTGTGTAGGATATAATATTGTGTGTAGGATATAATATTGTGTAGGATATAATATTGTGTAGGATATAATATTGTGTTGGATATAATATTGTGTGTAGGATATAATATTGTGTGTAGGATATAATATTGTGTTGGATATAATATTGTGTGTAGGATATAATATGTGTAGGATATAATATTGTGTAGGATATAATATTGTGTAGGATATAATATTTGTGTAGGATATAATATTGTGTGTAGGATATACTATTGTGTTGGATATAATATTGTGTGTAGGATATAATATTGTGTGTAGGATATAATATTGCGTTGGATATAATATTGTGTAGGATATAATATTGTGTTGGATATAATATTGTGTGTAGGATATAATATTGTGTGTTGGATATAATATTGTGTTGGATATAATATTGTGTAGGATATAATATTGTGTTGGATATAATATTGTGTTGGATATAGTATTGTGTGTAGGATATAATATTGTGTGTAGGATATACTATTGTGTTGAATATATTGTGTTGGATATAATATTGTGTGTAGGATATAATATTGTGTGTAGGATATAATATTGTGTTGGATATAATATTGTGTGTAGGATATAATATTGTGTGTAGGATATAATATTGTGTTGGATATAATATTGTGTTGGATATAATATTGTGTTGGATATAATATTGTGTGTAGGATATAATATTGTGTGTAGGATATACTATTGTGTTGGATATAATATTGTGTGTAGGATATAATATTGTGTGTAGGATATAATATTGCGTTGGATATAATATTGTGTAGGATATAATATTGTGTTGGATATAATATTGTGTGTAGGATATAATATTGTGTGTTGGATATAATATTGTGTTGGATATAATATTGTGTAGGATATAATATTGTGTTGGATATAATATTGTGTTGGATATAGTATTGTGTGTAGGATATAATATTGTGTGTAGGATATACTATTGTGTTGAATATATTGTGTTGGATATAATATTGTGTGTAGGATATAATATTGTGTGTAGGATATAATATTGTGTTGGATATAATATTGTGTGTAGGATATAATATTGTGTGTAGGATATAATATTGTGTTGCATATAATCTTGTGTTGGATATAATATTGTGTTGGATATAATATTGTGTGTAGGATATAATATTGTGTGTAGGATACAATATTGTGTAGGATATAATATTGTGTAGGATATAATATTGTGTGTAGGATATAATATTGTGTGTAGGATATAATATTGTGTTGGATATAATATTGTGTTGGATATAATATTGTGTTGGATATAATATTGTGTAGGATATAATATTGTGTGTAGGATATAATATTGTGTGTAGGATATAATATTGTGTTGGATATAATATTGTGTTGGATATAATATTGTGTTGGATATAATATTGTGTAGGATATAATATTGTGTTGGATATAATATTGTGTTGGATATAATATTGTGTTGGATATAATATTGTGTTGGATATAATATTGTGTAGGATATAATATTGTGTTGGATATAATATTGTGTAGGATATAATATTGTGTTGGATATAATATTGTGTTGGATATAATATTGTGTTGGATATAATATTGTGTAGGATATAATATTGTGTGTAGGATATAATATTGTGTTGGATATAATATTGTGTTGGATATAATATTGTGTTGGATATAATATTGTGTAGGATATAATATTGTGTAGGATATAATATTCTGTGTAGGATATAATATTGTGTTGGATATAATATTGTGTAGGATATAATATTGTGTGTAGGATATAATATTGTGTGTAGGATATAATATTGTGTTGGATATAATATTGTGTAGGATATAATGTTGTGTGTAGGATATAATATTGTGTTGGATATAATATTGTGTTGGATATAATATTGTGTAGGATATAATAGTGTGTGTTGGATATAATATTGTGTAGGATATAATATTGTGTTGGATATAATATTGTGTTGGATATAATATTGTGTAGGATATAATATTGTGTTGGATATAATATTGTGTAGGATATAATATTGTGTGTAGGATATAATATTGTGTGTAGGATATAATATTGTGTTGGATATAATATTGTGTAGGATATAATGTTGTGTGTAGGATATAATATTGTGTTGGATAATATTGTGTAGGATATAATATTGTGTTGGATGTGGATATATAATATTGTGTTGGATATAATATTGTGGATATAATATTGTGTTGGATATAATATTGTGTAGGATATAATATTGTGTTGGATATAATATTGTGTGTAGGATATAATATTGTGTTGGATATAATATTGTGTAGGATATAATATTGTGTGTAGGATATAATATTGTGTGTAGGATATAATATTGTGTTGGATATAATATTGTGTAGGATATAATATTGTGTTGGATATAATATTGTGTGTAGGATACAATATTGTGTTGGATATAATATTGTGTGTAGGATATAATATTGTGTAGGATATAATATTGTGTATAGGATATAATATTGTGTAGGATATAATATTGTGTAGGATATAATGTTGTGTGTAGGATATAATATTGTGTTGGATATAATATTGTGTAGGATATAATATTGTGTGTAGGATATAATATTGTGTGTAGGATATAATATTGTGTTGGATATAATATTGTGTAGGATATAATGTTGTGTGTAGGATATATTGTGTTGGATATAATATTGTGTTGGATATAATATTGTGTTGGATATAATATTGTGTAGGATATAATATTGTGTGTTGGATATAATATTGTGTAGGATATAATATTGTGTTGGATATAATATTGTGTTGGATATAATATTGTGTAGGATATAATATTGTGTAGGATATAATATTGTGTGTAGGATATAATATTGTGTTGGATATAATATTGTGTAGGATATAATATTGTGTGTAGGATATAATATTGTGTGTAGGATATAATATTGTGTTGGATATAATATTGTGTAGGATATAATATTGTGTTGGATATAATATTGTGTGTAGGATACAATATTGTGTTGGATATAATATTGTGTGTAGGATATAATATTGTGTAGGATATAATATTGTGTGTAGGATATAATATTGTGTAGGATATAATATTGTGTAGGATATAATGTTGTGTGTAGGATATAATATTGTGTTGGATATAATATTGTGTAGGATATAATGTTGTGTGTAGGATATAATAATGTGTTGGATATAATATTGTGTTGGATATAATATTGTGTAGGATATAATATTGTGTGTAGGATATAATATTGTGTTGGATATAATATTGTGTTGGATATAATATTGTGTAGGATATAATATTGTGTAGGATATAATATTGTGTGTAGGATATAATATTTTGTTGGATATAATATTGTGTTGGATATAATATTGTGTAGGATATAATATTGTGTAGGATATAATATTGTGTGTAGGATATAATATTGTGTTGGATATAATATTGTGTAGGATATAATATTGTGTGTAGGATATAATATTGTGTGTAGGATATAATACTGTGTTGGATATAATATTGTGTAGGATATAATGTTGTGTGTAGGATATAATATTGTGTTGGATATAATATTGTGTTGGATATATTATTGTGTAGGATATAATATTGTGTGTAGGATATAATATTGTGTTGGATATAATATTGTGTTGGATATAATATTGTGTTGGATATAATATTGTGTGTAGGATATAATATTGTGTGTAGGATATAATATTGTGTTGGATATAATATTGTGTTGGATATAATATTGTGTAGGATATAATATTGTGTAGGATATAATATTGTGTGTAGGATATAATATTATGTTGGATATAATATTGTGTAGGATATAATATTGTGTGTAGGATATAATATTGTGTGTAGGATATAATATTGTGTTGGATATAATATTGTGTAGGATATAATGTTGTGTGTAGGATATAATATTGTGTTGGATATAATATTGTGTTGGATATAATATTGTGTAGGATATAATATTGTGTGTTGGATATAATATTGTGTAGGATATAATATTGTGTTGGATATAATATTGTGTTGGATATAATATTGTGTAGGATATAATATTGTGTGTAGGATATATTGTGTGTAGGATATAATATTGTGTTGGATATAATATTGTGTAGGATATAATATTGTGTAGCATATAATATTGTGTAGGATATAATATTGTGTTGGATATAATATTGTGTTGGATATAATATTGTGTTGGATATAATATTGTGTTGGATATAATATTGTGTAGGATATAATATTGTGTGTAGGATATAATATTGTGTTGGATATAATATTGTGTTGGATATAATATTGTGTAGGATATAATATTGTGTGTAGGATATAATATTGTGTTGGATATAATATTGTGTGTAGGATATAATATTGTGTTGGATATAATATTGTGTTGGATATAATATTGTGTAGGATATAATATTGTGTAGGATATAATATTGTGTAGGATATAATATTGTGTTGGATATAATATTGTGTAGGATATAATATTGTGTTGGATATAATATTGTGTTGGATATAATATTGTGTAGGAGTTGGCAATATTGTGTGTGTGGATATAATATTGTGTTGGATATAATATTGTGTTGATATGTTATTGTGTTGATATAAATATTGTGTAGGATAAACATTGTGTAGGATATAATACTGTGTAGGATATAATACTGTGTGATAATATTGTGTTGGATATAATATTGTGTTGGATATAATATTGTGTAGGATATAATATTGTGTAGGATATAATATTGTGTGTAGGGATATAATATTGTGTGTAGGATATAATATTGTGTAGGATATAATAGGTTGATATAATATTGTGTTGGATATAATATTGTATGGATATAATATTGTGTAGGGATATAATAATATTGTGTTGGATATAATATTGTGTTGGATATAATATTGTGTTGATATATTGTGTTGGATATAATATTGTGTTGATAATATTGTGTTGATATAATATTGTGTTGGATATAATATTGTGTTGGATATAATATTGCGTAGGATATAATATTGCGTTGGATATAATATTGTGTGTAGGATATAATATTGTGTAGGATATAATATTGTGTTGGATATAATATTGTGTTGGATATAATATTGTGTGTAGGATATAATATTGTGTGTAGGATATAATATTGTGTTGGATATAATATTGTGTTGGATATAATATTGTGTTGGATATAATATTGTGTTGGATATAATATTGTGTTGGATATAATATTGTGTAGGATATAATATTGTGTGTAGGATATAATATTGTGTAGGATATAATATTGTGTTGGATATAATATTGTGTTGGATATAATATTGTATGTAGGATATAATATTGTGTAGGATATAATATAATATTGTGTAGGATACAATATTGTGTAGGATATAATATTGTGTAGGATATAATATTGTGTAGGATATAATATTGTGTAGGATATATTGTGTTGGATATAATATTGTGTTGGATATAATATTGTGTGTAGGATATAATATTGAGTGGAGGATATAATATTGTGTTGGATATAATATTGTGTAGGATATAATATTGTGTGTAGGATATAATATTGTGTGTAGGATATAATATTGTGTTGGATATAATATTGTGTTGGATATAATATTGTGTTGGATATAATATTGTGTTGGATATAATATTGTGTTGGATATAATATTGTGTAGGATATAATATTGTGTAGGATATAATATTGTGTTGGATATAATATTGTGTTGGATATAATATTGTGTTGGATATAATATTGTGTTGGATATAATATTGTGTTGGATATAATATTGTGTTGGATATAATATTGTGTAGGATATAATATTGTGTTGGATATGGATATAATATTGTGTTGGATATAATATTGTGTTGGATATAATATTGTGTTGGATATAATATTGTGTTGGATATAATATTGTGTTGGATATAATATTGTGTTGGATATAATATTGTGTTGAATATAATATTGTGTAGGATATAATATTGTGTTGGATATAATATTGTGTTGGATATAATATTGTGTTGGATATAATATAGTGTAGGATATAATATTGTGTAGGATATAATATTGTGTTGGATATAATATTGTGTTGGATATAATATTGTGTTGGATATAATATTGTGTTGGATATAATATTGTGTTGGATATAATATTGTGTAGGATATAATATTGTGTAGGATATAATATTGTGTTGGATATAATATTGTGTTGGATATAATATTGTGTTGGATATAATATTGTGTTGGATATAATATTGTGTTGGATATAATATTGTGTTGGATATAATATTGTGTAGGATATAATATTGTGTTGGATATAATATTGTGTTGGATATAATATTGTGTAGGATATAATATTGTGTTGGATATAATATTGTGTTGGATATAATATTGTGTAGGATATAATATTGTGTTGGATATAATATTGTGTTGGATATAATATTGTGTGTAGGATATAATATTGTGTAGGATATAATATTGTGCAGGATATAATATTATGTAGGATATAATATTATGTAGGATATAATATTATGTAGGATATAATACAGTGATCCCTAGGTTAACGAGCGCCTCGGTTAACGATTTACCTTCCATAAGATTCTTAACTTCGGTTAACGAGTTTTTTACGAGTCGACCTCAACATGTTTTCGCTTGCATTTGGCGGTCCACCAGCTGTAGTATTAGTCTGCCAATACAGTTATCGGTTTTAGGGCTTAAATTCCTTACTATTTTAGTAAATATCAAGAAGTTTATACTATTCAATAATTTTAAAAGCTTAATATTAACTTTTTTAGTCATTTTAACAATTATTGAACATAATTGAAGGTAAAGAAACTAGTTTCTGGCGTGCCATCCAGCTTGTTAACACACCAGACAGGCGTTAGTCTCTCTCTGTTTTCAGTGGAGGTAACATCTTGCTTGAGACTCTCTTCAACTAAATGCTTTTTTTCTGTGTTTCCAAGCAAATTATTGGTCATTTTGAAATTTATTTTACATATTGACAATATATAACGCAGTGCAGTGTTGATTTAAAGAAAATAATCTTGAATTACACCAAGAGAACTAAAATTTTATGGGTGAAATGGTGCCATGGGGTGACTTCTCTTCCACCCCAATGCCTTCTCTTCTCCCTTCTCCTCCACCCCCATTCTAATTCCCATCATCATCATCATCCAGGAGCCTTCTACATACTTTTCTACCTTTTTTGTTGAATTTAGGCAATTTTCGGTGAGCTGGAACCAATTACCCAAAAACCCATTCAAACAATGGTTTCGGTTAACGAGTTTTTCGGTTAACGAGCAACCTGCTGGAACGGATTGTGCTCGTTAACCGAGGGACCACTGTATTGTGTAGGATATAATATTGTGTACTAGGTATTAAATTTTGTAACAATATACAGTCAACCCTCACTTTACGCGGTCCCACATTCCGCATTTCCACGTTTACGCGGTGCCCTGCCAGAACCCAGGATGCTCACATTCCGCGGTGGGTGTACCCCTTTACACGGGTGAAGTATAATTTTTTTATTTAGCTCATAAAATTAATACAAATTATCCGGCCAGAATAGAATTTACATTGCTGGAATTCTTACAATTTGATGATTATTTTGAATATAAACATCATATATTTTGCATTAGACATACAAATTTTAGATATAATGTTTACTCTGAGTAAATATGTTATCTTTTGTGCAAAATATATGACATTTATATTCAAAATATTCCTGGTCTTACAAGGAATCCAGCAATGTCAATTATATTATCCTAACTTTAGTCTGATTTATTATTTATTACTAAAAAGGCAAACAGTCTGGTATTCCCACACATTTATCTAGTAGGGACGGTTGGTGGGGGGTGGGGGGAGGGAGGGAGGGACCGGCCATCTGTTACCGTGTGAAGAATTTTTTTTTTTTTATTAACTGAAGATTTTTATTTTAGCTCATAAAATTCATACAAATTACCCGGCCAGAATATAATTTACATTGCTGGAATTCTTACAATTTGATGATCATTTTGAATATAAACATCATATATTTTGCATTAGACATAAAATTTTTAGATATAATGTATACTCTGAGTAAATATGTTATCTTTTGTGCAAAATATATGACATTTATATTCAAATTATTCCTGGTCTTACAAGGAATCCAGCAATGTCAATTATATTATCCTAACTTTAATCTGAGGTATTATTTAATACTAAATGTTAAAATCTAGTTTTTTCACCCACTCTTTCTCTTGAAGGGAGGGTTGGTGGGAGGTGGGGGGAGGGTTGGGACTGACCGCGGGGTTGGAAGAGGGGGGGAGGCAAGGTGGGGTACTTTGATTGACAGATAGTGTCGTGAAGAATATTTTTTTTTTGTTATTAACTGAAGATATTTGTTTTAGCTCATAAAATTCATACAAATTACCAGGCCAGAATATAATTTACATTGCTGGAATTCTTACAATTTGATGATCATTTTGAATATAAACATCATAGATTTTGCATTAGACATACAAATTTTAGATGTAATGTTTACTCTGAGTAAATATGCTATCTTTTGTGAAAAATATATGACATATATATTCAAAATATTCCTGGTCTTACAAGGAATCCAGCAATGTCAATTATATTATCCTACCTTTAGTTTGAGGTATTATTTATTACTATACCTGGATTTCCCCCCAAAATTTCTCAGAGGGAAGAGCCAGCAGTGTAATGTGAGAAGAGGGGGAGGGAGTCGATTCCATTATTTGAATGGACATTAACTTGGCGACTGTATTTCTCTATTTCTCTTAAGTATTAATTGTGTGCATGTACCATCATAAAATTAAGATGTTATTTTTACTAGAACATAGGTATTGTGTCGGAAAAAGTGGAGTTTGGGGGTCAGCTGGTCTCTATTTCATTTAATCCCATATGTTATGTTATTCACTTTACGCGTTTCTCACTTCACTTTCCGCGGTACCCTGTGGGTTACATTAACCGCGTAAAGTGAGGGTTGACTGTACAGTTAAAGAACGATGGCGTTATCTAATCTTCTTTGTATTGCATTGGTGGTGGCCCCCAAACCCTCGTTATTGTTTCCTCACTTGTCACTGTAAGTATGACTAACGTAACTTGTTTGTCTGCCGAGTTGTGAATATTCTCAAATCGGTTAATACTTGTAAACTAATCTTTTGATTCGTTTGTTGGTACTTATCAGAGACTTTATTCTGTGTTTAAATGATTTTGAATTTTAATTTACTCTAGTGTATTGCTTATTACTTTCATTTACTAGTTTCATTGGCGACCTTGTTATTTGTTACTGTTACCAGAGTGATGAAATATGGTTCAACACAATCTAGGACAAGCCAGTCTGTAACAACACACACACACACTGGTGGTGGTCTCGTGTGTGTGTGTGTGTGTGTGTGTGTGTGTGTGTGTGTGTGTGTGTGTGAGTGTGTGTGTGTGTGGTATTGGCCAGGGTGTGGCCCAGGAGGTGTGTGTGTGTGTGTGTGTGTGTGTGGTGTGTGTGTGTGTGTGTGTGTGTGTGTGTGTGTGTGTGTGTGTGTGTGTGTGTGTGTGTGTGTGTGTGTGTGGTGTGTGTGTGTGTGTGTGTGTGTGTGTGTGTGTGTGTGTGTGTGGGGTGTGTGTGTGTGTGTGTGTGTGTGGTGTGAGTGTGGGTGTGTGTGTGTGTGTGTGTGTGTGTGTGGTGTGTGTGTGTGTGTGTGTGTGTGAGTGTGTGTGTGTGTGTGGTGTGAGTGTGTGTGTGTGAGTGTGAGTGTGTGTGTGTGTGTGTG
>NW_024733231.1:10028145-10098871 GCF_018991925.1 Homarus americanus
TAGCACAGTACAGCACAGCACAGCACAGCACAGCACAGCACAGCACAGTACAGTACAGTACAGAACAGAACAAAGCAGAACAGTACAGTACAGTACAGTACAGTACAGTACAGTACAGTACAGTACAGAACAGAACAGAACAGAACAGAACAGAACAGAACAGAACAGAACAGAACAGAACAGAACAGAACAGTAGAGTAGAGTAGAGTAGAGTAGAGTAGAGTAGAGTAGAGTAGAGTAGAGTAGAGTAGAGTACAGAACAGTACAGTACAGTTATTTCTTACACAGCAGTTTGAAGAGCACAGGATTGAATTGTACTGTATTCATAAATTACTTGAGGTACTGTACTTGTTAATACATACTGTACTTATGTGTTTGTGGTGGAATACTGATTCTTTCTGGCCCTATAATATATGTTTTTGGTGTTTTTCTCTTCGAGTCACTCACTTCTTGCACTTGAAAACATTATTAAACTTCCAACATGTGAAACATTACATCACAAACCTGTTGCACACTACTGAAGGCATGAGTTAGCTTGGGAGACACGATCTTGTCCTGTGTGCCCTCTGCTAGTTGGCGGGAAGAGTTGCTGCCCCAGACGTACACGTCACAGGATTCACTGCTTTCTGCCACCTCCTCGCAGGGGTCCCCAATACACGTGCGAGCATATTCACCTAAAAAATGGAGGAATTTATGTAAGACAAACATTCTTGGAAGGCTTACCAGTAATTTGAACATCAAGTTTGTAAAACAAGGTCACACAAATCATGCAAGCTTACAGTACATATTAAAACACATTTCACTGGCTTTATATATATATATATATATATATATATATATATATATATATATATATATATATATATATATATATATATATATATATATATATATATATATATATATATATATATATATATATATATATATATATATATATATATATATATATATATATATATATATATATATATATATATATATATATATATATATATATATATATATATATATATATACACAGTCAACCCTCACTTTACGCGGTTAATGTAACCCACAGGGTACCGCGGAAAGTGAGAAACGCGTAAAGTAAATAACATAACATATGGGATTAAATGAAATAGAGACCAGCTGACCCCCAAACTCCACTTTTTCCAACACAATACCTATGTTCTAGTAAAAATAACATCTTAATTTTATGATGGTACATGCACACAATTAATACTTAAGAGAAATAGAGAAATACAGTCGCCAAGTTAATGTCCATTCAAATAATGGACACGACTCCCTCCCCCTCTTCTCACACTACACTGCTGGCTCTTCCCTCTGAGAAATTTTGGGGGAAAACCAGGTATAGTAATAAATAATACCTCAAACTAAAGTTAGGATAATATAATTGACATTGCTGGATTCCTTGTAAGACCAGGAATATTTTGTATATAAACGTCATATATTTTGCACAAAACATAACATACTTACTCAGAGTAAACATTTTATCTAAAAATTTTATGTCTAATGCAAAATCTATGATGTTTATATTCAAAATGATCATCAAATTGTAAGAATTCCAGCAATGTAAATTATATTCTGGCCGGGTAATTTGTATGAATTTTATGAGCTAAAATAAAAATCTTCAGTTAAAAAAAAAAATATTCTTCACACGGTAACAGATGGTCGGTCGCCGGTCCCTCCCCCCACCAACGTCCCTACTAGATAAATGTGTGGGAATACCAGACTGTTAACCTTTTTAGTAATAAATAATAAATCAGACTAAAGTTAGGATAATATAATTGACATTGCTGGATTCCTTGTAAGACCAGGAATATTTTGAATATAAATATCATATATTTTGCACAAAAGATAACATATTTACTCAAGAGTAAACATTATATCTAAAATTTGTATGTCTAATGCAAAATCTATGATGTTTATATTCAAAATGATCATCAAATTGTAAGAATACCAGCAATGTAAATTATATTCTGGCCGGATAATTTGTATGAATTTTATGAGCTAAATTAAAAAAAATTATACTTTACCGTGTAAAGGGGTACACCCACCGCGGAATGTAAGCATCCTGGGTTCTGGCAGGGCACGGTGTAAACGTGGAAACGCGGAATGTGGGACCGCGTAAAGTGAGGGTTGACTGTGTGTGTGTGTGTATATATATATATATATATATATATATATATATATATATATATATATATATATATATATATATATATATATATATATATATATTCACAATATTTTATAATCGCAGTCATGCACTGAATATTCTATGCAAAAAATATAAATTTTAAATTAATTATTTCTAGTGTGGTCGACTTCCTACACAAAGACAGGTTATAAATAGCCTCCTTATCTCCTCTCCATCTGTTACCCTCTGTTCTGAGAGAGAAGGTCTTGGTAAATAACTTTTGTTTGTTTATTTTCATTGTTTGTGTAATTTATCATGTTGTACCAAAGTAATATTACTAAAAGTTTTAGGCAGCTACCAAACAGGGAGATTCTACTGCCTGGGAAGATATTGGAAACATAATGTACAGTAGGGGGCAGTGAAATTTTGCAGTGAAATTTTGCTCAAAGCTGCACTCTTCAGGCATTGTTCCTTATACATATCTAAGACTCCATGCCAAATTTGAAGCTGATATGTCGAGGTTTAGTCTGCCACATTTTCTACTGAAATTTTTAAATTTACCTACAGTACTAGCCAAACAGCCGCTGTGGCGGTGCAATGTTCTGTTCAGTGTTTATCAACTTTTTTTCATATCTCTTATTTCATTTAAGTTTGCAGATTTCTCAATGATTATAAAGATGGCCGCCCAGGACTGTTCAGAAATATGGGAAAAAGCAATTGGAGATAGGCAGAATGTTCCTCTTCTTAGCCAAAAAACTATTGAGGAAAGGTTGAGAAAATTGTACAGTAGAGGAATTGAACTAAATAAGAACAAGAATGCAGGCAAAAAAGCTGCATTTCAGGTAGAAATGAAAGAGTTGTTTGATATCTGTAGCTGTTATTGTCCCCTTGCCTCCTGTCAGGATGTGAGGTGCATAGTTAAGGAGTGTGACGGATATCACCTGGCATGTAATTGAGTTATAAAAGTTCCCAAACGTGAGGTGCAGTTTCTCCTTGACCAGCAAGGTGATAGGAAGATGAAGATTGCAGGGGTTGACATGAAAGTGATGAAGATGTGGGACAGAGTGAC
Organism: Homarus americanus; assembly: GCF_018991925.1. Taxonomy (NCBI): domain Eukaryota; kingdom Metazoa; phylum Arthropoda; class Malacostraca; order Decapoda; family Nephropidae; genus Homarus; species Homarus americanus. The sequence goes on from NW_024733231.1 coordinate 10,031,358, forward strand.
GGCAAGAGAGAAGCATGATGCGGACAGAGTTAGGAGACAGCTTGAGCAAAAACATAGATATCTGGTAGCTGGAGATATTCCTTATGTTGAGGATAATTCAGATGATTCAAGAGATATTCTCTCTTCAATACTGATGCTGATTTTGTCCCTGATCCAAGGGCTCTGACAGACACCAGTTCACAGAACCGGACAAGACTCCCTACACTGGCTGCCGCTTGTGACCGATACTTGATTAGTGATTATGCTGGAGCTGCCATTGCTACTGCCACCTTAACTGACTATGGCATTATCACAAAGGATGACAAGAGTCAGGTTATTGGACCACATAAGCTGCGGGATGCGAGACAAAAATACCGATTTAAGAGGCAAGAAATTGAGATGGCTAGTTTAGATAATTTGACGTCACTCTATTTTGATGGTAAGAAGACCGCCACTCGTGTGATGATAAAGAATGAGAAGACCGAGAAATGGAGTTCGAGGATGATGGTGAAAGATCATTATGTCATCATGGTTGAGCCTGGCAATGAATATCTCACACATGTGACTCCCAAGACTGGACACGGAAAGCAGATTGCCAAAACTATTCACGAGTTTCTGGTGGAGAAAAATCTAACCCAGCAGCCCATTGTGTGTTGGTTGTGATGGAACCAATGTAAATGTAGGATCAGAAAATGGAGTCATTCATCATCTTGAAATGTTACTTGGTCACCCGCTCCATTATTTCATATGTCAGCTTCACGGAAATGAGCTGCCTTTCCGCGCAGTTTTTTATCACTATGATGGTAAACCAAGTGGTCCTGAGCATTGGCGTGGTCCCATTGGAAAGCAGATCAAGGAGTCTTTGTCTGAGCTTCCAGTTGTCGCCTTCCAGCCAGTCAGTTTCCCTGATTTCCCTGTGTTTAATGATGAAGTGGAGAAAGATCTGTCCTGGGATCAGAAATACCTGTATAGGATTTGTAAAGGAGTTATCACAGGTGTTGTTGAAGATGACTTGGCTGCTATTGAGCCAGGTCCTCCCTGTGTGTCAAGGTGGAACACCTAATGGAGTAGAATCCTCAGGCTGTATGTAGCAACATCAAGACCCAGCCATGAGTTGAAAAGAATTGTCATTACAATAATAAAGTTCAGTGCTCCAATGTGGTTTTACATCAAGATACACCCTTACGTAACACACGGCTCAAGGAACGTATTCCAGTCCCCGCTATATATGAAACACCTGAATAGTGAGGAGGAGACGATAGTGAAGAAGGCTGTCCAGAGAAATGCATACTTCGCCCACACAGATCAACTTCTTCTTGGTATGTGTGCAGATGAGGACATGACTGTTAGAGAAAAGCTGTCTCAATGATAAGAAAAATTAGAGAGGAGAATCAGCAAAAGGAAGAATGCACTGGCAGATCTGAAGAGGAGGAGGAAGATTCTGATGCTGCTGTTGACGAGAATTTGTTAAACTATACTGATGAGGAGGGTAAAGATGGAGATGGGAATGAGGATGTGCCTCCTGTAGTCAACATGAGAAAGGTGGTGACTCCGAAACTAAAGTGGCAAGCAAAAAAACTATCATTCCATGATTAACTGGAGGAATGAACTCAAGACTGAGCCTCCTTACATTGCTTCTCTGTCAAATCTACAGGTTAATGACATTCTTGAGACACCATTAGTGGTGCCCAAGTGGCCAAACAGCACTCAGGCGGTCGAGAGGCATAAAAGTGATGACTGAAGCTTGCACTGAAGTGACGGGATACGAATCGAGAGATGGATATATTAGGCAAAGATTATTGTCTAGGAAAATGATGCCAAGGTTCCGCACAAAAAAGAATTTCAATATGAACTTGTAATAATTTTCTATACGGTGTACCTGTAAAATAACATGTGAATTAAATCGATGTCACCCATGCAAAATTTATCATTATCCTGGAAAACATTAAATGACACCTAATTTTTGGTATACACTAAAAGTTGACAAAAAGTCGTTCGCGATGCGGCAGGGTAAGTATGCATGAAATGGCATGAAATTTTGCACAGGTGTTTGTTACAGCCATACAAACGATGCCTGAAAAGTGCAGCCTGCAACTCAAATAAAAGTGTTTTTTCCCTGCCCCCTAATATACATATATATATATATATATATATATATATATATATGTATGTATGTATGTATGTATGTATGTATGTATGTATGTATGTATGTGCGTGTATGTATGTATGTATGTATGTGTATGTATGTATGTATGTATGTATGTATGTATGTATGTATGTATGTATGTATATGTATGTATGTATGTATGTATGTATGTATGTATGTATGTATGTATGTATGTATGTATGTATGTATGTATGTATGTATGCATGTATGTATATGTATGTATGTATGTATGTATGTATGTATGTATGTATGTATGTATGTATGTATGTATGTATGTATATATATATATATATATATATATATATATATATATATATATATATATATATATATATATATATATATATATATATATATATATATATATATATATATATATATATACAGTGGGGTATGCTATAACGAACGGATCCTACCACGAATATTCCTATAACGAACGGTTTTACTTATAAAATTGAGAATGCTATAACGAACGCAACTCCTACAACGAACGCGGATGAATACGGGACTATTTCGCCTGGCGCATGAATATTGTTGTACCGCGACCCACAACAAGAGCGTCAGGCGCCATCTTTGTCTCATTGTGTAGCCAGTGCACCACTGTTATTGTTGAAATTTCGTCTTTTGATGTGGAAACTCGCGTTATTTGTATAACTATTTTGTTATACAAGTATACAATTGTAACAATGAGTCGTCCAAAGCGAGTGAAAAAGCTAATAACCCTTGAAACTAAGAAAGAAATTATAAAGAAACGTGAGAATGGAAGAAGCATTGCGAAACTTAGTGATGAGTATGGGATGGCTAAATCGACTATATGTACGATTTTGAAGAATAAAGAGGAGTTAAAAACTGTGCAAGTGGCTAAGGGAATCTTTAGACTTAGCAAAGCAAAGTGTAATGTGATTGAAGAGATGGAAAATTTACTTAGTGTGGATAAAGGAGAAAGAAATGGCAGGTGGTAACATTAGTGAAGCTATAATTTGTGAGAAGGCTAAACAATTGTTTGAGGACCTTAAAGCCAAGACTCCCAGTGGAAGTGATAGTGATGTGCCAGTGTTTAGGGGTACCTGCATGCTGAATAACACTAAGGTAAGATAAAGTACCGTATTTTTTACATTTTCCACAGAATTTTTTCAGTGTTAAGCGGTTTTATTTGGGGGCCTGGAACGGATTAATCCTATAACGAACGAGGTTCTGGAACCAATTACGTTCGTTATAGCATACCCCACTGTACTAAGAGGGGTGGGTGAGCGTTATTTTCATTTTTTATTGCCTTACCATGATATTTTACTTTTTTTCCACGGTGTATATATATATATATATATATATATATATATATATATATATATATATATATATATATATATATATATATATATATATATATATATATATATATATATATATATATATATATATATATACACACAGTTGTACCCCACTTAACGTGGTCAATTGAACCCAGAGGGTCCTGGGTTAAGTGAAATCCGCGTTAAGTGAACAACAGAACATATGGGATTAATTCCAATAGAAACCGGCCTGACCCCCAAACTCCACTTTTTGAAGGCACATACCTATGTTGTAGTAAAAATAACATCTTAATTTTATGATGGTACATGCACACAATTAATACTTAAGAGAAATACAGTCGCCAAGTTAATGTCCATTCAAATAATGGACTCAACTCCCTCCCTCTCTCACACTACACTCACTGGCTCTTCCCTCTCAGAGAAATTTTGGGGGGAAAACCACTAAATTTTAATAAATAATACCTCAAACTAAAGTTAGGATAATACAATTGACATTGCTGGATTCCTTGTAAGACCAGGAATATTTTGAATATAAATGTCATATATTTTGCACAAAAGATAACATAGTTACCTAGAGAAAAATTTTTATCTAAAATTTGTATGTTTAATGAAAAATATATGATGTTTATATTCAAAATGATCACCAAATTATAAGAATTCCAGCAATGTAAATTATATTCTGACCGGGTAATTTGTATGAATTTTATGAGCTAAAACAAATATCTTCAGTTAATAAAAAAAAAATAATCTTCACGACACTATCTGTCAATCAAAGTACTCCACCTTGCCTCCCCCCCTCTTCCAACCGCGCGGTCAGTCCCAACCCTCCCCCCCCTCCCCCCACCAATCCTCCCTTCCAGAGTTTTTAACATTTAGTATTAAATAATACCTCAGATTAAAGTTAGGATAATATAATTGACATTGCTGGATTCCTTGTAAGACCAGGAATATTTTGAATATAAATGTCATATATTTTGCACAAAAGATAACATAGTTAATTTGAGAAAATTTTTTATCTAAAATTTGTATGTCTAATGCAAAAATATGATGTTTATATTCAAAATGATCATCAAATTATAAGAATTCCAGCAATGTAAATTATATTCAGACCGGATAATTTGTATGAATTTTATGAGCTAAAACAAATATCTTCAGTTAATAAAAAAAAAAATAATCTTCACGACACCATCTGTCAATCAAAGTACCCCACCTTGCCTCGCCCCCTCTTCCAACCGCGCGGTCAGTCCCAACCCTCCCCCCCACCCCCCACCAATCCTCCCTTCCAGGGTTTTTAACATTTAGTATTAAATAATACCTCAGATTAAAGTTAGGATTATATAATTGACATTGCTGGATTCCTTGTAAGACCAGGAATATTTTGAATATAAATGTCATATATTTTGCACAAAAGATAACATAGTTAATTTGAGAAAATTTTTTATCTAAAATTTGTATGTCTAATGCAAAAATATAATGTTTATATTCAAAATGATCATCAAATTATAAGAATTCCAGCAATGTAAATTATATTCAGACCGGATAATTTGTATGAATTTTATGAGCTAAAACAAATATCTTCAGTTAATAAAAAAAAAAAAATTCTTCACAGGGTAACAGATGGTCGGTCGGTCCCTCCCTCCCCCCCACCCCCCACCAACCATCCCAAGGAGATGTGTGGGATAACCACTAAATTTTAATAAATAATACCTCAAACTAAAGTTAGGATAATATAATTGACATTGCTGGATTCCTTGTAAGACCAGGAATATTTTGAATATAAATGTCATATATTTTGCACAAAAGATAACATAGTTAATTTGAGAAAATTTTTTATCCAAAATTTGTATGTCTAATGCAAAAATATGTTTTTATATTCAAAATGATCACCAAATTATAAGAATTCCAGCAATGTAAATTATATTCTGGCCGGGTAATTTGTATGAATTTTATGAGCTAAAACAGGCAGTCAGGCAGGGTGGGGCAAATCTAAAATTAGCATCTCGAGCCGGACACTCACCGCGTATATGTGGAAAAAATCCGTGTTAAGTGAAAGTTCAGCTCTGGCGAGGCACCGCGTATATGATAAAACGCTATATGAAATCACAAGTAGGGCGGGTAATATTGTATATATATATATATATATATATATATATATATATATATATATATATATATATATATATACACCTAGACCCCGACTTACGACGGGGTTAGGGACCCAAATCCAGGTCGTAAGTCCGACATGGTTGTAAGTCCGACATAGATAAAAAAAAAATTTTTTTTAATAAAAAATCTACAATGAAATACAGTACAGTAAAAGTAATGAATAATGATGAATTGATACAGTACAGTGAAAGTAATAAATAATAAGAATGGATACAGTACAGTGAAAGTAATAAATAATAAGGAATGGATACAGGTGACTGAGCACTTAACCTTAATGTAGTCATGCTGAATGCACATAGTCTCCCATAATTTCTAATTATACATGGAGACTACATTAACTGGAAACGTTTCGGTATAGAAAATTGTGTCATTTAAAAAAAAAAAAATTTTTTTTTTTTTATCTATATCTGAAGGTCGTAAGTCCCGACGTGTAAGTCCAATGTAGTCGTAAGTCGGGGTCTAGGTGTGTGTATATATATATATATATATATATATATATATATATATATATATATATATATATATATATATATATATATATATATATATATATGTAGTAATACTTCTGCTTACCGTTTCGCTTTAATGCGATTTCGAGAGATGCCTCGCCAGAGCCGAACTCACTTAACCATGTTCATCTACCCATGAGAGTGTCTGCCGATGAGTTTTTAGATTCGCCCCACCCGTTGCTCCCGCCTGCCTCGCCTCCTCCTCCTCCTTCCCCCTTCCCGCCTCCCCTTCGCTGGGCAACCGCGCGTAAGGTTGGCGCAGTGTGTGTCCTTTGTTGCGTTATCACTGACGCCATATGACATATCGACTGTGATTGGCCATGCATCCTTCCCCTGCTCCTAGCTGCAATTGGTCCAGGTAAGGAAAGGTTTCTCTGGGTGGTGGCACCGCGAAGCCATTTTAGAGAACAATGGATGCATCGCTATACGGGTCTGGCGTGAGGGATGAACTGGCGCCGCTAGGAACAGGATCGCTTTTCTCCTCCCCCGGTGGACACGCCATAATACTTTAAGCCAATACAGCTAGCAGCAGAGGGGTAGGGATGCATGGCCAATCACAGTCCGACACGTCATATGACGTCGTGATAACGCAACAAAGACACACACTTGCGCAATTTACCGCGCGATTGCCCAAGCGAAGGGAGGAGGAGGAGGGGAGAGGAAGGGGTGGGGCGATCTAAAAATAGCGCCGCACCGACACTCTCCGGATAATAGGGTTCACGACCGCGTAATGTGAGCACGTTAGGTTCCTGGCAAGGCACCGTGTTAACGTGGGAATGTGGGACCGCAAAGTGAGGGTTGACTGTATGTAATATTCAGAAATTTCAGTGTAATTTCAAACGCCGCTACCATTACGATACCGAAGTTTTCAAGGTCGTCTGAGGGAAGAGAGCGCCCCTCACATAGCGAGAGGTTGTGAACTAGGCCTATATGAGATTAAATGTAATTTGCCATTAATAATGATGCTTATTGAAGTTAAGGACTATTATTGAATTTGAAATATTATAGATCGTTTATCAGCCTGAGTAGTGTTACAGGTGTTCCAAGGAGTTATTAGTTAGGCAGAAAATATGTCACTTAGGCCTAAGCTAACGCTTTGAGCGACACGAGGCGGGCTTTCAGTCACGCAGCGATCGACCTACAGGACATCCCCCAGCGCCGCCACAGAAATAGTCACGTGGCCTAGTCACCTGGCACTATGGCAGTATAACAAGTAAGTCTCATTCGATCTCAGACAGGGTTTAGATAGGGCAGTGATAAAGTTAACCAGAGCTAACAGTGAGTTCATTTCAGGGTTTCGCCAGAACCCACTTGACTGTGAGAAATTGACTGCGAGAGATTGACTGCTGTTTGATAATGAGGATTGGACGCCGCTGGACCGATCAGTGTAGGCCTGTCACTGTTTAGCTGGGTATCAAAGGATCGCTGAGAATTCTAGCCGCCTGGGTGCCCAGCTGGACGACGGACGATCGTTGGGGTCATCAGCCTCTACCTCGGCTCACAATACCACATATCTCAAGCAGCTTAGTGAAACCCTTGCTAACGGAAGCTAAAGCTCAACTGTACAGGTCTGATTGGTTACCCCTTCCACCCATGGATGTACTGGGGGTAAAGTGAAGCCAGCTGAGTGATACAGGGCGCACACTGGGGCCAATAGTCATGGGAGTTTAGAGGTACACTTTCCAAGGTGGAGAAAGGCTGATTTGGGCCTAACCACGGTGCTTGTTGGTTGTGCCTTAAACGACTACGAGTGCAGGTGGAATCTGTGTGTGTGTTAGGTTAGGAAGCATGGTTCACGGGCACTGGTGGACTCAGTAACTTAATAATAGTGACAATATTTTTTGTGTAGTTAATACTATTTTTTCAGTTACTAATGTATGCTGTGTGCATTTAATATTTCTTTTATAATCTCAACCTCAGGTGTAACCTTTGTTCCCCAGAGTAGTGTTTAAGTTAGGTTAGGAGGTGTGTATCTGTTGGGGTATTATAATTTTGTTGAGCCCTGAAGCCTATTCAGGGGTGGAGTTAATAAGCTCTGATTTTTATACCATTTTCTCAGTGCTGGATATAATTTTGGTGAGTGCCCTTAAGGCCTATTCATTGTAGAGTTATTAATTTCTTATTTTTTTAATACCATTTTCTCAGTGATTGATATTTTGTTGAAAGCCCTTAAGGCCTCGTTCATGTGTACAAACAACATTTCTTAATACTTTACGCTTATTGTCATCTAATGAGGCATTGCATGAGGTTCTAATAATTTCATCATCATGTATAACTTTTATTCCCCAGAGTAGTATTTTAAGTTCAGGTTAAGAGGTGAGCATATTGGTGTACCAATATTTGATTGTGTTTGTAGTGTTGGAGGGAATATAAGTGTAAATTTAACAGTGTGTCTCATTCATCTCAGTCACAGACGCTATCCTTCCAATGGGTCACGGACAAGTCATTTTGTTTAGTAAATTTAAGTGTTCTTGTGCTGGTTCGGGATTTCTCAAAGGGCGCCTACTGCAATTACCATCTAATATTCTTTAATATATATATATATATATATATATATATATATATATATATATATATATATATATATATATATATATATATATATATATATATATATATATATATATATATAAATATGACGCCATCTAACGCTATATACATCGCATCAATAATAATAACACACACATATATACAGTGATCCTCGGTTAATAAAATTTCGGTAATCTAATTACCTTCCATAAGAATATTCAATTCAATTAACAAAAATTCGGGTTAATTAAATTACACGAAATCATGTCAACAAGCCAGCCACCAGCAGTATTAACGGCCAATACAGTAATCGGTTTTAGGGCTTAAATTCGTTACATTTGAGTAAATATCAAGGAGTATAGAACTGTTCTACACTGTTGTAGGAGTATGGTGGACTGTGTTATACACTGTTGTAGGAGGATGGTGGACTGTGTTATACACTGTTGTAGGAGTACGGTGGACTGTGTTATACACTGTTGTAGGAGTATGGTGAACTGTGTTATACACTATTGTAGGAGTATGGTGAACTGTGTTATACATTGTTGTAGGAGTATGGTGGACTGTGTTATACACTGTTGTAGGAGTATGGTGGACTGTGTTATACACTGTTGTAGGAGTATGGTGGATTGTGTTGTACACTGTTGTAGGAGTATGGTGGATTGTGTTGTACACTGTTGTAGGAGTATGGTGGACTGTGTTATACACTGTTGTAGGAGTATGGTGGACTGTGTTATACACTGTTGTAGGAGTATGGTGGATTGTGTTGTACACTGTTGTAGGAGTATGGTGGACTGTGTTGTACACTGTTGTAGGAGTATGGTGGACTGTGTTATACACTGTTGTAGGAGTATGGTGGATTGTGTTGTACACTGTTGTAGGAGTATGGTGGACTGTGTTATACACTGTTGTAGGAGTATGGTGGACTGTGTTATACACTGTTGTAGGAGTATGGTATACTGTGTTATACACTAGTGTAGGAGTATGGTGAACTGTATTATACACTGTTGTAGGAGTATGGTGGACTGTGTTATACACTGTTGTAGGAGTATGGTGGATTGTGTTGTACACTGTTGTAGGAGTATGGTGGACTGTGTTATACACTGTTGTAGGAGTATGGTGGACTGTGTTATACACTGTTGTAGGAGTATGGTGGACTGTGTTGTACACTGTTGTAGGGGTATGGTGGACTGTGTTGTACTCTGTTGTAGGAGTATGGTGGACTGTGTTGTACATATTTGTAGGAGTATAATTGGACTGTGTTATACACTCTTGTAGGAGTATAATTGGTTGTGTTATACACTCTTGTAGGAAATATGGTGGATATGTTATACACTGTTGTAGGAATATGGTGGACTGTGTTATACACTGTTGTAGGAGTATGGTGGACTGTATTTGTACTGTTGTAGGGAGTATGGTGGACTGTGTTATACTCTGTAGTAGGAGTATAATTGGACATGTTTGTACACTGTTGAAGGAGTATAGTGGACTGTGTTATACACTGTTGTAGATATAATTGGACTGTGTTGTACACTGTTGTAGGAATATGGTGGACTGTATTTGTACCTATTTGTAGGAGTATGGTGGACTGTGTTGTACACTGTTGTAGGAGTATGGTGGACTGTGTTGTACACTGTTGTAGGAGTATGGTGGACTGTGTTTTACACTGTTGTAGGAGTATGGTGGACTGTGTTATACACTCTTGTAGGAGTATGGTGGACTGTGTTATACACTGTTGTAGGAGTATGGTGGACTGTGTTTTACACTGTTGTAGGAGTATGGTGGACTGTGTTGTACACTGTTGTAGGAGTATGGTGGACTGTGTTGTACACTGTTGTAGGAGTATGGTGGACTGTGTTATACACTGTTGTGGAGTATGGTGGACTGTGTTATACACTGTTGTAGGAGTATGGTGGACTGTGTTATAAACTGTTGTAGGAGTATGGTGGACTGTGTTATACACTGTTGTAAGAGTATGGTGGACTGTGTTATAAACTGTTGTAGGAGTATGGTGGACTGTGTTATACACTGTTGTAGGAGTATAGTGGACTGTGTTATACACTGTTGTAGGAGTATGGTGGTGGACTGTGTTATACACTGTTGTAGGAGTATGGTGGACTGTGTTATACACTGTTGTAGGAGTATGGTGGACTGTGTTGTACACTGTTGTAGGAGTATGGTGGACTGTGTTGTACTCTGTTGTAGGAGTATGGTGGACTGTGTTGTACACTGTTGTAGGAGTATGGTGGACTGTGTTGTACACTGTTGTAGGAGTATGGTGGACTGTGTTATACACTGTTGTAGGAGTATGGTGGACTGTGTTATACACTGTTGTAGGAGTATGGTGGACTGTGTTATACACTGTTGTAGGAGTATGGTGGACTGTGTTATACACTCTTGTAGGAGTATGGTGGACTGTGTTATTCACTGTTGTAGGAATATGGTGGACTGTGTTATACACTGTTGTAGGAATATGGTGGACTGTGTTATACACTGTTGTAGGAGTATGGTGGACTGTGTTATACACTGTTGTAGGAGTATGGTGGACTGTGTTATACACTCTTGTAGGAGTATGGTGGACTGTGTTATACACTGTTGTAGGAGTATGGTGGACTGTGTTACTGTTGTAGGAGTATGGTGGACTGTATTTATACACTGTTGTAGAATTATGGTGGACTGTGTTGTGTACACTATTTGTAGGAGTATGGTGGACTGTGTTATACACTGTTGTAGGAGTATGGTGGACTGTGTTGTACACTGTTGTAGGAGTATGGTGGACTGTGTTGTACACTGTTGTAGGAGTATGGTGGACTGTGTTATACACTGTTGTAGGAGTATGGTGGACTGTGTTGTACACTGTTGTAGGAGTATGGTGGACTGTGTTGTACACTGTTGTAGGAGTATGGTGGACTGTGTTGTACATTGTTGTAGGAGTATGGTGGACTGTGTTTTACACTGTTGTAGGAGTATGGTGGTCTGTGTTATACACTGTTGTATGGTGGACTGTGTTATACATTGTTGTAGGAGGCGGTGACTGTGTTTTACACCGTTGTAGGAGTATGGTGGTGTTATACACTGTGGTGGACTGTGTTATACACTGTTGTATATGGTGGACTGTGTTATACACTGTTGTAGGAGTATGGTGGACTGTGTTATACACTGTTGTAGGAGTATGGTGGACTGTGTTATACACTGTTGTAGGAGTATGGTGGACTGTGTTATACACTGTTGTAGGAGTATGGTGGACTGTGTTATACACTGTTGTAGGAGTATGGTGGACTGTGTTGTACACTGTTGTAGGAGTATGGTGGACTGTGTTATACACTGTTGTAGGAGTATGGTGGACTCTGTTGTACACTGTTGTAGGAGTATGGTGGACTGTGTTTTACACTGTTGTAGGAGTATGGTGGACTGTGTTATACACTGTTGTATGGTGGACTGTGTTATACACTGTTGTAGGAGTATGGTGGACTGTGTTATACACTGTTGTAGGAGTATGGTGGACTGTGTTGTACACTGTTGTAGGAGTATGGTGGACTGTGTTATACACTGTTGTATGGTGGACTGTGTTATACACTGTTGTAGGAGTGTGGTGGACTGTGTTGTACACTGTTGTAGGAGTATGGTGGACTGTTCTTTATTGTTGCACTATATTCAAAAAATAGATCATGAAAACCAATTTTCCCTCTGAACAAACAAGAGTTTACTGTATGTCAAAGTGGCTGTGGAAGTGTTTTCTAGGTTACTGTTGAACTGCTCTCCATGACAGCAGGCACAGCACAGTACTGTACACTAAATTAAATTTTGCTACAGTACAGGTTAACTCTCCCTCATCTGGCATAAGCAATTGATGGGACCGTAATACTTAATAACTGCATGATACATGAAATAATGAGTGAAAATCATGTGCAGAGTCCCTGGACTGTGATGATAAGTTCTGTTACCTGGGTGACTTGACCAGTGCTGGTGGGGGTGGTGAAACCTGCTCAGTTGTAAGAGTCTGGAGGTGGTTTAGAAACTGCTGCCTTTATTGACAACAAGAAGACTTTCCCTTCGTGTGAAGGGAAGAATGTATGTGGCTGGTGTGTGAAGTGTGATGTTGTGTGGCAGTGAAATATAGGCAGTTAAAGAGGATGACTTAAGTAAACTTGAGTGAGCTGAAGTGAGAATGGTGAGGTGGATGTGTTATATGATAGTGAATGACAGGAGGACCTGTTCAAAACTAAGAGAGCAGCTGGGTATTGTGGGTAGAGGCTGGCTGAGATGGTATGGGCATGTGGAGAGAATGGAGGAGACCAGTTGGGTCATGAGTCCTAATGTGGAGGGGAGGAGAACCAGGGACAGGTCAAGAATAACATGGGGAGAGGTTGTAAGAAATGTTATTAGAGCTCAGAAACTGTTAAGAGAGCTGCCATTAGATAACCAAAGCTAACACACACAAGAGTGGAAAATGACTGTAAAATGATGATGTTATGTTATTAGTGTTTTGTCTTTTGGGGTGGTCATGACATCATTGCAAAATTGAGTGTGGCCAACTGGACAACTACAGTACTGTAGATGGTGGTTGAACATGCCATTAACCCTTTAACTGCTGTCATCATTTTAATAAGATTTGGTGCAAAACCACTATCATCGTCTTAAGGCATTTGGTGCACCAAAATCATAATAAGAATGGAATGACTATGATTGGTAGACAGTCTAGAGTGAGACACAAGGCTGGTGGAGCCTCAGATCAAATTTCTATCATCATCTTGGAATGATTTATGCCTCATCACCCTCCCCCTCCTCTTGTTCTCAGTGGCCCCTCACCCACACCTATGTAAGGGCTTACCACTCACTTTTCACCACAAAATCCACCGCTTAACCACCACGACCACCTCTTGCCCCACAACAACAACCAGTGCTCAGCAGTTACCAGTTATTCTCTGCCTTATTACATAGACTCTTAACTCACCACCCATAATGCATACAAAGTTTTTATGGCTTCAAAATTTTATATCTTCAAGAAAAAATGTAACTCATATTTTTTTTCTTCTAGCAAATAACTGCAGTTATTGGATTAATGGCCAAGTGTACCACAGAATATATTTTTTTATACATGTGCCATTTATTGGAAGTTGCCGTTTGATGAAATGCCAGATAAGAGAGGGTCAACCTGTATATTATTAGTACATCATGCTGTAGCCGCCATACAGTAGGTAAATAAAATTTACAGTACAGCACAAGAAAGTTTTGTCCAGATTTATCTCGTTATTTTATTTCTTTGTACATTACATTATGCTGCTTATGATTACTGTACATGTTTATATTGAATGTATTGAGTGTTATTACTGTATTGTGTGGCAGAAAGAGGAGGTCATAATAAAGTGAATTTTATAAATCCTTGTTATAGTTACCAATGATATGCTGCACTCCCCTCTTAGTGATGATGTTTGTGTGGTGGAAGTGTTCCCTGAGACAGGAAGCTGACTTTAATGATTTAACCAAGCAAAACATTGTTCATTAATTAATTGTTTCTCTTTTCTAGCCGTTCTCCAGGTCTTGGGTGCTGGAAACTTAATTTTTATCAATTAAAATGTTTCTATTGCATTCTTGTTAAGTATGAAAGTGCACTATAGGTATGGGGCTTTACTTGGTCCTCTGCTTGGAGACACACATCAGCAAGATGGAAGGCACAACCTGTTCTTTAGTACCTTTCCTTCCCTCTCCTTCTTGCCTCTCTCATGCAGGCAAGATTTTTTTTGTACTTCTACTGAGTTAAATATTTGTCCTGTATTCTTATTTACACACTTATGTGACCATAAGGAAAGTGACACTAAAGTGCATGGCATTATAAAGTACTGTAGTATGGTATCTCTGACAGCCTTACTTGCTCACCAGTTTAATTGTTAGCTTGTCTCTGGTTTATCATGCATAGACAGGTGTTTCTGGCTAACATAATTATAGTGTTTCCACGCTAACCCGGCCCATAAGCCACAAATAACTCATTGGTTCCCTTGAGTGTTTTACCTCCCCTGGACTGTGTGTATATAAGAGCATATTTATATTGACCCATAATACATTATTTAAGTTTTTCTAACATCTCTCTGAAGTGCTAATGCCTTGAAATCATTTGCATTTTAATTGTCCAGTTATTAAACATTATTTTAGATAATAACAGATCTGCTTACCTATTGTGAACACATTTAGTTTGAATTTTCTATGAGGGGCGTGACTTACTGGCCAGGTTAGAGGGGAAATACTCTAGTTACTGTAGTTTTGGTGTTTTGGTAGTAACCTAGAAATATAAGTGTCATTTTGGTAATGTATATATTGCATGAATATTGTGTAATGTCACTTGTATTGAATAGATCCAATAGAAGGGAAACACATTGTCTTGGGCAGGTGGGTGGCTGTTTGGACACATATCACAGTTAAGTCTCTTTTACTCGTCATATTTTTGTCAGTACCGTACAGTACAGTATAGAAGAATTGGAATTATCGTGAAATATAAGTTGTCATTACTCTCTTAAATACAGTGAACCCTCATGTGACGGGCCGAGTTTTTCTCATTTTAAAATTTACCATCCAGATATTCTTTTCTGTTATTATTCTTCAATTCTTTATTTATAAATATACAGTACTTTATATTCTTATACAAGCAATTCTCTACCACTTTGGATCACTGTATACTTAATTATAAACTCCGGTGTTCCTGATCAGGGTAATTTCCTATGTCAATTCATATAATCTAATCAGAGGTTGAGCTGGCCAGGAAAAGGTGGAATATACACGTTGATAACATTAATTCTGCGAGCTCAGGCCTGAGGCGAACAAGGAGCTATTCACAGGGAGACGTTAGATCTTGGAGATTATACCGGTTGACAGAATAGTTCAGGAGATTAATGACTTTCTTAAATAGACAACTGACACTAACTAAACTATAAACATCAGATTCTCTGATGTCGGGGCGACAAAATGATATAACTTCAGGCGCGATCAGAAACTCATGGATGTCCCCACGGACGACATAAAATACGCCACTCTAGCTGGCCAACTCAACACTCACTTACTTGACACGTTTTGCTAACAATAAGGACAGTTGAAGCGTTCAACACCACTCACAATGGATCTTGAATGTTCCAACTGTAAACAGACATATCTAAGTTGACTCAAAACAAGGGTATTCTCTCTCACACTCAAATTCATTTTATAGAGAGGTTGGTTTCAGTAAGTCAGAGAAAATGGGATAACGGAGGACTGAGGTGTCTTGAAGTGATGAGAAAACGGACTCCTCAGATGGAGGACTCAAAATAAAAGCAGAGTTACATGTTTTGTGGGCTATTGAGCGTAATATGAATCATTTGATTTTGGCACTAACTAACGTGTATGACCGTGGTCGTTACACTCAAAGATTCGGACCCTGTAAATCCGAATTTCTGAAGATTCGGACAATATATTTTTGGGGTTCTGGGCTAAGAAGCCTGCCTAAGAAGCATTACCAAAACAGGGTGAAGGTAGTTTAAGGCTTAAAGTTTTTATCTTATAAAATGTCAGACTAAAATTAGCCGAATATAACTTGCATTACTGGAATCCTTGCAAGATAATGAATAATTTGAGTTTAAACAACACATAGTTTGCACTAGAGATAAAAAAATTAATCCTTTAGTGTAGTACATTTGAGTACAAAGTGAGTGCAGTAATATGTTGCTCAAAATTATGGCTTTTCACAGGAAAAAGTATGTATAACTAACCCCAGTGGTCAGGAAAATATGTACGGTACAGTGTTTTTATCGTTTTTATACATTAGTACATTCACGGGAAGATTTTGTTAATCAGCTTTTTTGGGCAGGTGGTCCCCTTGTCAGTCCAGATCTTCGAGGGTTCACTGTACTGTATTACACACTTCTTTTTGTTGTAAGTGTTTGTTATGGAGTACTGTACTGTACTGTACTGTACTATGCATAAATGAAGGCAAACTGATATAGTTTTTTGATAGATAACATAAGAATTTCTCCGGCTTGTAAAAAATAATCTATTCAGTTTTATATTATTCCAGCAAACTGTAATTTTTGTTGATGATAAATTAATTCACCTTAATTAGCTGCTGCCAACTGTGAACTTGAAATACAGTATATAAATATTGTAAATTAACTACAGTATAATACTGTAGGTATCTGTCTTATACCTGTATATTACACAAGTATTTTGTGAAGATTAGGCACACCTTTAGTGATCAACCACGTGTGCATTACTTACTGTACCCTGAGGCACACCAGTCAACAGTGTTCATCGGGGATATGTTCTTCATGACCACGACTAACAGTGAATAACGGGGTCGACTTATATGTTATACTGGACGTGGAAGATGTTCTGACTACATAATATTACATATTATTTTTATAATAATATCTAATAAAACATACAACACTGTACAGTAAATCCTCAGTATAACTGACATCGCTGCCCACCTGGGAGCTGTCTTATCTTATGGTTATTTTTCAACTCACAATTTTGGTACATACAGTACAGTATACAGCTTGATACTGTAGTGCAGCGGGTTGACGTTAGTCCACGTACATGTTTGTTGTTGTTGTCACGAGCACTGCCTGGCGGCCACCTGGTGCACTACAGTACCAAACTATGTTCTATGGTGATGCCACATGGCCGATATCGTGTAATTCAATGATTATTGGTAAGTGTCGATGTTGTTAATTATCATTTATGTAATTTTTTTTTACCTTATAGTGAGGTGACATCACTAACATACACACTGTACTGTACTCTGTTTTAGTGACTGTGAAGTAATTTTTTGTGTTTTTTTTCTGACTTAAGTCTTGTCAACATGTAAGCAGTTGTGGCGGCTATCATTATTTTTATGTATTGTGACAAGTTCTTTCGTTCTGTTTTTGAGTCTGAAGTCAGCAGCGTTCTTAATGATGTGCTGAGTTGTTTAATTGTTTTATATGTTTTATGAGTGCACTTTTTTTCTTCTTTTTTCGGTGACTCATGTGGGCGTTGGAATGGCTGGGCACATATTCATTGAACCTCATGTTATAATGATCCTGATTTAAAATAGTTTACATAGCGATGGGTTTTTAGGAACATAACCTCATCGTAAATAGGGGGATTCCTGTACTTGTAATCCATAACATTGTTCCCATTCACTGTAACTTTAACTGCACTGTAATTGCACTCATGGAAGTAACATTTCTTTACTCTTTGAACATTTGGGCTTTGTTCACTACAGATGTTACTGTGGTAGGTGGGACAGATAAATGCCATACAATATCCACAAAACATTCACCAGCCTCAAACTTTGCTATGATTTTCATCATTGAAACAAAATTATCTTAGTAACTTGGCTTTGTGCTGGGCATTTAGAGGCCATAATAAAGATATAGGGGCAATTTATCACAAATAAAAGAGCTAGTACCAGCACAACCAAAACCAAGTCGGTAAATAACGCAGCACCACTGTGTTAGAATTTGTAAACAAGAATATGTCTGATTCACTAATGTGTTAAACAATTTGTTTTAATGTTTTGTGATTATTCTCTTTACCTTTTTAAGTGAAGATATTTGTAAATATGTACAGTAATCTCCCCGTTAGCTGGACTCCCCAATCCCATGAACTCTCCAATAGCCAAAATGGAAATTGGTCTGGAATTTTTTTGGAAAATTTTTCTCAATTCTGCGTTCTTCGAACCTTTCCGTTCTGGGCCTGGGAACAAATGATCTGGGACTTCCGAAAGGTTGAATCATCCTCCGCCACATTCTTCTGTGCCAGGCACATGGGTGGGTAAACCACTTGGGCCGTAAGCTCGTGCGCTGCAATTGGCTAATGGTGTCATGTGACCGTGATAGGCTGATGCATCTCCCAGCTTATCCTCTCTAAGCCTAGCATCATGACACACACACCTAGCCCTCTGCCATTGTACAAGGTTGATCGCTCACTTACTGCTGTTTTTGTGTAAATTTCTGTTGTGCAGTACTGTACATTACTGTACCAGGACACAATCAGCCAAGAATACAGTGTTAAAAATGTCAAAAGTGATTACAATAAGTTACATATTATTCAGTAAATGGGAAACACTGGAGCACCTTAACTTTTGTCTCTGCTCAAGATATCTTCGGGTCATGAGACCCACCCGAACAATGGGTGATCTGACATTACATCTGGTCAGGCCAGTAACATGACCCACTCATCTCCACCCCACCTCCATCTCAGGCGTGAGACATAAAAAGTTATTATAGTTACGCATTACATTCAGCAGAGTGGATGGTGTATGCCTAATGTTAGGCTCAAGACACAGCATCTGCTGGTGAGTATAGTATATAATGGTTGCTTCTGTGTAAGAGGATGGCCTGCCCAAGGGCCACTTAGGTGTGAATTTGTTTGAGGTGTAGAAGCTGTCGCCAACACAACAACCACAACCTGAGTTAACAAGCTGAATGACCCAGTGTTAGGAAAAGTTCAAGAAGGCCGGACAACTCGCTAACTGCACTGGCTAACCATCACCCCGGAACACGATCCGCAAATCGATTAGCATCCAGGTCCCCAATTACTGCTGGGGAGACAGAGGCAAATGGCGTAAAGAAAACTGCCCGTTGCTTCTCCCTGCCCGGGGATCGAACTCGGGTCCGCTGGCTTGTGAGGTGAGCATGCTGACCATTGCACCACCGGTCACACAGTAAAGTAGTAGGATACATTATTTACAATATATTGTATGTGTACAGTGGTTTTTGCATAAATAAATATACAGCTGTTTGCATAGTATAGACTTGGGGAAAACTTTCCTCAGTACAGAGTGGAAAATTCCAGTCTTAACTGAACCGTGAGACACGGCTCCTTTGATGCCTCTATCATATTTTTTTTTATCAATTTGTTTCTGTTAAACATTGATTTGCGATATATCCAGCTTCTACAAACTGTAGGTAATTGTCTATTGTGTTTTGTTTGGTGTTATTTGTTTGTTTACTTTCTGTTTGCTACAAAACAAAGAAATAATGGACAGGCTTCATCCGAACGCAACTTTTGTCTTTGACTTCAACCGTTCGTTATATATATTTTAAAATTTTTAACATCCTCTTTGAAGTGCTAATGCCTTGAAATCATTTGCATTTTTATGTTCGTAATTTTTAACATAATTATTGAAAAGATCATGTCTAATTATAATCTGTGAACATATTAGTATGATAAATGCAGAGTTAAACGAACACTTTTTATGGACCAATCAGCTACTTTTTAGCGTAGAAAGGAGGCGTGGCTTCTGGGCCAGCTAGTGTAAAGTGGGTTTAGTCAATCCACTATTTACCATGATGGGATGTATCAAGTGAAACACGTATATGGAGCGAGTAAAAAGATTACTAGATTTCAAGATGTTGTAACCGCTAGACTAAGGTTAGGATATAAGTACCTCTGGTAGTATGCCCTTCAGGCAGATGTAAACAAAACTAAATGTATAGTGTGTGGCCAGACACATGGCCACACACTCCAACACTACGTTTTAGACTGTGAAAAAATAGAACCTTATAGGGATAGATCCAAGCACACTGTGCATATAATGGCACAGCACTTTATCTCTGGTGATAAGATATACTAAGGTTGCATCCACACTTCGCATCTAGTACCTAATCATTATTCTATGTACCGACTTAAACAATGTACCGAAAATACTCTGTAACACTCAATACCATAATATCAAGACCACTGGGGTCTGATAAAGGTAAATTTGCATTGTCACACCGTTCACTGTTAGAAAGTAAAAAATATAGCTTTCTGGTGTTTTTTTTGTGTGTTTAGGCTGAATATGACCTTCATTTCTGGTGGAAATCAGCCGTTTTTTTTTTTATTTTTTCGTTGGACGTTTTCCGAAAAAAATCATGGCAAAATACACTAAAAAACACTAGAAAAACAAAAAACAAACCTAACCTAACCGACTCACCATATGATGGAATCACCTACCGGGTATTTCTTACCTTATTGACCTGGTTCTTGTTCGTAATTGCATTCTGTGATTCTTACACAACGCCACATATGTTGGTCTTTGCGATATTTACAATCAGTCTTGCTCTTAGCACACTTTACTGAGGTTGGAAGAACACCATGCTATCGAAAAAATGCTGTAGTTTCTACGATTATTTTTTAAAAAAACTCGCAATCAGCTCCATATACTTTAAGTGACACCCATCGCAAACTTCCATGGTCGGAACTGAACTTGAATTTCAAAATTTGAGAGACCAAAAATAAAACTCAAATTTGATTGAGCCAAATATACTCCGAATTAAACCCCAAATCATTTTAATTGGTTCCAAAAGCAAAAACATTTTTGATTGGCTGCGTGATGTGTACGGGAATGCATACGCGTGATAATTTATGAAGGAGACGCGCAGTGTTAGAGGTGAGGCAGGCGATAATGGAGGATGATTAATGAAAGAAAATAGAGAACATTTTGATATGCTGTCTCCGTTATTATACATTTCCGCCGGTATTGTAATATATGAAAATTATCTTATAATTAGACGTCTTATTCTAATATGATTAATAGATTAGTGGTAGGAATGAACGGTGTGTAAACGCAATAATACCCTGATAAACACCATTTGTGGCCTCTACTCTGTAATGCGTTTTTGTGCTACTGTTCACAGGAAGAGTATGGAGTGTACAATAAACTGACTGCTGTTTGCGGCAAAATTCAATTCCTTATTACCAAAATCCGAGCAGGGTGTTGGTGGTACAGGGGTAACACGTGTATCTCTCACCAATTTGTCAAAGGGTCGAATCCTGCTTGGCCCTGACACACATGAGAAGGATGTTATCCAGTGAGATCCTCACTACCAAACATATGGGTATCCTCCAGACACACCAGCTTACTCCTGTACTAATACTGGACAGACAAACTTCCCAAACGGTTAGTAATCTGATAAGTGGTGAAATGATAAATGACCGAACCAAAGTGAGTTATATAGACAGACAGACAGACAGACAGACAGACAGACAGACAGACAGACAGAGACAGATAGATAGATAGATAAGAAAACAATCAATTAATGATACTCACAAGCCAGAAGTGAGAGTTTCTCCATGAGGATGAGAGAAGCGTGGTAGAGAGGCACAGTGCCATCTGGGTGTGACACAGCTGGCACTACACCAATCATCCCTTCACCACTCTGGGCTAATGAGTTCATCACCTCCTGCAGACAGGTGTTGCTGATGCAGGTGCTGCATCATAGAGAACAGGTACATCAATTATTACCCTAAGTGTGTTTATAAGTCAATTATTGTATTACTGTATACTCTAAGTATGAGTCAATTATTACCCTAAGTGTGTTTATAAGTCAATTATTGTATTACTGTATACTCTAAGTATGAGTCAATTATTACCCTAAGTGTGTTTATAAGTCAATTATTGTATTACTGTATACTCTAAGCATGAGTCAATTATTACCCTAAGTGTGTTTATAAGTCAATTATTGTATTACTGTATACTCTAAGTATGAGTCAATTATTACCCTAAGTGTGTTTATAAGTCAATTATTGTATTACTGTATACTCTAAGTGTGAGTCAATTATTACCCTAAGTGTGTTTATAAGTCAATTATTGTATTACTGTATACTCTAAGCATGAGTCAATTATTACCCTAAGTGTGTTTATAAGTCAATTATTGTATTACTGTATACTCTAAGCATGAGTCAATTATTACCCTAAGTGTGTTTATAACTTAATTATTACTGTAAGTGTGTTTATAACTTAATCACCTGATGCTGTCATACATGATGGACCAACAGTTAACAGGTCATGATGGACCAACAGTTAACAGGTCATGATGGACCAACAGTTAACAGGTCATGATGGACCAACAGTTAACAGGTCATGATGGACCAACAGTTAACAGGTCATGATGGACCAACAGTTAACAGGTCATGATGGACCAACAGTTAACAGGTCATGATGGACCAACAGTTAACAGGTCATGATGGACCAACAGTTAACAGGTCATGATGGACCAACAGTTAACAGGTCATGATGGACCAACAGTTAACAGGTCATGATGGACCAACAGTTAACAGGTCATGATGGACCAACAGTTAACAGGTCATGATGGACCAACAGTTAAGGTTGTAAAGGTAAGGTAAAAGGTGTTACCCGTCACTGGAGTCGTGAGCAGCGGTGGTGGCAGCATTAAGAGCCATGTGTACCCACTCCAGCAAGTAGCGCAGGGAGCCTCTCTGAAGGCTCAACCCCAACAGCAGCTCTGCACTCAGCTTACGACCTACAATAACAATCATAACATAACATTAATGATCTACAGTCTACATGAAAGATAGATAGAGAATAATAGAAACATTTTACTTTTCATAATACTGTACTACTAATAATAATAATATTTGTAAAATTTATTTTGTATATTTGCACCAAGAATTTGAAACTAGTAAATATTGCTGCTGGCAGCTTGCCAACAGGAGCTCTGTACTGCAGTGCCTCACAGGTGATGATGGTGTATATTATCCAAGATTCACTTGTATAGATGTATAAATAATGGTGTTGGGTTAACAATATAGTAATTAGTGTGGTGAGCGTAGGAGGCCAGGGGATTATATCACCAAGTTGAGATACCTTAACTTTTTCTCATAAATTAATTCAATCCTGGTGAATTAGTTTATATAAATAAACAAAGATTACCTGTATTACAATTATATTATAACCGTTATTGTTGTGAAACAACACTCAGTGTATCGAGGTGAACTATAAACTTAATACAAGCTTGCTGGATGGCAGAGTTACCCACAACCCAACCCGCGAACCATCTATGTCCACCACAACGATCAACCTTAGATTAAAACTTAGATGATATAAGATCACATTTAACAAGTCAAAATCTAGTGACTCCATAAAGTAATACAGTAATAAGATTTTAATAAACAGGTAATTGTAAAATCAAATTAGTCATTGACAACCAGAGTAAAACCATTGTTTAACCTCATCCTAAATCCTCTGTTTAACTCATTAAATTTTATTTCCAACCTTTCTCCTCATAATTATGTCATAACTTGTCTATCTTTCATGTCTGGCTGTGCCTTGAGCCTCAGCATGCCTTCCATCCTTTCCCCCACCTTAACCTATTAAAAAAACCCAGACAGACAGAAGACAACTCGGTTTGTTTCACTTTACGTTAACTTCATCAACCTAGCTACAGCACAACACTGGCAGGACAGAACTAGAGCACATAAAGGACTCATAACCCTTCCTGTGGAAATATTAGCTAAGTATTAAGCAGTTCTCTTGTTAGAAAGGTTCATTACGGAGAGTTGGTGTTGAGTGGAGGTAAGCCTCCTATAACAAATGTAATTTTATTTAATGTCACAACTTTTTTGACAATAAATGTAACATTAACAACAATAATATAAAGGTATCTAATAAATTGTTTTCCTCAATGTTAACAAGAGAGGATGCAAACAACCTCCCTGTGTTTGAGGACAATCAGTCTGACACAGCACCGATGAACACTGAGTTCTCAGGGTGTAATGTACAGTATTGTACTGTATTAGAAACAAACTGCCAAAGCTAAAGGTTCATAAGAGCCCTGACCTTGATAGTGTGCATCCCAGAATGTTAAGAGAGATGTGCAACAAGTTTGCCAAGCCCCTTAAAATCCTCTTCTGCAGATGCATGGATGAGGAAAAGGTCCCTATATGTGCTATACATATTTAAACAAGGTGATCACCATTTCATGAATAATTATAGGCCAGTGAGCCTGACCAGAAGTGTGTAAAGTGCTAGTGAGCCTTATAAGAGATGCCATGATGGAACATCTACTATGAAACAACCTCGTAAAGGACCGCCAATACGGTTTTATGCCTGGATTCTCCTGCTTGACACAATTACTGTACAATACTTTAGGAGCTGGATGTGTGGTGGCAATACTGACAGTATATAGTACAGTACAGTAGACCCTTCCCATTTGCAGGTTTATGATTCATGATTTTGACGATTCGCAGTAAGCAGCTGGTGGCTCGGGTGGCTAGCATGAAGCCTTCTCCCTCAGCACAACGAGTCACCCCACGCGCCCACAGTGTCTCATCCCGCTCTGTTTGCCCTCACCCAGTACCCGTGACCTACCATCCAGTGTCCTACTCTCAAAACTTTCATGTTTCTTTGTGAAAATGACCCCAAAAGGACTGCCTAGTGCCAGTGCTAGTGATGCTAGTGGAGTGAAGCATAAAAGGCAAAAGTCAGTGATGACCCTGACAAAGAATACCGAATTATTAAACAAGTTAAAAGAGGGGATGAGTGCTACCGCAGTTGGTCGGTTGTTTGGTGTGAAAGAATCCACAGTGCGGTATATAAGAAAGACTGAACAAGCAATTCGTGATTCTGTTCAAGTGAGTGCTCCTGCAGGTGTTTAAGTGGTGCAGGTTGTTTGTGACAAGAACATAGTAAAAACTGAGAAAGAACTGAACATTTGGATTGAGATCCAGCACCGCAAAAATGTTGCGATCAACAGCAACGTGATTCGTGAGAAGGCTAAAAGTCTTTATGTTCATTTTTACGAGTCAACAGGTGGTGAAGGAGCTAGTGCAGTGACTGAACCAACTTTTAGTGCCAGTGGTTTGAGAATTTTAAGAAAATATTCTCACTCCATAATGTGAAGCTGACTGAGGAGGCCACATCAGCTGACCACACAGCCGCAGGTGCATTTACTGCCAAATTAAAGAAAATAATAGAAGATAAAGGCTATAGGCAAGTGTTTAATGTTGATGAATCTGGTTTATATTGGAAGAAAATGCCTGGTAGAACATACATAAACAAGCAGGAGAGGCATGCATCTAGGTTCAAGACAGCCAAGGACAGAGTGACGCTCATCTTCTGTAGAAATGCAGCTGGCCACATGATCCAGCCTGGCTTGGAACGCAGCCTTAAGATGGTCCCAGGAATCAACCAGGTATTGTTTTCCTATCAGGAAATGTTTAAAGAACTCAAAGCCAAGAGGAAACAACTACCAATCACCACGTTTTTCAAGAAAGAACCCTTCTCCTCTTCCTCCCAGCCACGCGCCACCTCCAGGTCACGCGCCACTCCACCACCCGCCTCTCCACCAACCACCACTGATTCACCCTCTTCCACCAGTGATCCTCATGATCCACCTATACTTCAGTAGCCAGATGTCTCCCTATGTACAGTGCACCACTTCATCAAGCTCCAGACTTCCACATACGAATGTAAGTATTGTACAGTATTGTGACTTAAGTTTCTCATACACAGTACAGCTACTCCTTGAATTACGACCTACTCGACTTACGACCTCCCGGGCATACGACTGCACCAGTCGTACCAAAGTTTTTTCAAATTATGTATTTTCGAGTCCCGATGTTAGTGATTGCACTGTGTACTGACAAAATGTTCGTTTGTAATTCCCTTTAAAATGGCTGGCAAGCTTAAAAGTGAGAGTTTTGTGGTGATGAGAAGAAAAAGAGACACCCATTTTAGATTTTCTATGTACAGGTATCATCTTAGCATTTTCGACTTACGACCAATTCGACTTACAACCTGGATTTGGGTCCCTAACCCCGTCGTAAGTTGAGGAGTGGCTGTACAGGTATACCTGTATATTAATGCACTAAGGTATTATATAAGTGGCACCAAGGTAATATATAAGTGGCACTAAGGTATTATATAAGTGGCAATTTGGGGTTTTGCCAATTCGTGCCATTTCTTGGAAACTATTCCTCGCAAATGGTAAGGGTCTAATTGTACCTTTATTAGGCAAGGCTTTTGATAATACACCCCCATGCAAGGCTTTTGATAATACACCCCCATGCAAGGCTGAAAATTAAACTAAGGGAGTACAGAATACAGTGGAGCATTCTAGTGTGGATCAAGGACTTTCTTCATGACTACATGAAGTGTGTGGTGATTAATGGGACCATGACAAGCGGGGTACCACAGGACTGTGTGCTGAGACCGTTGTTGTTTGTTTTATAGCTGAGATGCCAGAAGCTATACACTCTAAATTTTTGGGAAAATTAAAAACCAAATGGCCTGTGAGGTGCTACAGGAAGAGTTCTGTCTGTTTCAGGAGTTATCAAAGGGATAGCTGATAAGATAAAACATCACCAAATGATAATGGATGCACCTGGGTTGTACCAACAGTAAGGAGACATACAACATATTACATGTCCCAACAAGAAGAAAAAACAGCATTAACAGAGACCAAATGAGAAGGTCCTGACCATAATCTGCTAAGAGCCATATGTCGCTCAAATGTGTTATCTACAGTATTACACTGTATTCCTCAACCTCTCCTTTGTCCCCTGGATAAGTCAGAGAGCCAATTAGGAAGATGTACCTGAGCATTTTCCCCCATTTTCTCTTGTGTTACTCAACAGATTATGGTCCCGAGTTCCTCAATGAACTGAAGTTCTCGGACCATTGTGAGAAGGTGAATCAAGCAACTAAGCTCATAAGTTTTGTAAGAAGAGCGTTCAGACACCTTGATAGTCCAACCCTCGTAATGTTCTTCAAGAAAGAGATGCTTCCCCGTCTGGAGCACTGTCCCGGAGTTATGCTAGAGAATGTCAATTGATTGAAAATATCCAAAGAAGGGCCACCAGACTGGTGACTGCACTACAGCACCTAAGTTAACCAGAGAGATTAAAACGCCAGCAGATGCCTAGCTTATACGACTACTATAGACAGGCAAGGGGTGAATTACTATAAGTTTATAAATACCTCAGACAACATTACTCAGCCAGGCGTTCATACCCGAAGCTGGCGGACGCCCACCCCACTAGGGGTTGCAGCTTAAATTTGAAGAAGCCACATGTTCAGAAAATTGTAGGGGGAAACTTTTT
This sequence comes from Homarus americanus, assembly GCF_018991925.1. Classification (NCBI taxonomy): domain Eukaryota; kingdom Metazoa; phylum Arthropoda; class Malacostraca; order Decapoda; family Nephropidae; genus Homarus; species Homarus americanus. The sequence goes on from NW_024733231.1 coordinate 10,058,849, forward strand.
TGGAGTGAGAACTGTGAACTCTTGGAACAATCTGCCAGAGTGTGTTGTGGTGGCACCAAGTGTGAGCTGTTTCAAAACCAGACTTGATAAACACTGGAGCCAATACATGCCCAGTTCTTGTTAATACAGTAGTACATAACAGAGATGTGACCGATTGCCCAAGCAGATAAAGGCCAATTAGTGGTGAAGAGGGTAAATTAATGAAATAATAAATATAATAAAAATAATACAGTAATAACATATATTACAAGTGGTAATAATGGAACAACAAGAGTAATACACTCCCTGTACTGTATCAAGTACCCGATGTATAGTATTGTATTCCCAGACTTCTTCCACAATCAACACCCCAAATACTGTAATCTTTACCCACCCCTCTTCTTGACCCCTTCCTCCTCCTCATTCTTCCCATCTCCCTCATCCTTCACCTCTTCCTCCTCCTCATCCTTCACCTCTTCCTCCTCCTCATCCTTCACCCCTTCCTCCTCCTGCTCATTCTTCCCACCTACCTCATCCTTCACCCCTTCACCCCTTCCTCCTCCTCATTCTTCCCATCTCCCTCATCCTTCACCTCTTCCTCCTCCTCATCCTTCACCCCTTCCTCATCCTGCTCATTCTTCTTATCTCCCTCATCCTTCACCCCTTCCTCTTCCTTCTTATTCTTCCTATCTCCGTAGTCCTTCACCCATTTCTACTCCTCCTCCTCCTCATTCTTCCCATCTCCCTCATCCTTCACCTCTCCCTCATTCTTCCCAGCTCCTTCATCCTCCTCCTGATTCTTCCCATCTCCCTCATCCTTCACCCCTTCCTCCTCCTCCTCCTCATTCTTCCCATCTCCGTCATCCTTCACCTCTCCCTCATTCTTCCCAGCTCCTTCATCCTCCTCCTCATTCTTCCCATCTCCCTCATCCTTCACCCCTTCCTCCTCCTCCTCATTCTTCCCATCTCCCTCATCCTTCACCCCTTCCTCCTCCTCCTCCTCCCATTCTTCCCATCTCCCCTCCCATCCTTCCACCCCTCCTCCTCCTCCTCATTCTTCCCATCTCCACTCATCCTTCACCCCTTCCTCCTCCTCCTCCTCATTCTTCCCATCTCCGTCATCCTTCACCTCTCCCTCATTCTTCCCAGCTCCTTCATCCTCCTCCTGATTCTTCCCATCTCCCTCATCCTTCACCCCTTCCTCCTCCTCCTCCTCATTCTTCCCATCTCCGTCATCCTTCACCTCTCCCTCATTCTTCCCAGCTCCTTCATCCTCCTCCTGATTCTTCCCATCTCCCTCATCCTTCACCCCTTCCTCCTCCTCCTCCTCATTCTTCCCATCTCCATCATCCTTCACCTCTCCCTCATTCTTCCCAGCTCCTTCATCCTCCTCCTGATTCTTCACATCTCCCTCATCCTTCAACCCTTCCTCCTCCTCCTCCAGAGTCGCTCCTCTCTCAGTAGTCACTAAACTCTAATGAGTGCTGGACGTTGAAGTAAGGCTTAGCCCAGTTAAGCCCCGTCCTTCCTCTCAGCAGTTATCACACGACACTAAAAAAGCATAGACGTGGACCCCCAAGCTTCCCAGATAAGCTTGCCGTCTATTCTTCTAGCACCCACAGCTTCAGTGATATTAACGTGTTCTCCTTGTTGAAGTGTAGATACTTTATTTTATTATAAATAAATGGAGAAAAGACCTTTTGGGTTTTGACAACTTAACCCATAAGCTAGACAGCTCCAACGCTGTTAAATAACAGTTCCCCAAACTAGTTATATATACACCAGTGTCATGAAAATTACCATTCTTTATGTGGTGAAAAACGTGTCAATATGTTTGTTTAGTGTATCCATGTACGTATGTAACTGATAAATTCTTCACAACAAGAGTATTAACTTTAAGAAGCACAGCTGTTTCATTACACAGGTGTTAAAACTCCACAGTGACTACCTTAACTGGAGAAGCACTAATCTCCTTACCAACACTTTCTGGAAAAATTCAATTGTTGGAACCAAAAAATTTCCTAAATTTGATATTTAAAAAAACAAAATTAATAGATAATATAAACATTTAGTAACTGTGAGAAAGCTTACCTGTTGCATCAGCAGGAGATGAAGGCTTAGCAGTCTCACCAAGGAAGGAGGTGAGCTGCGAGAGGGACGCAAGACCCACCCGTGGTAGTTTGGACTCCACTGCCAGTGACAAAGGCGGCAGTGCTTGAACCACAGATACGGCCGTTCCTAGCACCTCCGAGCACAGGCTGCCACCGCCTGGTAACACAATTTGAAATACAGACATTTTAAAAGTTATTAATACAAGTGGATGACAGAGACAAGTGGACTATGGGATCAACAAACACCTGGCAGAGCCTGACATGTTCAAGGCTCCATAAGGCAGGGTCACTGTCCTTGTGTAAACACCTACTTGCCTTGCTGTACCAGGATACATGAAGCAATCACTGACCTGACCTGACCCACCAATCACTGCGAAGGCCAACAGATACACCAATATGAACCCAGAACTTAGGTCACATTTTTACATGATGCTACTAGGCTGAGAAGCCCCCCCCCTTGCAGTTCATTGCCTCATGCATAATGCCGATTAATACTGTATTGACATATCAAAAATAAATCCACATAAAACTGTTAAGGATACCCAATAATGGCTCACTTTAATGCTGTAAAGATATAACTGCTTGTGAAACATTAACTTTCAAGGTGTGAGTAGAAAAAAGTTTGAAATTAAGAAGATTTACCATCAAAGTCACAAACACATTCACCACTACTACAGTACTTCTCTTTTCACTAATTATTATGTATATTAAGACAAATGACACTAAAGCTATGAAACAACAGATATTATGACCATTTTATAAAGAATAGAACCAAGGGTAAATACCACATCTTCACCCTATTTACCTCAACATTCAATAAGATCAACCCTGCCTGCACTCTCCTGCGCGCGCACAGTGTTGGCATTAAATTAAGTCATCACCAGCAGACATACACAACTCTTACACCACAATGTAAACAAACGGGGGAATCTTGTTCCGCCCCCGTACTGTACTGTACTGTGCAGCACAGAATAGTACAGTAGTCAGAATACAGTACAGTATATTACAGTACAGTTAGAATTCAGTAGAGTACAGTAGAGTACATTACAGTACAGTTGGAGTAAAGTACAGTATGTGTGCAGTACAGTTAGAGTAGAGAACAATACATTACAGTAGTTCAAATACAGTACAGTACATTACAGTACAGTGCTGTTAGAGTACAGTACCTTAGAATACAGTACAGTAGTTAGAATACAGTACAGCACATAACAGTACAGTTAAGAGTAAGGTACAGCTAGAATACAGTACAGTTCGAATACAGTACAGTACATTACAGTACAGTTAGAATAGACTACAGTACAGTTAGAATACAGTGCAGTTAGAGTACGGTACAACTAGAATACAGTACAGTTCGAATACAGTACAGTACATTACAGTACAGTTAGAATAGACTACAGTACAGTTAGAATACAGTGCAGTTAGAGTATGGTACAACTAGAATACAGTACAGTTCGAACACAGTACAGTATATTACAGTACAGTTAGAATAGAGTACAGTACAGTACATTACAGTACAGTTAGAATAGAGTACAGTACAGTTAGAGTACGGTACAGCTAGAATACATTACAGTAGTTCGAATACAGTAAAGTACATTACAGTAGAGTACTGTACTATTACAGTTACAGTACAGTACCTTAGAATACAGTACAGTAGTTAGAATACAGTACAGCTAGAATACAGTACAATACAGTACAGGTAGATTACAGTACAGTACAGTTAGAATACATTACAGTTAGAATACAATAAAGTACATTTAGAATGCATTACAGAACATTAAAGCACAGCTAGAATGCAGTACAGTACAGCTAGAATACAGGACAGTACAGTTAGAATACAGTACAGTACATTTAGAATGCAGTAAAGTACATTACAGTACAGTACTGTTAGAGTACAGTACCTTAGAATACAGTACAGTAGAAAGAGTACAGCACAGACCATTACAGTACAGTTAGAAATACAGTACAGCTAGAGTACAGTGCAGTTAGAATACAGTGCAGCTAAAGTACAGTTCAGTTACAATACAGTACAATTGGTGCACAGTACATTACAGTACAGTTAGAATAGAGTATAGTACAGTTAGAATACAGTACAGCAAGAGTACAGTTCAGTTACAATACAGTGCAATTGGTGCACAGTAAAGTACATTACAGTACAGTTAGAATGCAGTACAGCACAGAGTACACTACATTTAAAATACAATACAGTACAGTAGTTAGAATACAGTACAGTTAGAATACAGCACAACAAGAATACAGTACAGTACAGCTAGAATACAGAACAGTACGAGTACAGTACAGCTAGAATACAGTACAGTACAGTTAGAATACAGTAAAGTACATTTAGAATGCAGTACAGTTCATTACAGTACAGCTAGAATACAGTACATTACAGGTAGAATACAGTACAGCAGTTAGAATACAATACAGTAAAGTTAGAATACAGTACAGTTAGAGTACAGTAGTTAGAATAAAGTACAGTTAGAGTACAGTACAGTTAGAATACAGTACAGCACAGCTTTAATACAGTACAGTACAGTTAGAATACAGTACAGTACAGCTAGAATGCAGTACAGTACATTACAGTACAGTACTGTTAGAGTACAGTACCTTAGAATACAGTACAGTAGAAAGAGTACAGCACAGACCATTACAGTACAGTTAGAATACAGTACAGTACATTACAGTACAGCTAGAATACAGTACAGTACAGTTAGAATACAGTACAGTTAGAATACAGTACATTACAGTACAGGTAGAATACAGTACAGTTAGAATACAGTACATTACAGTACAGCTAGAATGCAGAACAGTACAGTTAGAATACAGTACAATACAGCTAGAATGCAGTACAGTACAGTACAGTTAGAATACAGTTAGAATACAATACAGTACATTATAGTACAGCCAGAATGCAGTACACTAAAGCTAGAATACAGTACAGTTAGAATACAGTACAGTGCAGTTAGAATACAGTACAGTAGTTAGAATACACTATAGTACATATAGAATGCAGTACAGTACATTACAGTACAGCTAGAATGCAGTACAGTACAGTTAGAATACAGTACAGTACAGTTAGAATACAGTACAGTTGTAGTGATGGGTTGTCAGACCACAGCTTACATCTCAGAAACAGTCTATATCTGACCCGACATTAGGGGGGTCAAATGTAAGGGGACCCCGGCACAGTCAGCACAAGAGGCCACCTGTCTCCATTATATACAACAACTTTAGTCTCAAAAAAAGTCCAGACCTAACCCTACATTAGCGTGAGGTCCCTCATAACACCATCTGTGAGGGAATTACTACACCACGTGAGGCCCCTCATAACACCATCTGTGAGGGAATTACTACACCACGTGAGGCCCCTCATAACACCATCTGCGAGGGAATTACTACACCACGTGAGGCCCCTCATAACACCATCTGCGAGGGAATTACAACACCACGCCAGGCCCCTCATAACACCATCTGTGAGGGAATTACTACACCACGTGAGGCCCCTCATAACACCATCTGTGAGGGAATTACTACACCACGTGAGGCCCCTCATAACACCATCTGCGAGGGAATTACAACACCACGCCAGGCCCCTCATAACACCATCTGCGAGGGAATTACTACACCACGCCAGGTCCCACATAACACCATCTGAGGGAACTAATACACCACGTGAGTTCCTCCTAACACCATCTAGGAGGGAGTTACTACACTACGAGTTTGCTCTTCAACACCTACATTAATCTGTATGTTCACTGTATGTTCCTTTACCTTTCTCTAATGAAGGCTTTTGTTAAACCACTAATGTATGTAATAAGTCATTTATGTCCAATGTATATTTTCAGCCTTCGGGCTGCAGAATTTTTTTCAATAAACCGTTAATTATTATTATTATTATTATGTAAGGAGACCCTTAGCCGCCCCACCGATCAGCTCAACCTGACGGCTCGTCCCCCAATATATAGGACGTCGTAGCCTTCCCTCACGAGAGAGAGTCGACGGAGCAAAGTCGAGACAGTCAGAGAGAGCCGGAGGCAAGCCCTCATCTGGTCGGGAGCATAACCTAACCTAACCTAACCTAACCTAACCTAACGGGAGCGAGACTTCCCTCCCGACACCCCGGTGTCCCAGCTAAGCAGTCTCCCATAGAGACAACCCAGAATCACCTGCTAGGCCACCCCCAGGTCACGCGAGTTTTTGTCAAAGCTATTCATGGGATGAGTTACTTAGGTGGGAAGTGTATTCATTACATGCTCGTGTCCAAGAATCAGTGTCTAGTAACGTAATATGATGTCCTAGTAACTACGATAGAAGGTGTTATTTATGTGTCCATGTCATTGTCGTAATTAATAAAGAGTTGTAACGAAGCGATGTTTGAGAATTCGTCCTTAAGAACGTAATAGATGTGTGTTGACATATAAGACAGAGTCAATAACTAACACGGCCACGCTACCAAACTCTTCCTCTCTTTACATCATCCTACTAAAAATTCTCTCCATACTTCCTACACTTTAAAACCCTTCATTATACAGTACAGTTAGAATACAGAACAGTACAGTTAGAATACACTACAGTACATTACAGTACAGTTAGAATACAGTACAGTACAGCTAGAATACAGTAAAATAAAGTTAAAATACAGTACAGTTAGAGTACAGTACAGTACAGCTATAATACAGTACAATACATTACAGTACAGCTAGAATATAGTACATTAGAGCTAGAATACAGTACAGCACAGTACAGTTAGAATACAGTACAGTTAAGGTACAGTACAGCTAAAATATAGTACAGTACATTACAGTACAGCTAGAATACAGTACAGTACAGTTAGAATACAGTACAGTATAATTAGCATACAGTAGTTAGAGTACAGTACTGTGCAGCTAGAATACAGTACAGTACAGTTAGAATACAGTACAATACAGTACAGTACAGTTAGAATACAGTACAATACAGTACAGTACAGCTAGAATACAGTACAGTTAGAATACAGTACACAACAGTTAGAATACAGTACAGTACAGTTAGAATACAGAACAGTACAGTTGGAATACAGTACAGTACAGTTAGAATACAGTACAGTATCAATAGAATACAGTACAGTTAGAGTACAGCACTGTGCAGCTAGAATACAGTAAAGTACAGTTAGAATACAGTACAGTTAGAATAGTTAGAATACAGTACAGTACAGCTAGAATACAGTATAGTACAGTTAGAATACAGAACAGTTAGAGTACAGTACAGTTAGAATACAGTACAGTACAGTTAGAGTACGGTACAGTACAGTTAGAGTACAGTGCAGTACAGTTAGAATACAGTGCAGTACAGTTAGAATACAGTACAGTACAGTTAGAATACAGTACAGTGCAGTCAGAATACAGTACAGTTAGAGTACAGTACAGTTAGAATACAGTACAGTTAGAGTACAGTACAGTTAGAATACAGTACAGTTAGAATACAGTACAGTACAGTACAGTTAGAGTACAGTAGAGTACAGTTAGAGTACAGTACAGTACAGTTAGAATACAGTACCGTACAGTTAGAATACAGTACCGTACAGTTAGAATACAGTACAGTACAGCTAGAATGCAGTACAGTACAGTTAGAATACAATACAGTACAGTTAGAGTACAGTACAGTACAGTTAGAATACAGTACAGTACAGTTACAATGCAGTACAGTACAGTTAGAATATAGTACAGTTAGAATACAGTTACAATACAGTACAGTTAGAATACAGTAAAGTACATTACAGTACAGCTAGAATACAGTACAGTACAGGTAGAATACAGTACAGTACAGTTAGAATACAGTACAGTACAGTTAAAATACAGTACAGTACAGTTAGAGTACAGTACAGTACAGTTAGAATATAGTACAGTACAGTTAGAATACAGTACAGTACACCTAGAATACAGTACATTACAGTTAGAGTACAGTACTGTTGGAGTACAGTACAGTAGTTAGAATACAGTACAATACAGTTAGAATACAGTACAGTTAGAATACAATACAGTACAGCTAGAATACAGTACAGTTAGAATATAGTACAGTACAGTTAGAATACAGTACAGTACAGTTAGAATACAATACAGTACAGCTAGAATACAGCACACTACAGCTAGAATACAGTACAGTACAGTTAGAATACAGTACAGTACACCTAGAATACAGTACAGTACAGTTAGAGTACAGTACTGTTGGAGTACAATACAGTACTTAGAATACAGTACAATACAGTTAGAATACAGTACAGTTAGAATACAATACAGTACAGCTAGAATACAGTACAGTTAGAATATAGTACAGTACAGTTAGAATACAGTACAGTACAGTTAGAATACAATACAGTACAGCTAGAATACAGTACAGTACAGCTAGAATACAGTACAGTACAGTTAGAATATAGTACAGTACAGTTAGAATACAGTACAGTACACCTAGAATACAGTACAGTTAGAATATAGTACAGTACAGTTAGAATACAGTACAGTACATTACAGTACAGTTAGAATACAGTACAGTCTTTTTTCTTTCTTTTTTTTTACAGGAATTAGCCCACCCAGGTACTACAGGTTGAACGACCCACAATGGGGCCTGGGAGGTAAAAAAATAAGAACAGAAAGAAATAAAAAATTGAGAAGAAAAAGGTTATACAGGTTGTACCTCTCTAGTCCGGCAACCTCGGGACCTGACCGGTGCCAGACCATGGAAATTGCCGGACCATGGAAATTCACCCTTTTCCTGGATAGATAGTGACTTGTGCTTAAGCCTGGAAGCACTAGCACCACTTTCTCTGCATCATGGTCTCTTTGAAGACATATTGAAGTGTTAAATGTCGTATAGTAGCTTCTCAAATTTCGCGAGTTTTTAATTCTTAACGTATTTTATTGGAACACACAAAAAAATAAATAAATAAAAATTTTGACAGCGGAAACTTGAATTTCGACGGGTTTGAACGGCCCGCCAACGTGCAGACGACGTGCATAATCGAGTAAACAGCGTCATTTCTCTTATGTATAAAAGATTCATTATTGTTTATTACTGAATGTCTTTTTTATTGAATTAATGTTTATGTGTGCAAAATGAGCAATACAATTCATTAATAATAAGTAGAATATTAAAACACACGAGAGAATGACACAGCATTGTATTCGTTGATTACAAAACCAGTGACTGACTGGTTCTACATATAAAACTGAAGAAAATAAGACCTTGGTTGTAGCTGTAGTCAAATTAATATGGTTGTTTTAAGTAATGTTATTTAATGTTAATAAATGGAACAATAGAAGTAGCTAACGATAATGGTAAAGAAAAAAGAGAGATCGCATATGTAAGTGCACACACGTGAAAACATATCATCATTACTTTACATAAGAATATGAAAGCAACACTTATTTACTGTTCATATATATTTTAATTAATGTTTCTGAATTTGTTTTTATTGAATTAATGTACGTGTGTGCAAAATTAACAATACAATTTATTAATAATACGTGGAATATTAGAGGAGACGAGACGGCTGCCGGCATTGTTTATGTTAAAGCTTACGAAACCAGTGATTGATTGGTTCTACATATAAAACTGAAGAAAATAAGACCCTGAGTTTAGCTGTAGTAAAATTAATGTAAAAAAATGAATATGGTTGCTTGATGTACCTGTAATGTTATTTAATGTTAATAAATGGAACAATATAAGTAGCTAACCATTAATGGTAAAAAAAAAAAGTGAGACTGCTCGTATGTAAGTGCGCACATGTGAAAATATATCGTCATTATTCTACATAAGAATATGAAAGCAACACTTATTTACTGCTCATATATATTGAAGGGTTAAATGTTGTACTCTGTATAGACAAGCAGAGAGAGAGAGAGAGAGAGAGAGAGCAGCCGAACTGCGGGATGTTAACAAACCTTAATTTCCCGCGGCTTTATTTTTTTTTTTAAGGGGATTAGCCCACCCGGGAATAGGTCACTGACCCACATTAGGGCCTGAGGGGCAAAAATTTAATACTCCTGTAATAATAATAATAATTCAGATAAGTAAAAAAAAAAAAAAAAGCTGCCTATCTACCTATTGGACAAACTAAAATCGTTCCGGACCACGGGAGTTTCCGGACCACAGAATGCCGGACTAGAGAGGTACAACCTGTATTCTGTTAATCTACACCACGAATATGCCGGAAAACCAACTTTTTAAAGTGAGACAGATTGTATGAGTACGGAAACACAGAAGAAGGCAGAGCATTCCACAGTTTGGCTGTGTAAGGAAAGAAGGATGTACTATAACGGGTTATTCTAGTGTGACTGACATCCGGCGGTACACAGGATGGCAAATCCACCGAACATTGCCTGTTAAAGTACCTGTAAAAGAGAGAGAGTGAAGCAACATTGCAGCAAAGAGAAAGTGAAGAAAAATTATCAACTAAAGGAGGAGAGTTAATAAGACAAAATGCCTTTGATTTCAACCTATCTAACAGTTGGACAGAAGAAGAGCCACCCCAGATATACTTGAAACAACTGCTCAGGAGTGAAGTAGCTACAGCATCTGTACAGCATTCCCAGCTTTCGGGAGGCAGCTTTAGCTATGTTGTGGATGTGTGATTTCCAGGACATATTGCAGCACAGTACAGTTAGAATACAGTACAGTGTAGATAGTGCAGTACAGTACAGTTAGAGTACAGTACAGTAAGAATACAGTACAGTACAATACAGTACAGTCCGAATACAGAACAGTACAGTTAAAATACAGCTGCTCCTCGACTTACGATGGGGTTAGAGACCCAAATCCAGGACGTAAGTCGCATTGGTCGTAAGTCGAAAATGCAAAGATAATACATAGACAATCTAAAATAGGTGTCTCTTTTTCTTCTCAGCATCACAAAACTCTCACTTTTAAGCTTGCCAGCCATTTTAAAGTGAATTACAAACGAAAATTTTGTCAGTACACAGCGCAATCACTGACATCGGAACTCGAAAATATGTTATTTGAAAAAATTTTGGTACGACTGGGGCGGTTGTATGTCCGGGTGGTCGTAAGTCGAGGAGTAGCTGCACAGTACAGTGCAGTTAGAGTACAGTACAGTAGTAAGAAAACAGTACTGTTAGAATACAGTACAGTTAGAATACAGTACAGTACATTAAAGTAGTTAGAATACAGTACAGTTAGAGTACAGTACAGTTAGAATACAGTACAGTGCAGTTCAAATACAGTACAGTTACAATACAGTACAGTTAGAGTACAGTACAGTAGTTAGAATACAGTCCAGTCAACCCTCGCTTTACGCGGTCCCACATTCCGCGTTTCCACGTTTACGCGGTACCCTGCCGAAACCGGAATGCTCACATTCCGCGGTGCATGTACCCCTTTACGCGGAGAGCGGCACAAGCAGGATGCGCACAAGGTCGCCCAGTCATCAAAACATTACCGAGTTCTTCACCCGCCACCCACCACAGCCGGCCCAAGTCAGTGATCGTGATAATTGTAGTGAGGATATGGACTTATATGGACTTTGAGGGGTTTGACAAAGAGGCCCTGCAAGCCTCTGTGGTGGATAGTGATACAATTGATACAGGTGAGGGCCAATAATCTGCCCTCTGCCTCGGAACCAACCACCCATCCCAAGTGTGCCCAGCCATCTTTTCTTCTAATGTAAGTGTTAAAAAACCTAATATTATTGATATTTCTCTTAATTATTAATTGTGTGTGCATACCATCATAAAATTAAGAAGTTATTTTTACTACAACGTAGGTATTGTGTCTGAAGAAGTGGAGTTTGGGGGTCGGCCCGGTCTCTATTTTAATTAATCCCATATGTTATGTTGTTCACTTTACGCGTTTCTCACTTTACGTGGGCCGCCGTGGGTTGAATTAACCGTGTAAAGTGAGGGTTCACTGTACAGTACAGTTACAATACAGTACATTACAGTTAGAATACAGTACATTACAGTACAGTTAGGATACAGTACAGTTAGAATACAGTACAGTTAGAATACAGTACATTACAGTACAGTGGTTAGAATACAGTGCAGTACAATACAGTTAGAATACAGTATAGTTAGAGTACAGTATAATACAGTTAGAATACAGTACAATGCATTACAGTACAATTAGAGTACAGTACAGTGATCCCTCGGTTAATGAGCGCCTCGGTTAACGAGATTTCGGTTAACAATTTACCTTTCATAAGATTCTTAACTTCGGTTAACGAGCAATCCCTCGATTAACGAGTTTTTTACGAGCCGACTTCAACACGTTTTCGCTTGCATTTGGCAGTCCACCAGCTGTAGTATTAGTCCGCCAACACAGTAATCGGTTTTAGGGCTTAAATTCCTTACTATTTTAGTAAATATCAAGACATTTATACTATTCAATAATTTTAAAAGTTTAATATTAACTTTTTTAGTCATTTTAACAATTATTGAACATAATTGAAGGTAAAGAAACTAGTTTCTGGCGTGCCATCCAGCCTGTTAACACACCAGACAGGCGTTAGTCTCTCTCTGTTTTCAGTGGAGGTAACATCTTGCTTGAGACTCTCTTCAACTAAATGCTTTTTTTCTGTGTTTCCAAGCAAATTATTGGTCATTTTGAAATATATTTTACATATTGACAAGATATAATGCAGTACAGTGTTGATTTAAAGAAAATAATCTTGAATTACACCAAGAGAACTAAAATTTTATGGATGAAATGGTGCCATGGGGTGACTTCTCTTCCACCCCAATGCCTTCTCTTCTCCCTTCTCCTCCACCCCAATTCTAATTCCCATCATCATCATCATCATCATCATCATCCAGGAGCCTTCTACATACACACCTCAAAGTAAGTGTACTTTTCTACCTTTTTTGTTGAATTTAGGCAATTTTCGGTGAACTGGAACCAATTACCCAAAAACCCATTGAAACAATGGTTTCTGTTAACGAGCAACCTGCTGGAACGGATTGTGTTCGTTAACCGAGGGACCACTGTACAGTACAGTTAGAATACAGTACAGTTAGAATACAGTAGTTAGAGTACAGTATAATACAGTTAGAATACAGTACAATGCATTACAGTACAATTAGAGTACAGTACAGTACATTAGTCAGAATTCAGTACAGCACAGTTAGAGAACAGTACACAGTAGGCTGTCGCCAATAACGTTTAATAGGTACCTGAAAAACGCCATTAGTCGCGAAAACGTTATTTGTGTGACATTAAAATACATGTAAAAACGATTTATTGGTGCCGCCGCCCCAAGAATTTCACCCAGTTTTTCCCCCTTAGAAGCCCTCCTAACACTTTTTGTTCGCTGAAATAAAAAGAATTGTTATTCAATCATCAAAATAAAGAGTTTGAGTAATATAACACTTAGTTTTTGAGGTGCTTGGTGTGATGATTGTTCCGTATCTGAGGGCTGCTAACACTTGCACTGTCTTTCATTCTACAAGCTAACCATTTCACAAGAAAATGCTCTGTTATCACTAACAACCTGTTTCTATCACCTTTATCATTCATAGCTCGCCTCGCATTTCCATCACTACCGAAATATTTTTAGCCAGCGCAATACTCTTCTTGGTCTCCTCTAAGTTCTTCTTAATATTTCGCACTGTAGACTCAGGACAGTTCAATTTCCTCACTTTAAAAGTTCCCAGTCATTCAGGTGGCAAATCACTCCCTCCACCACCTCCCCTAGCCCCCACAGGCAAAAATGAGGAAGCCATTATTGATCACCGACCCTAACAACCACTGGTTATAGTGGCGAAAATCTCACACGTGGGCGCAGCGCTGTATTCCACTGAGCGTGTGTGAGAGTGAGGCGGAGCGGACAACTACGTCACCAACACGGCGGCAAACAAACGCTATCATTGATGCGCTCGGATGCTTCCCGCGAAATCTCCGTTATTCAAGTGAATCCAGACGTTATTATCGAAAATGGGTATCTATTGTAACTTACCGTTATTGTCGAAAATGTTATTGTGGAAGTCATTATTGGCAAGAGCCTACTGCAGTTAGAATACAGTACAATACAGTACATTATAGTACAGTTAGAATACAGAACAGTAGAGTACAGTTAGAGTACAGTATATTACAGTTCAGTTAGAATGCAGTACAGTTAGAGTACAGTACAAAACAGTTAAAATACAGTACAGTACAGTTAGAGTACATTACAGTAGTTAGAATAGAGTACAGTACAGTTAGAGTACAGTACAGTTAGAATACAGTACAGTTAGAATACAGTACAGTACAAAGCAGTTAAAATACAGTACAGTTCAGTTAGAATACAGTACAGTTAAGTTAGAATACATTACAGTACAGTTAGAATACAGTTCAGTAAAGTTAGAGTACAGTACAGTACAGTTAGAATACATTACAGTACAATACAGTTAGAGTACAGCACAGTTAGATTACAGTTCAGTACAGTTAGAGTACAGTATGGTACAGTACAGTTAGAATACAGTACAGTACATTACAGTTAGAATACAGTTAGAGTACAGTAGTTATAATACAGTACAGTACTCTAACAATGTTGTGAGTATTTCCCGCCAAGCGTGAGCCAATCACAGTGACCTGTGAGTGTGAATGCCTTGAGCCTGAACCAATAATAGAGCCTGGGAGATGTGACGTCATGACCCAATGGTGTACTGTGGGGAACGTCTGTGTCTTAGGACAGAGTCTGGTTTTGGAGGGAGTGAAGTGTGGGCGTGTGTGTGTCATCTCCCCACATGGCGGGATATAATTACATCTGAGTACCTTTCATGTGACCCCTGGTTCGCTAGCTAGGAAAATAGGTTTACTGTTTTGAAAGTCTAACTGTTCATTTTGAGTAACGTCGTTAATAAACGAAGTACCGTTAAGATTACTTCTCAATTCCCTTGTGTATGGAGTAGAGTGTTGTCCCTTTGGTTTATGAGTAATACAGTGAGCCCTATCACCTCAGTTAGCCACCTCCTAGCCTCTCCCCTTGGTGTGAGGGTCTACTATAGCCTAACCACACCCTCCCCATATTCCTTAACACCCCTCAGCCTAACCACAAACCAGCCGTTAGCTCTCTCTCTCCTTCCTCAATCACTCCACCTCCAACATCTCACGAGTAATTAGAGTATAAAGAATTAAGAATAAGAAAAGAGAATTAGAGAATAAAGGAGTAAAAGTAAGTAGAAGTAAAATAATTAAAGAAATGAAAGAATGAAAAGGTAAATACAAAATTAATTATTGTTACAGTACAGTATGGTGCTGATGATAATATAAACCACCAAGTAAAACTCACTGTTATTCATCCAGCCGAGTCTGAGGATGGAGAAGAGGAGGGACAGGCCTGTGTGCACCCCAAGCTCTACCAGGGCCTCATTTGCTGACAGGGAGGCACCGCCGCCCTCAACCTCCGTTGATGGTCCTCGGTCGCCCGTGCCAGTTAATGCCTACACAAGTAATAATTATAATTAGTCTAATTTATGACACACAGATGACATGATCAAAAGTAGAAAATAAATTTTTCTGGATCCCTAACTTATTCTGCCACTGTACTGTAGGCAATAGAAAATTGAGCAGTGACCCTGATATACCATATTGTGGCAGAACCTGGCCAGGCACAGATGGTTCACTGTGGCAGAGCCTAGCCAGGCAGACTGTGACAGAGCCTGGCCCTGCTAGTGTGAGTCACCAGGAGTGTAACAGCCTGTGTCAACATATAGACTTGTAGTATATAATTGTGGGATGTTTACATATTATTATTATACAGTAGTGAGTTATTTCCCAGCTGATATAAGATGCCACGCCCCCTCCCCAAGAGCTACAGCTGATTGGCGGTTTCAAATCTGTCCGATTTCGTCCGGAAGGAATGATGCATTTCTAAATGAGTTTATTCAAAATCGTTGGGATGACCGTTTCTGACGAGAAAGACATTTAGCTAAATTATATAGAAATACATACGTTCATTATTTCAAACATAAGTACGTAGGAAGTTTATCAGAAGTATTATTACATGAATTAACTATTAAACTCTGGTATCAAATTCATGCTTTCGGAGGATGCATTTAATATATGCAGTAAGATCTCATATTTCGTGCGATTTCAATTCACGTTTTTTTTAATTTTGCAAGCACTACCTAATGTAACCAAGTCTTATATTTGGTGTAAAATATCGTGAGTTTCGAGAGATCCAGCCAGCTGAACACTGGCCACCGTCTTGAATGACGTCACAGCCCTCATACCAGTTACAGTCATTTTGCTACAATGCGTGTTTTGTCAACACGAATTGGTTGCAATGCGATTGATGAATAGGGGAGTGCTGTTTGTAAAACGGAAAATTTTGCATACGAATGTTGGCTATAACACGTGTCAATCCTCAACGTTTTAAGTGTAGCGTGGCGCGGGGTTAGGCAATGTTTACAGTTCACGTTCGACTTCACATGTTCAATTGATTCGTGTCTTTTGTTTGTGAAGTGTTTTTTGAGAGGTACTCTGTAAATTTCTTTTTTGGGGGGCAAATTTAGCTGTTACCCATAAATATTGTATGAAAAGAATAAGAAAAAAGAATGTTTCGCAGTGAGGACTAATAACGGTTTACACCAGCACTCTCTGTTTACATCACATGATCAGTTGAATTGCGCGGTTTCTGTCAATTGCTCTGTAATTTTCTCTGTTTTCTCCAATTTTGTTGTGTTAGCCATGAATATTGAAGAACAAGGTAAGAAGAATGTTTCCAAGAAGCGTTCTGGTGATCGAACTGCCGGTGGTGAACGTAAAAGAGGTTTACAAGAACGCAACTATCGCATTGTAGCCTGCACCATTGTAGCGACTGCCCGGGCTGTTATTGTGTGCCATTTTGGGTGTTGCTACCACCTGTCGAGTCAAGATAATGGCCTCTCCCTCTACTGGGGGTCCTACTGGTGCTGGTGGGGGTGGGACAGACCCACCTAAGTAGCCAAATAAGGAAAAGGAGAAGTGGGACTATCATAAGGGAGTTAAGTTTGGCACGTACTCGATGCAGGATAAGCAGTGTGTGATTAAGTTACTTAAGGAAGGCCTAAAAACTAGTGTCCGGAAAGCACAATCAGGTCAATAAAGGCACAATTTGTATCATTTGGAGGTAATTAATGGGAAACTCAGAGGTTGATGTAGAGTGGTCAGTCTACTATATTGTTATTTTTCCCATTAGTTTATGTATTTGCATTTGGCGAATTTGAATTTGGCGCTATTTTTCCAGTCTATATTACTCGCGAAATACAAGATCTTACTTTCTTATTTTTACCACAATAAGGCATACTATGACAAATAACGTATCAGTACTAATACAGTATGCAAAAACTAACATTTTAAAGATTAAAATAACATTGAAATATTTACACGACCGTCAGCATATGCAGGAAATATGAAGTTGTCCTCCGCAAGAGTGAATTTGCTACCAGAGTTTAACAGTTAATTCATGTAATGCTATAACGAATCTAATTGGTTCTAGAACCTCGTTCGTTATAGCATTCATTCGTTATAGGATTAATCCGTTCCAGGCCCCGAAATACAACCACTTAACACTGAAAAATTTCTGTGGAAAATGTAAAAAATACAGTACTTTATCTTACCTTAGTGTTGTTCAGCATGCAGGACAGGAGGCAGAGGAGGAGGGGGGAGGAAAGAATTATGGAGAGGAGTCATCCTTCCTAGCCCTCTTTGGTGACTGTCTCACAGGCACTTTATCTGTAGGGTCTTTTGCTACATTTTTAAAAAAGGAATCCAGGGTTGGCTGCTTCAACCTTGATTTCTGGACCTTCCAAAATTAGTTCATCACAGTGTCATTAAAAATACTGATGCCCTTTTCCACAGCACCAACATCAGGATGATAATCCTCCACAAGCTTAGACAGTTTGCTCCAGCACCAGAAAACATCCTCGAGATCTTTGGCTGGAATGATGCGGCTTTCCTCCTTGTCCTCATCCTCCCCTGACTCCTCAGAAGCTAAGCTCCGCTTCAGTGTGTCTGTATCTTCAGTATGAAGCTCAAGCAGCTCCTCAGTGGACAGCTCCTTCCTGTGCTCATCCACCAACTCCTCAACATCATCATCATCATCATCATCCACTTCCAGGCCCATGGAATTGCCCAGACACACAATTTCATGTACAACAGCCTCTTCCTCTAACTCTTCAAAGCCTTCAAAGTCTCTTTGAAGCACACATTCAGGCCACAATGGCCTCCAAGCAGCACAAAGACACCTCACAGTAACCTCTTTCCAGGCTGAGGTAATTAAAAAAACAGTATCTGCTATATTGAAGTGACTCTTTCAAAATTCCTTCAAGCTAACATCACTGGAAGAAGTGGACACAACACATTTTGTAAACAGTGCCTTTGTGTACAGCTTCTTAAAGTTAGAAATTACCTGTTGATCCATGGGCTGGATGAGAGGTGTTGTGTTGGGTGGCAAGAAGTGCACAGTGATGAAGTGGAACTCCTCTGGCAATTCAACCATCAAATTAGGAGGGTGGGCTGGTGCATTGTCCATCACCAATAGAGCTTTCAGTGGAAGATTATTCTCCCTGAGGTATTCCCGAACACTGGGTCCAAACACCTCAGTCACCCACTCAGAGAATAAATTCCTGGTCACCCAAGCCTTTGGGTTTGACCGCCACATAACACCAAGGCGGTTCTTCCTAATGTTTTTGAAAGCTCTGGGGTTTTCTGCATGGTACACAAGGAGTGGTTTTATCTTGCAGTCACCAGAAGCATTAGCACAAAGAAGGAGGGTAAGCCTGTCTTTCATCGGCTTATGGCCAGGGACAGAAGTTTCCTCCCTTGTAATGTATGTACGGCGAGGCATTTTTTCCAAAAAAGTCCAGTTTCGTCAGTTAAATACCTGCTGAGAAACAAAGCCTCCCTCTTTAATCACATTTAAAAAAATGTCATGGCTTCCTTATCTGCACTAGCAGCTTCATCATGTCTCACAACACTGTGTAACTTATTTCTTCTTTTGAAACCAGTAAACCACCCCTTGGTACCCCTAAACAAAGGCACAGCACTATCACTTCCACTGGTAGTCTTGGCTTTAAGGTCCTCAAACAATTGTCTGGCCTTCTCACAAATTATAGCTTCACTAATGCTATCACCTGCCATTTCTTTCTCCTTTATCCACACTAAGAGTAAATTTTCCACTCTTCAATCACATTACACCTTGCTTTGCTAAGTCTAGATTCCCTTAGCCACTTGCACAGTTTTCAACTCCACTGTATTCTTCAAAATCGTATATATAGTCGATTTAGCCATCCCATATTCATCACTAAGTTTCGCAATGCTTGTTCCATTCTCACGTTTCTTTATGATTTCTTTCTTAGTTTCAAGGGTTATGAGCTTTCTCACTCGCTTTGGACGATTCATTGTTACATTTGTACACTTGTATAACAAAATAGTTATACAAATAAGACGAATTTCCACATCAAAAGACGAAATTTCAACAAGTTCAGTGGTGCACTGGCTACACAATGAGTCAAAGATGGCACCTGATGCTCTTTTTGTGAGCCGCGGTACAACAATATTCATGCGCCAGACGAAATAGTCCCGTATTCATCCGCGTTCATTGTAGGGGTTGAGTTCGTTATAGCATTCTCAATTTTATAGGTAAATCTGTTCGTTATTGGAATATTCGTAGTAGAATCCATTCCTTATAGCATACCCAACTTATAATACTTCTGATAAACTGCCTACGTACTTATGTTTGAAATAATGAATGTATGTACATATCTTTATATAGTAATTTACCTAAATATCTTTCTCGTCAGAAACGGTCATCCCAACAATTATGAATGACTCGACCTCCACACGCCAGCAGGTCATCATAAACGATTAGCTTTATGCTCAGTGATACAGGTACAGTCCTAGACCGAAGTTTGTGTTATAGTCCAGGTGGATGGTGCAAAGTCAGCCCCACCCTTACTGGACGACAAGTTACTATCAGTGATGCCACTCATGAAACACAAAGATATCGATATATATTCATTGAGCTGTTGGAGATGAGACTACAGTCGACCCTCGTTAATTCGGACCCCTTTAATCCAGATTTCGGATAATTCGGACAAAATCTGAACAAACTTTTTCTTTTCTTTTTTTTTAGATTTGTAGGAATATTACCTACGTGGACCTTAAGCTAAAATGCTGGTCCACCCACTGCTGGGATAAAACACCAGCGTCTTTTTGGTTAAATGTAACATCTCCACCACTAGTGAGGGGGGGGGGGGATGCAACTTTTAGCTTCAGACATGAAAAATATTTACCATTACTGCCAGTAAACAATGGAAATGTAAAACATGTACCAATTAGCAAAGAAAAGTTGTGCAGTTCCTTCAGCAAATGAAGCTCACCAACTTACAATAGGCTAAATTACCTTACAACGTGTTTTCAGTAGTCTATTTTGAAGTTCTAAGCACAGGCTAACTTATCATATCATATACGGTATCACAGTTCTCATTGATCTACCAAAAATACCGGTAATAAAAACCTTTTTGATATTTCACACTTAATATAATACCCGGTAATCAACTTCAACCTCCTATTGTTTACAACGACGTATGACGCATCACGCACCACCAGCTGTTGAGTATCAGCTAGACGGTACACGTGTTTTTCGAATTGTTTTCAGTTAAAAAACTGTTACATCACATGTATATTTTACCTTAACTGTGCCTGAATGAATATATTCCCGGAAATAAATAGTAGTTTTGCTGAAACGATGTATTTTAATGTAAAATAGGATAAAATACATGACGAAAACAAAAGATTTTACCTAACCTTCCGATGTTCAAGAGAAGTTACTCGTTTTTTTAATAGTTTTTGGTTAAAATACTGTTATATTACAATGATATTCTATTCATACTGTGCTTGATATAATGCATTCACGGAAATGTAATATTTTTGCTGAAATGACGTACGTATTACAGTGGAAAGTGGGATAAAATCGTGACGAAAACAATGACTGAAATACAGTGACCCCTCGTTTAACGAACGCCTCGGTTAACGAAATTTCGGTTAACGAACTGCCTTCCATAAGGATCTTCAATTCGGTTAACGAACAAAAATTCGGTTAACGAATTTCTTACGAACCGACCTCAACATGTTTTCGCTTGCACTGACCGGGCAACCAGCTTTAGTATCAGTCCGCCAATACATTAATCGGTTCTAGGGCTTAAATTCCTTACTATTTTAGTAAATATCAAGAAGTTTATACTATTCAATAATTTTAAAAGTTTAATATTCAATTTCTTAGTCATTTTAACGATTATTGAACATAATTGAAGGTAAAGTGACTAGTTTAATGCGAGGCATCCAGCCTCTTAACACAGCAAACAGGCGTTAGTCTCTCTCTGTTTTCACTGGAGGTAACATCTTGCTTGAGACTCTCTTCAACTAAACACTTTTTTTCTGTGTTTCCAAGCCAATTATTGGTCATTTTGAAATATATTTTACATATTGACAATATATAATGCAGTGCAGTGTTGATTTAAAGAAAATAATCTTGAATTACACCAAGAGAGCTTAAATTTTATGGGTGAAATGGCGCCATGGGGTGACTTCTCTTCCACCCCAATGCCTTCTCTTCTTCCTTCTCCTCCACCCCCATTCTAAATCCCATCATCATCATCATCCAGGAGCCTTCTACAAACACACCTCAAAGTAAGTGAACTTTTCTACCATTTTTGTTGAATTTAGGAAATTTTCGGTGAGCTGGAACCAATTACCCAAAAACCCATTGAAACAAAGGTTTCGGTTAACGAACTTTTCGTTTAACGAACGACCTTCTGGAACGGATTGAGTTCGTTAACCGAGGGGTCACTGTATAATACAATATTAACCCCTAAATTGGTTAATTCGGACAATCGGCTAAAACGGACACCCTTCCCCCCCTATTAGTCCGAATTAACGAGGGTCGACTGTATAATAAAGTAGTGCTGGAGTTGGTCTACAGGGATATTTACACTGTACTGTACAATGTAGTGTCAAGACAGGTCACATCAGGTTGGGTCAGATTATATCATATTCAGTTAAGTTAGGTTAGGGTATTAACACTATGGCATCCATAACCTAGGTTAGGTTAAGTTAGGTTAATGGACGCTAGTGTAAATATCCTGGTAGACCACATATTATAGTAACACCACTAAAGTTCTATCTGAGTACAGTGTGTGAATATACAGTGGTCCCTCGGTTAACAAACGGTACGATTAACAAAATTTCGGTTGACGAATTACCTCCCATAAGGATCTTCAATTCGGTTAACGAACAAAACTTTGATAAACAAAATCCATACGACAAACACGTTTTGTTGTGAGCATCAGCTGATGGGCTAGTCTGCTAATTCAGTATCCTGTTCTATGTTTACATTCATTTCCAGTGGAGTAAATATCAAGATAGTTGTGCTCTTTAATATTTTTTTCATTTTTTATATTAAAATTTAGTTAACATTGATAATATATGCAGTACAGCGAACTAGTTTTTTGTGCGCCCATCAGCCGCTTGACTCATCCACCAGGCGTCAGTATATGGTAAATTTCATTAAGTCCTCACTTAACGTCGTGGTTCCGTTTCTGAAAAACACAACATTAACGGAAACAACATTAGCGGAATCAATTTTCCCCATAAGAAATAGATAAAATATGGGAGTTACGTTCCCCAGCCTCTTTGCCCCATAAAATACATTTCATATACTGTCCATAAATTCAATGGAATTTTTTATAGAAAATAGTATACCTGTATATTATACATCCTAAAAGATAAATAAACTAAATCATTTTGTATTGTACTCACTGATGGGCGGAGGTGGAGCGAGTGTGTGGTGGGTAGTGGAGAGGAGGAGGGTGGTGAGTCACTGAGACCTGGAGGTTTAAACCCTCCATTTTTGTAGCAAGGCTAATGGTCTTGCATTGCTTCTTCACAACACTAACACTTGATGGGCGCTGGTAAGCCATTTTGAATGGTTACAGAACAGTATTTAAAGCAAAAACACTTAAACACACACAAACGCCGTGAATGCCTAACAAAGACTGGGGATGCTTGGGGACGCCGTGATGCTCTGCAAGAGAGCGTAGCGCGCCAAGATGAGAGAGGGTGATGTGCCGTAAAAAGTAGCCCGTGTCGACGTTGTCCGAATTATGGGTATCTAAAGAGTAGCGACGTTATAACGAAACAACGTTGTCGGGGGCAAAGTTAAACGAGGACTTACTGTAGTGTAGGAACAACTTACCCGATCTCTCTCCCGTGCACCCTGGTGGAAGCTGTGAGACAATGCATGGTATATTCTCTGCAGCACGATCAGTCTCTTGTGTAGTAGTGCAGAGAACCTCGGTTGTGCAGCGGTGGAGCTACAAAAGACGTACAGTACTCTATAGTATCACAAATGAAAGAAATCATTATGAAATATACGTAGTAGAGTATCTACAATATTGCTTTCTTCAAACACAAATTTAAACATGAAATTAATTTTTAATGTAAAAACACAAAGTTCTCTCTCATGTAGAGTGACAGGTGTAGCCAGGGTATAGTCTGTTTACTTGAACCTTACATCCGAGGACTAGGGTCATGGTGTTGCAAGACACGCTGAGGAACATGGGAAGTCACTACTGTACTGTATGGTACTGTTCTATTATTATTATGAACACAGACTACCACTATTGTACTGTATAGTACTGTACTGTACTGTTCAATTATTATTATGAACACAGACTACCACTACTGTACTGTATAGTACTATACTGTACTGTTCAATTATGAATATTGACTACCACTACTGTTATCACTACGCGCCGGCCACATGTTGAGCAAAGAAACTGTTTACTGCTCATAATAGCTTACTAAGCGAGATGGAGATGGTAGTGGCTGTACGACTGCCTGAGAGGCAGAGTCTCGCCTTCTATCATAGAGATAGCATCTAGAATTTTCATTCCTGCCAACAACTACCAGGAAGATATTATATTCGTTCTCATTGGTCAAACCCTAGACCCCCAAACATGAGTGTGATTGTGAACTATTAAATCCTCTAAAAAACTCTAAATAACTTTAATAAGTACATTTATGTACTGTATATTGATCATATTATACAAATGTCTCCTGATGTATCAACAGTTGTAACATGTGAGTTATATTTAAGAGGTTAATAGGTTATATACTGTATATTGATCGTACTATTCAAACTGTGTGTCCTGATATACCAGCAGTTGTTATATGTGAGTTATATTCAACAGGTTTTGACCAAATTATACTCATCGCGTCAACGACAAGGGTCTTATTGTCCTGCACAAACCAATATCGCTCCTATGAGCGGTTAAAACTACTGTACTGTACTGTACTGTATAGTACTGTAAGGTACTGTTCAATTATTATTATGAACACTGACTACCACTACTGTACTGTACTGTATAGTACTGTATGGTACTGTTCAATTATTATTATGAACACTGACTACCACTACTGTACTGTATAGTACTGTACTGTACTGTACTGTATGGTACTGTACTGTATGGTACTGTACTGTATAGTATTGTACTGTACTGTACTGTATAGTACTTTACTGTACTGTATAGTACTGTACTCTACTGTATAGTTCTGTAGTTTACTGTATGGTACAGTAATGTACTGTATGGTACTATTCAATTATTAATATGAACTCGGACTACCACTACTGTACTGTATTGTACTATACTGTATTGTCCTGTACTGTACTGTACTGTAGAGTACTGTACTGTATTGTGCTGTAATATACTGTATTGTCCTGTAATGTACTGTACTGCATTGTAATGTATTGTACAGTGAACCCTCACTTTACGCGGTTAATTGAACCCACGGCGGCCCGCGTAAAGTGAGAAACGCGTAAAGTGAACAACATAACATATGGGATTAATTGAGAGAGAGAGAGAGAGAGAGAGAGGAGAGAGAGAGAGCAGCCGAACTGCCAGATGTAAACAAACCTTAATTTCCCGCGGCTTTGTTGCTTTTTTTTTTTAAGGGGATTAGCCCACCCGGGCATAGGTCACTGACCCACATTGGTGCCTGAGGGGCAAAATTTTAATACTCCTGTAATAATAATAATAATTCAGATAAGTAAAAAAAAAAAAAAGCTGCCTACAGTAGGCTCTCGCCAATGACGTTCAATAGGTGCCTGAAAAACGCCGTTATTAGCGAAAACGTTATTTGTGTGACATTAAAATACATGTACAGTAAAAGTCCAAAAATCCGGACTGTTTGGGGATTGGGTCGGTCCGGATTTTCGGATTTTCCGGATTCTCAGGCAGTACTTTTAAAATTCAAATTTAAGGAAGAATAAAGAAGAGATGAACAGGTACATTTTGATAGTTTATTCATTAGCAAATATAGCATTCTTCATTTATCAAAACGAGCAGTTTTAATGAAAAAGCTGTGAATTCTAGAATTTTTTTCTTTGCCTTTTATATATCATAAATTGTAGACTTTCCAATGTCGTATGTTTCCATTAGAACATTATTGCTCACACCACGTTCTAGTTTCTTAATTATTTCAAGTTTGTCCCTCAATTTCAACGTGTTCTTCCTCTTCACACAACGAAGTTTATCTACTTTAGGAGCCATTATTATGGGCTTGTACAGTACTCTGTAAATGGAAAGAGTAGGACTCAAAATATTGTTATATTACAATGGTATTCTATTCATACTGTGCTTGATATAATGCATTCACGGAAATGTAATATTTTTGCTGAACGTACGTATTACAGTGGAAAGTGGGATAAAATCGTGACGAAAACTATGACTTTCGCATTCTTTCGCTCAAAAGATGTTACCGTAATCGCTTTTCGAATGGTTTTCAGTTCAAAAACTGTTGCCTCACAAGTGAATTCTATCTTAATTGACTTGAATAAATACTACGATACCATATTTCTGAATATTTTCATTAAAATCCATCAAAATCATTTTCCTTGTCTTCGTGCAGCACCAAACAGCTCCTCCCAGTCCTCTCCTTGAACAGGGCTAGAGGGTACGTGTTTTTCGAATCGTTTTCAGTTAAAAAACTATAACATCACACGTATATTTTACCTAAACTGCTCCTGAATGAATATATTCTCGGAAATAAATAGCAGTTTTGCGGAAACGTGATGTATTTTAATGTAAAATAGGATAAAATACATGACAAAAACAAAAGACTTTACCTAAGCTTCCGATGTTCTTGAGATGTTACTCGTTTTTTTAATAGTTTTCGGTTAAAATTCTGTTATATTACAATGATATTCTATTCATACTGTGCTTGATATAATACATTCACGGAAATGTAATATTTTTCCTGAAATTACGTACGTATTACAGAGGAAAGTGGGATAAAATCGTGACGAAAACAATGACTTTCGCTTTCTTTCGTTAAAAAGATGTTACCGTAATCGCTTTTCGAATGGTTTAGTTAAAAAACTGTTGTATTTCAATAATATTCCCACCTAACTGACTTGAATAAATACTTGAAAGGAAATATACAATATTTTTGTTGAAACTACCCACGTTTCAGTGTAAAGTGTAGTAATAATAAATGGTAAACAATTTGCCTTCGGCACTCATGTTTCATGCACGGCGAGCCTCAGTTTATAGGAAGTAGAGCGTTTTTACTGAAGGTTTTGTTGTTCCATTACCTCAAAACGTGGGTCGAACTATAAAATAGAAATATCATAAATTAACGATTTATTGGTCAAAAAATCAGGGTCGACTGATAAACGAGGGGGGTTATAGATGAGTATATACGGTATGTTGTCACAGTTTGATTGCTCATTTTAAAGTGGTGACCACGTGGTCGCTTGTTGTCGCTGTGCAGCTGTGGCGCTTGACGACGCGCACATACACACAAAAGCCCGCTAAAAAAAAAAAAAATAGTTTTTGAAAAGTCCGGATTCTCAGGTGGTCCGTTTCTGACTTTAACTGTAAAAAGGATTTATTGGTGCTGCCGCCCCAAGAATTTCACCCAGTTTTTCCCGCTTAGAAGCCCTCCTAACACTTTTTGTTCGCTGAAATAAAAAGAATTGTTATTCAATCACCACAATAAAGAGTTTGAGTAATATAACACTTAGTTTTTGAGGTGCTTGGTGTGATGATTGTTCCGTATCTGAGGGCTGCTAACACTTGCACTGTCTTTCATTCTACAAGCTAACCATTTCACAAGAAAATGCTCTGTTATCACTAACAACCTGTTTCTATCACCTTTATCATTCATAGCTCGCGATTTCCATCACTACCGAAATATTTTAGCCAGCGCAATACTCTTCTGGTCTCTCTAAGTTCCTCTTAATATTTCACACTGTAGACTCAGGACAGTTCAATTTCCTCACAATATCAATGTTCCGTGCACCACTTTCAATGAGCACAACAATCAGTTCTTTATCCTTGACCGAGTAGGCATGCTTCTTGTGGCTTTGACTCTTAACTTTGGGATCTTTCTTCTCATTCACTTTAAAAGTTCCCGGGCGTTCAGGCGGCAAATCACTCCCTCCAACACCTCCCCTAACCCCCACAGGCAAAAATGCGGAAGCCATTATTGATCACCGGCCCTAACAACCACTGGTTATAGAAGCTAAAATCTCACACGTGGGCGCAGCGGCCATTCCAGAGCGTGTGTGAGAGTAGCCGGAGCGACAACTACGCCATCAACACGGCGGCAAACAAACGCTATCATTGATGCGCCGAACGCTTCCCAAAAAACTCCATTATTCAAGAGAATCCAGACGTTATTATCGAAAATGGGTATTCATTGTAACTTACCGTTATTGTCGAAAACGTTATTGTGGAAGTCGTTATTGGCGAGAGCCTACTGTATCTACCTATTGGACAAACTAAAATCGTTCCGGACCACGGGAGTTTCCAGACCACAAAATGCCGGACTAGAGAGTTACAACCTGTACTATACTTTACTGTATTTTACTGTTTTGTCATGTATTGCACTGTACTATACTATGTACTGTGCTGTACTCTACTACTGTACTGTACTATAAAGTACTGTATTGTACTCTATTGTAATTGTACTGTATTGTATTGCACTGTACTGTAATGTACTGTATGTCCGACAGGACCCTGCGCATAATGCAATGGCGAGGAGTGTAGTATAGTAAAGCCTCTGATAACAATGGTTCAACCAACAACTTTTTCATTTAAGATCCTAGTTAATTTAGGACCCAATTCAATTTATGTCCTTAATTCATTCAGATTTAAGACCAAAATATAATAAAAATAAATAAAATTACATTTTCATATACAGTACTGAAAATAATAACTAACCTCACATGTATTATAAAAAAAATATATACTGTAAAACAAAAGAAGAGCTTTGTGCTAATAAACTGCCTTGCTAATGAGTGGTAATGCGCATCGGCAGTAAACAACAGTTGGAGCTTACGTCCATTTGTTTTCACGCATCTGAACAGGAACAGGAGAAAAACTTTCTCAGGTTTCTTACAGTATTTTTGCATCCCTCTTCAACATGAGTAAGAGAGCAAGTGATGGTAGTGTTGTTTCAAAAGCTAATAAAGAGTACCTGTATAAGCTTAGCCAAGAAACTAGATGTGTTAAAACGATATGAAAAAGGTGAGAGGTCTGTGGCTATTATATGGAGCAAGAAATGAACATATTTTCTGAAGTGGATCCATTAACAGAACAAAGCAATAAAATTGAAATAAACACAAATGACCGCTACATAAAGATGCATAATGAGAAAAGAAGAAGCTGTGCGAGGTTCTTTCGACAGCTTTATTATTTGAAGGCCTAAACCATCAACTTTAGCTACACCATCAAATTCAGCATCATAAGCAACTTCAACATCAACTTCAGGTTCAGTAACAGTTTCAGCAACAGCTTTACGGAAAGCTTTCATCACTGCTGAGAAGGCAACCAACAGATACATAGTAAACACTTGAACTACCGACCACTTGTTACTCAGATGTAACACACTACTTACTGACAATGATCTGCCTGTGAAGCCAACACCAACACTCAACTTACCGAGCAAGAGCTGCCTGTGAAGCCAGGAGAGCATTGACATGACTAAGTTGGTTCAGGTGAAGGAGGCTCTGGTTCATAGTCTGCAAACTGTGGGCCCCCACGCATCACACAGCCAGGACCTGCCACCACAACCACCTCCTACAGGAAGGATAAAGTAAAAAAAAAATTTTTACAAAGATTTTGTAAAAAGTATAAATAATACTGTACAGACTGCCTGCATTTCAACAGCTTTTTTGACAGTAACTTAATATCAAAAGATTAAATAAAAATTAACACATAAGGTCATGTTGCCATCATAGTTCCTCTCAGGTCCTGGATACAGTATTACACTTTCATACTCAACCTCTATACTGTAAACTGTACCAAAATTTACTTTACAGTACTGTATACAGTATATCTGAACCTTGGGTGTACAGTACAGTACTGTGAACCTTGGGTGTACACAGTACAGTACTGTGAACCTTGGGTGTACAGTACAGTACTGTGAACCTTGGGTGTACAGTACAGTACTGTGAACCTTGGGTGTACAGTACAGTACTGTGAACCTTGGGTGTACAGTACAGTACTGTGAACCTTGTACAGTACAGTACTGTGAACCTTGGGTGTACAGTACAGTACTGTGAACCTAGTGTACAGTACAGTACTGTGAACCTTGGGTGTACAATACAATGCACTGTGAACCTGAGTGTACAGTACAGTACTGTGAACTTGTGGTGTACAGTGCAGTACTGTGAACCTTGTGCATGCAATGCACTGTGAACATGGGTGCATAGTACCGTGAACCTGGGTGTACAGTACAGTACCGTGAACACTTGGGTGTACAGTACAGTACTGTGATGGGAAGTACTGTGAACCTTGGGTGTACAGTACAGTACTGTGAACCTTGGGTGTACAGTACTGTGAACCTTGGTGCAGTGCAGTGCTATGAACAGGTGTACAGTACTGTGAACCTTGGTACAGTACTGTGAACCTTGTAGTGTACAGTACTGTGAACCTTGGGTATACAGTACTGTGAACCTTGGGTGTACAGTGCAGTGCCTGTGAACCTTGGGTGTACAGTGCAGTACTATGAACCTTGGGTGTACAGTACAGTACTGTGGACCTTGGGTGTACAGTGCAATGCTACGAACCTTGTGTACAGTACAGTACTGTGAACCTTGGGTGTACAGTACAGTACTGTGAACCTTGAGTGTACAGTACTGTGAACCTTGGGTGTACAGTACAGTACTGTGAACCTGGGTGTACAGCACTGTGAACCTTGGGTTTACAGTACAGTACTGTGAACCTTGGGTGTACAGTACAATACTGTGAACCTTGGGTGTACAATACAGTACTGTGAACCTTGGGTGTACAGTACAGTACTGTGAACCTTGGGTGTACACTAGCTGCATCCATTATAGTGACTGTTTAAATTAGCTGGTACATGTACACAGTACAGTACTGTACAGTACATGTAGAGTATGTGACAAAAACATCCTCTTTATACAGTATTTACTGTACCTTGTTCTCCAGGAGTCTGTCGTAGAGGACAAGTGTGGAGTCACTGAAGGCTATAGCTTGGCAGTCCTCGGCAAGCCATGATGACGTGAGGTGCTCTCTCCACCCAAGTTTGACTGTTGGTGGTGCCACAGGTGGATCACTGCCCACCACCCCACCCTCCATCATCCTCTGTTCCATGCTGCAACACAAAAAATATATATCATTAATACATCTCAACAGTATATACGCTACTTTATTAATAACCACACCTTTCCTTTTCAATAAAACTTATCTCTACAGTGTGCAGGGTGTTCTGTAAATACAGTTCTTAATTCAGGGGGTGTATTCATGAGACATAAATAAAGATAAATTACTAAATGACCAAATTGTCAACTTTCAATAGTTTTGGAGTTACAGCACAAGACAAGTTTAGTAGTACTGTAATGTGATGAAACCTACAGTTACCTGACATAAATCCCCTTGATTTCTACCCGTGGGGTCACATAAAAAGCAAGGTGTATGTCACAGAGGTTCACAAACCGTAAGGAATTGTGGCGCCTACAGGACAGTGTGACAAACAGTCGCAACACCCCTGGGGTCTTTGAACGTGTGCAACATTCACTAGTGTGACGGGCTGAGCTGAGCCCTGCATTGAGCAAGAGGGGCGGAACTTGAACATTTCCTCTGAATGTGAATACCAATACAAATCATATGGCATTATTAATGTTAATAAACGTAGCACAGTGTATTGATGTTTCATACAGTGACCCCTCGTTTAACGAACGCCTCGGTTAACGAAATTTCGGTTAACGAACTGCCTTCCATAAGGATCTTCAATTCGTTAATCGAACAAAATTCAAGTATGAATTTCTACGAACCGACCTCAACATGTTTCGCTTGCACTGGCCGGGCAACCAGCTTTAGTATCAGTCCGCCAATACATTAATCGGTTCTAGGGCTTAAATTCCTAACTATTTTAGTAAATATCAAGAAGTTTATACTATTCAATAATATTAAAAGTTTAATATTCAATTTTTTAGTCATTTTAACAATTATTGAACATAATTGAAGGTAAAGTGACTAGTTTAAAGAGCATCCAGCCTCTTAACACAGCAAACAGGCGTTAGTCTCTTGTTTTCACTGGAGGTAACATCTTGCTTGAGACTCTCTTCAACTAAATGCTCTTTTTTCTGTGTTTCCAAGCAAATTATTGGTCATTTTGAAATATATTTTACATATTGACAATATATAATGCAGTACAGTGTTGATTAAAGAAAATAATCTTGAAATACACCAAGAGAACTAATATTTTATGGGTGAAATGGTGCCATGGGGTGACTTCTCTTCCACCCCAATGCCTTCTCTTCTTCCTTCTCCTCCACCCCCATTGTAATTCCCATCATCATCATCATCATCATCCAGGATTCTACATACACACCTTAAAGTAAGTGAACTTTTCTACCATTTTTGTTGAATTTAGGAAATTTTCGGTGAGCTGGAACCAATTACCCAAAAACCCAT
This sequence comes from Homarus americanus, assembly GCF_018991925.1. Classification (NCBI taxonomy): domain Eukaryota; kingdom Metazoa; phylum Arthropoda; class Malacostraca; order Decapoda; family Nephropidae; genus Homarus; species Homarus americanus. Next base: position 10,090,893 of record NW_024733231.1, read on the forward strand.
TGAAACAATGGTTTCGGTTAACGAACTTTTCGTTAACGAACGACCTTCTGGAACGGATTGAGTTCGTTAACCGAGGGGTCACTGTACAGTATACAATATTTAACCCTATGCACCACACTTTCACCTTCACTTGTAAGCCAACCCATGAGCCAACACTACAGCCCTGTGTTTGTTTCTTGGTTGATCATAAACCCGCCATCACACTGCTCCACGATTATTGGCCAATTTCGTACATTTTATTTATCATGACTGTTTTTTCTAATAGTGAGTGAAAGGACAGAACTAACATTTAGATTGAACTGTGTTGTGGTGACTGTGAAGTGATATTTTCTGTTGTTTTTCGTGATTTGAAGATATGTCGACTCTGTTGTTGTGAAAGTGTGAGTAATGTCAGCCACTATGACTGTTTTTTGTTATAACCATTTGCTCTGTTTTAGTGACTGTGAAGTGAGCAGTGTAAGTATGAAAATGTCTGGGAAGACCAAGGCACCCTAGACAACCATGTCTCTGAGGTGAACCTTAACATTATGAAGCAGCACGAGACCACCCAGAGGCTGTGTGGGTGCTGAGTGACATCTCTACTTCACCTACAAAGTCCCCTTAGCCTCAAAAGGGACATGTGATGATGACCAGACTTATTCTTCATGATGTAGTGAGTGTGTTTTGTTCTGATAGCAGTACAGCTAGACCCCGACTTACGACGGGGTTAGGGACCCAAATCCAGGTCGTAAGTCCGAATGGTCGTAAATCCAACAGATAAAAAATAAAAAAAAATTATAATTATAAAAATCTACAATGAAATACAGTACAGTGAAAGTAATAAATAATGAGGAATGGATACAGTGTGACTGAGCACTTACTTTTAATGTAGTCAGCTGAATGCAATATGGGGCCCCCATAATTTCTTAATTATACATGGAGACTACATTAACTGGAAACGCTTTCGGATAGAAAAATGCTGTCATTTGGGGAGGGGGAAAAAAGGTCACAACTGGCGGTTGTAGTCCCGGAGGTCGTAAGTCGGGGTTCAGCTGTACAGTATTGTAGGAATTGTTTTGTCAGTGATACATGTGTGTTTGAGGACTGGCTGGGAACATATCCTATTGAACCTCATGTTATAATGGTCCCTATCTATGATAATTCAATTAATGATGAGTTTTTCAGCAACCTCACCCCATCGTATCTCGAGGTTTACCTGTATGTAACAACAGCAATATGCATTAACATATCTCACAGGCCACAGCTGACTGGCATGTCAGCCAGCTGACTCCTGAAACGGCTCTCAGAAAAACGGACTTCTTTAACAATTATTCTACTCTATCTAAATGATGTGGCTTAGAAACAAAGAAAATATAATACTGTATATGACTATAAAATAATAAAAATGAAGAGCATGGGTGTGTATGTGTTGGTGGTGGGCAATAACTACGTCTCCGACTCACCAGCCTAGCAGCCGTGTTTATTGTTGCTTTTAATGAAATTATAGAAGTTATCAAAAAATCATTACAATAGTCTAATGTGGCTTACAAATAAAGAAATTAAAAGCATGCCCTAAAAATTTGCGAGGGTTAGGTTCTCAAAATGGCCAAGAATAGCCAACTCTGCCAATAAAATTTGCTAACTGGGGGATTTTTATTTGTGTGCAAAGAAATGTATATTCCCTTTATGTGCCCTTTGGACACAAATAATCATACACAAGACAACACAATTTAATAATATAAGCATCTACCCTCAAGTCAACTCCGATTTGTTATTAACAAAGCGTGGAGTTGACTTGAGGGTGATCACACACATATATAGAATATAGGTATAAGAAATTACTGTCTCTAAAACAAATGGCTCCCTGTCCCGTCAGCAACAGTGAGTGAGGACACACAAGCTGTAGCCTTTCCTCCTACACTCACCACTTGCTTCTACACACAATGATTAATTCACTTTATGTTTTTGACCTTATGATAATTATTTTATATTTTTGGGGCCACATATTGTGTGTGGTGCACATTTAAACTGAAATACAGGCATCACCCGCGTTATGGAAGGGTTCCGTCCCTGGAAAATTGACCATATCGCGAAATTCCGTAACGCAAAAAACCTATTTTACCATTGACTTCCATTATAAAATCCGAGATGTGTTCCTACGGAATTTCTTTAGGCCCCAAAAACGTAATTCGCTAACTTTTATGAATGAAAATAAACATTTATAAACACATACAATACAGTACATTTAAATAATTCATCATATACATGTAATATGAAGAGAAATACAGTTGAAATAAATAAAATATTGTACTGTACTCTACCACAAAAGATGTTGACTGCCGCGTGAGGATAGGTGGTGCAAAGAGTTATTGGGAGGGAGAGGCACTATTTCTTCTGCCCTGCCCTAAATCATCATCTGCTTCATCATCTGCTTTCTGCTTTTCTCTGAGGATGAATAACTCATCCAAAGTTGCTTGATGTTTACGGCTTACCTTCTCCTTTGTACAGCTCAGTGTAGGAACTGGAGAGCATTGTTAACTGCCTGCAATCTTGATGTTCCTTTCACGGTTAGTCAAGTATCAGCAAAGATTTGCAGACCTTCCTCCTCTATTAGTGCAAACGCTTAGACATATCCTCTTGTTGTCAAATTGAAGTGGGGTGGGTGGAGATTCTATATCTCTTCTTATGTCCTGCAGTCAGCTCTTGTTCCAGCATCATCAGATCTTCATTAGTCAAATCTTCTCTATGGACTCTAACAACTCAACCACATCATTTTCTATGATTCTTCAAAGTTCATGATTGTTTGCAAGCGTCACAAATGTCTTGTTGAACTTGCTGTAGACTCTTCAGCTTGCTAAAAACCGTGAAATCATGGACACACTCTGGCCATGTTTTCCATTCATAGCTGAGGTTTCACTCATCCCCTGACTCGCTATATTATCCACAGCATCCAAGATGTTGAACTTTTTTCCAGAAGTCCTTAATTGTAGGTTTATCCTCCCATCAATTGCTTTTATGAGCTGCAAAAAAGTTTTCCCTAAGATAATATGCCTTAAAGTTAGCTATATCACACCTTTGATCCATTGGCTGCAGCAAGCGTTTCAGATGTACTCCGCACTCTCACATTATCAGAAAAGATCATTTAAAATTCTCTGCCTAGGTGGTCAAGTATTGTCTAAGAGGAGCAATGCTTTATTAGATAGTGTTACGCCCACATTATATCTTTCTTTACAGCAGGGCAAAAAATAGTTAGTGAACTGGGGTTCTTGGAAAAAGGGTCATGGTTATCCAAGCTTATTGGAATGCCAAACCACAGGTAGATTAGACTTGCATAGCTCCCTTGAGTATTCCTGGATTTTCTGAGTGATACACAAATAGGGTTTTAATTTCATGTCACCTGAAGCATTTCCTCCCAGAAGAAGTGTTAAACGATCTTGGATGCTTTTAAAGCCTGGTGCTGATTTTTCTTCAGTGGAAATAAAAGTTCTAGCATATACGCGCTTTTCAGAAAAGCCCAGTTTCATCAACATTGTACAATTTGTTCTGTGTAAAATCTCCTTTCATCAATAATTTTCTTTCAGCTCAGCAGATATGCGTGGGCTAGCAGAATCTGTATCAGCACTGGCAGTCACCGCCATTTTGATGTTGTGTAAATTAAGGCTCTTTCTTAGACCTTTCAAAACCAGCCTCTTACTAGCCAGAAAAGGTTTAAACCTCAGAAGATGCACCTTCCTTTCCTGTAAATCATTATAAATGTATAAACTTTGGCGGCTTCCTGTTTGACAAACTGAAGTAGTGTTTAGTGGCACATTGTGCTTTAGCCCGGATCTTCAATCCAGACACTTGTGGAGTCGCCTGCTATCTCAACACATCGCTAAGATCACTTTGATGAAAATACAAGGTTCGAAAGCAGCCTCAGCACTTGACCTAATTCTGTCCCCATTATCATGGATTGTTCCTACTGTTGAAGTAGCGACTCAATGTTTTGCAATTCCGCCAAGTTTTTCCAGCATCAAACCTTCTTAAAAATGTCAAGTTTAATATCCAATGTAATGCCTCGTGCTTTTTTTTTTGTACCATGTGTCACTTTCCACTTGATGGCCTCTTTTTCCAGTCATCTTGAATATGGGTAATGCACTGTACCGGCACTGTATTTACTGTATGTTTGTTAAAGCAACTGGGGTCCGCAGGTGGGCGCCGAAACACGCGCCAAGACAGTGGATGCCGTAAACAATGGAGTGACTCTCTGGCGGTAGCAAAACACCAAGAAATCCATACCAAAGAAATTTATTTATTTTTAATAAAAATAAAATTTTATAGTGATTTTTTTTAATTGTTAAAATTTACCCAATTTCATAAGGGCGGATTTACGGACGTGAAATTATTGGTCATAATTTACAAATTCCGTGAAGAGCCGAAATTTCAGAACCAGGCTTCCGTAACCCGGCTCAGAAGCCGGGGGATGCCTGTAGGACTAACCAGCAAAGTTGCCAGATGTGCTATTGACAGGTATTTACAGTATGTGCTATAAACAGGTGCTTCAGGGGTGATTTAAGGTTTTCAAAGGTAATATTGACAAAACGCATTTTTTGGCTCTATGCGCACCTTTTCAGAACAAACCCCCAACGTAAGATGTGAGACGGCTATATTATGCAAACACTGTACTGTACCCTATTTGTACCACTCTACTCTTGTAGAGGCAGGAGGACACAATAACTAGGGCAGGCACAATAACTAGGCAGGAGGACACACAACTAGGCAGGAGGAAACAATAACTAGGCAGGGGAAACAATAACTAGGCAGGGGACACAATAACTAGGCAGGGGAAACAATAACTGGGCAGGGGACACAATAACCAGGCAGGGGGAAACAATAACTAGGAAGGGGACACAATAACTAGGAAGGGGAAACAATAACTAGGAAGCAGGGGAAACAATAACTAGGCAGGGGACACAATAACTAGGCAGGGGGAAACAATAACTAGGCAGGGGACAATACAACTAGGCAGGGGAAACAATAACAGGTAGGGGGACACAATAACTAGGCAGGGGAAACAATAACTAGGCAGGAGAAACAATAACTAGGGAAGGGGGAAACAATAATTCAGGTAAACAATAACTAGGCAGGGGAAACAATAACAAGGCAGGGGACACAATAACTAGGCAGGGGAAACAATAACTAGGAAGGGGAAACAATAATCAGGCAGGGGAAACAATAATAAGGCAGGGGGAAACAATAACTAGTAGGGGAAACAATAACTAGGCAGGGGAAACAAACTAGGCAGGGACACAATAATTAGGCAGGGGAACAATAACTAGGCAGGGGAAACAATAACAAGGCAGGGAAACAATAACAGCAGGGGAAACAATAACTAGGCAGGGGAAACAATAAAGGGAAGGGGAAACAATAACTAGCAGGAGGACACACACAAGGCAGGGGACACAATAACTGTAAAGGAAACAATAACAAGGCAGGGGAAACAATAACTAGGAAGGGGGAAACAATAACTAGAAGGGAAACAATAACTAGGCAGGAGGAAACAATACTAGGCAGGGGAAACAATAACTCAGGAAGGGAAACAATAACTAGGCAGGAGGAAACAATAACTAGAAGGAGGGACAATTAGGAAAGAAAATAACTAGGGAGGAAAACAATAATTAGGCAGGGGAAACAATAACTAGGAAGGGGAAACAATACCAGGCAGGGGAAACAATAATTAGGCAGGGGGAAACAATAACTAGGTAAAATAACAATTAGGGCAGGGGGAAACAATAACTAGGAAGGGGAAACAATAATCTAGGGTAGGAGGAATAATAACTAGGTAGGGGAAACAATAATTAGGCAGGGGAAACAATAACTAGGCAGGAGGACACAATAACAAGGCAGGAGGACACAATAATCAGGTAGGGGAAACAATAACTAGGCAGGAGGAAACAATAATTAGGAAGGGGAAACAATAACAGGTAGGAGAAGGCCAACAAGGCAGGGACACAATAACTAGGAAGGGGAAACAATAACCAGGCAGGAGGAAACACAATTCAGGCAGGGGAAACAATAACTAGGCAGGGAACAATAACTAGGCAGGGGGAAAATAATACAAGAGGGGAAACAATAACTAGGCAGGAGGAAACACACACAAGTAGGGGAAACAATAATTAGGGCAGGAGACACAATAACAAGGCAAGGGAAACAATAACTAGCAGGGGACAATAACAAGGCAGGGGAAACAATAACTAGGCAGGGAACAATAACTAAGGGGAAACAATAACAAGGCAGGGGAAATAATAATCAGGGCAGGGGAAACAATAATTAGGGCAGGGGAAACAATAACTAGGCAGGGGAAACAATAACTAGGCAGGGAAACAATAACTAGGCAGGGGAAACAATAACAAGGAGGGACACACAATAACAAGGCAGGGGACACAATAATCAGGGCAGGGAAACAATAAGGCAGGAAACAAATAACTAGGCAGGGGAAACAATAATTAGGTAGGGGGAAACAATAACTAGGCAGGGAAATAATAACTAGGCAGGTGGAAACAATAACTAGGCAGGGGAAATACACTAGGTAGGGGAACAATAACTAGGCAGGGGAAACAATAACCAGGCAGGGAAACAATAACTAGGCAGGGGAAACAATAACTAGTAGGGGGAACAATAACAGGCAGGGAAACAATAACTAGGCAGGGGAAAACAATAACTAGAGGGAAACAATAACTAGGCAGGGGGAATAACAATCAGGCAGTGGGAAACAATAACTAGGCAGGGGAAACAATAACTAGGCAGGGGAAACAATAACTCAGGCAGGGGGAAATAAAGGCAGGTAAGCAATACCAGGGCAGGGGAAACAATAACTAGCAGGGGACAACAAAGTAAGTAGGGGACAATAACTAGGCAGGGAAACAATAACAAGTAGGGGAAACAATAATAGGTAGGGGAAACAATACCAGGCAGGGGAAACACAATAACTAGGCAGAAACAAAAACAAGGCAGGGGACACAATAACTCAGGTGGGGAAACAATAACATAGGGAGGAAACACACACAAGGCAGGAGGGAAACAATAACAAGCAGGAGGAAACAATAACAAGTGGGGAAATAATACAAGGCAGGGGACACAATAACAGTAGGGGAAACAATAACAAGGCAGGGGAAACAATAACTAGGGTGGGGAAACAATAACAAGGCAGGGGACACAATACCAGGCAGGGAAACAATAACAAGGCAGGGAAACAATAACAAGGCAGGGAAAACAATAACAAGGCAGGGGAAAATAACTAGGCAGGGGACACAATAACTGGAAGGAGGAAACACACCAGGCAGGGGCAGGAGAAACAATAACAGGCACAATACCAGGCAGGAGGAAATAATACTAGGCAGGGGGCACACAATAGGTAGAAACAATAATTAGGCAGGAGGAAATACTAGGCAGGGGAAACAATACTAGGTGAGGAAACAATACTAGGCAGGAGGAAACAATACCAGGTAGGGGAAATAATAACAGGTAGGGACACAATACTAGGTAGGGAAACAATTAGCAAGAGGAAACAATAACTAGGCAGGAGGAAACAATAACAAGGCAGGGAATAGGGGGCACAATAACTAGAGAGGGAAACAATAACCAAGAGGAGAACACACCAGGCAGGTGAAACAATAACAAGGCAGGGGAAACAAACCAGGCAGGGGAAACAATACGGTAAAACAACCAGGCAGGGGACACAAAACTAGGCAGGTGAAACACACCAGGTAGGGGACATAAACTAGGCAGGAAACAATAACAGGTAGGGAAACAACTAATAATGGTAAAACAATAACTAGGCAGGGAAAATACTAGGCAGGGGAAATAATACCAGGTGGTAAAACAATACTAGGCAGGTGAAACAATACCAGGCAGGAAACAATAACAAGGAGGAAAAACAATACCAGGCAGGGAAATAATAACAAGGGGGGGAAACAATAATTAGGCAGGGGAAAACAATACCAGGCAGGGGAAACAATAAC
>NW_024733231.1:10098971-10214373 GCF_018991925.1 Homarus americanus
TAGGCAGGAGGAAACAATACCAGGCAGGAATAACAAATGCAGAGGAAACAATAATAGGCAGGTGAAACAATAACTAGGCAGGGGACACAATACCAGGCAGGGTGAAATACAATTAGGCAGGAGAAGTAATACTAGGCAGAGAAATAATAAGGTGTGAAACAATACTAGGTAGGGAACAATACTAGGCAATACTAGGCAGAAACAATACTAGGTAGGGGACACAATACTAGGTAGGAGAAACAATACTAGGTAGGTAAACAATAATGGGGGACACAATACTAGGTAGGGAAATAATAACAGGTAGGGAAACAATACTAGGGTAGGAGGACATGCTACTAGGCAGGTGAAACAATACTAGGTAGGGACACAATAACTAGGCAGGAGGAAAAATAATCAGGGCAGGTGAAACAATAACTAGGCAGGGGACACACAATAGCAGAGAAACACACCAGGGCAGGGGAAACAATAACAGGCAGGGACACAATAACAGGGGCAGGTGAAATAACTAGGCAGGGGACACAATACTAGGCAGGAGGAAACAATAACAGGTAGGTGAAACAATACTAGGTAGGGGACACAATACTAGGTAGAGAAACACACTAGGCAGGTGAAATAATACTAGGTAGGGGACACAATACTAGGCAGGTGAAACAATACTAGGTAGGGGACACAATACTAGTAGGAGGAAAATACCAGGCAGGTGAAACAATACTAGGTAGGGGACACAATACTAGTAGGTGAAACAATACTAGGTAGGGACACACACTAGGCAGGAGGAAACAATAATTAGGTAGGTGAAATAACAATAGGCAGGGGACACAATAACTAGGCAGGGAGAAACAAACCAGGCAGGTGAAACAATAACTAGGCAGGGGACACACACTAGGCAGAGAAACAACAATTAGGCAGGGGAAACAATACTAGGCAGGGAGAAATACACTAGGAGGTGAAATAATAATAGGCAGGGGACACAATAATAGAGGAGGAAACAATAACAGGCAGGTGAAACACACTAGGGGTAGGGGACAAGGTTAATGGGGCAGGGAAACAATAACTAGGAAGGGGAGAAATAATACTAGTAGGGACACACAAGGTAGGGAAACAATACTAGGTAGGGGAAATAATACTAGGAGGGAAACAATAACAGGGGTAGGAGAAAATAATAATTAGGCAGGGGGAAACAATAATTAGTAGGGGAACAATAACCAGGTGGGGAAATAATAACCAGGTAGGGGAAACAATAACAGGCAGGGAAATAACAATTAGGGGCAGGGGAAAATCCAGGCAGGGAAACAATAACTAGGCAGAGGACACACAACAGGGGTAGGGAAACAATACTACCAGGCAGGGGAAACAATAACTAGGCAGGGGAAACACACTAGGCAGGGAAACACAACTAGGCAGGGAAACAATAAGGGCAGGGGAAATAATAACAAGGCAGGGGAAACAATAAGGCAGGTAAATAAGGTAGGGGGAAATAATACGCAGGGTAGGGGACACAATAACAAGGTAGGGAAACAATACTAGGTAGGGACACAATAACAAGGTAGGGGAAATAATAATAGGTAGGGGACACAATAACAAGGTAAATAATAATTTAGGTAGGGAAATAATAATGGTAAAACAATAACAAGGTAGGGAAACACACCAGGCAGGGGAAACAATAACAAAGGTCAGGAAACACACCAGGCAGGGGACACAACAATAAGGCAGGGGAAACAATAAGGCAGGGGAAACAATAACTAGGCAGGTGGGGAAACAATAACAAGGCAGGGGAAACACACCAGGTAGGGGAAACACACAAGTAGGGGACACAATGGGGAAACAATAACAAGGTAGGGAGGACACACACTAGGGGAGGGGACACACACTAGGCAGGGGGACACACACTAGGGTAGGGGAACACACCAGGTATGGGGGACATAATCACTAGGTAGGAGGACACAATAACTAGGTAGGGGACAATAACAAGGTAGGGACACAATAATTGGTAGAGGGGGCACAATAATTAGGCAGGGGAAATAATAACAAGGCAGGGGGAAACAATAACAAGGCAGGGGACACAATAATCAGGTAGGGACAAACAACCAGTAGGGAACAAACAATAAGGCAAGGAGTGAAAACAATAACAAGGCAGGGGACACACAAGGCAGGGGACACAATAACTAGGCAGGGGAAACACAACAAGGAAGGGAACACACTAGGCAGGGGACACACAATGTAGGGGGGAAACAATAAGGTAGGGGAAATAATAACAAGGCAGGGGGAAACACAATGTGGGGGACACACACTAGGCAGAGGAAACAATAACAAGGTAGGGGACACAATAACAAGGTAGGGGACACAATACTAGGTAGGGGAAACAATAACAAGGTAGGGGAAACAATACTAGTAGGGGAACAATAACTAGGTAAATAACAAATAAGGTAGGGGAAATAATAACAAGGCAGGGAAACAATAATAAGGTAGGGAAATAATAACAAGGTAGGGGGGAAATAATAAGGGAGGGGAAACAATAATCTAGGCAGGAGGAAACAATAACAAGGCAGGGGGAACAATAACAAGGAAGGAAACACACAACAAGGCAGGGGACACAAAAATTGGTAAAATAACAATCAGGCAGGGGGACACACACTGGGGACACAATAAATAGGCAGGGGGACACACAAGGCAGGGGAAACAATACTGCAGGGGACACAATAACAAGCAGGGACACAATACTAGGCAGGGGAAAATAACTAGTAGGGGACACAATAACAAGGCGGGGAAATAATAATCAGGGAAACAATAACTAGGCAGGAGGACACAATAACTAGGCAGGGGGAAACAATAACTAGGCAGGGGACACAATAACTAGGCAGGGGACACAATAACTAGGCAGGGGACACAATAACTAGGAAGGGGGCACAATAACTAGGCAGGGGACACAATAACTAGGCAGGAGGACACAATAACTAGGCAGGGGACACAATAACTAGGCAGGGGGAAACAATAACTAGGAAGGGGGCACAATAACTAGGAGTCGTTCTAGTTATAATACAACTAGTGTGCCGAGACTTAACTCACTTCATAACACACCAAGTTGTAGTGCTCGGGTGTGTCAGCTCCTCGTCATCTCCTCATGTGAATCAATATGACCAAGATCAGTGAACGACACAGTCAGGCTCCCCAGTCACAGACAGTCAAGCAGACAGTCACTGACAGTCACCTGCTGACAACCAAAACAAACCTACATGTCTACTTCCGGTTTTTGTTACTTACTTCTCGCTGTTATTTTTTAATTTTATCTCAAAAAAATAAAAATATTTATTTTGTTTCTGTATTTAGATAATATTATAATATTTTTTATATATCTTAGGAAGTTTTATACACTAATAAAACAAGTTTTAATAACATTTACGAGAAATGATCAAGAATATGACCTGGAAATTGTTGATATGAGCAATGTAAAATTAATATAAATTCTTTTCTTTTCTCGACCAACTATAAAAGTAATAATTTATTTAACTACTGTTAGTTTTTTCATAACTCAGAATATTTGGTATTATTTCACTTGTTGCCAATAAACGATTCTCGGGAATTTTATAGTTGTAATGGTAAGTTTGACAAGTCGACAATTTTCTTCAATGGCATTTATGGAGCAAATTACGTTTAAGGGAGATATTTAATATTTTTAACATTAACATTAATATTTAACATTAACATGTTCGTGCGTGGTGGTACACATCCAAAACATGGAACGACTGTGGGGCTCCTCGGTTAGGTTAGGTTCAAAACTGTTTTCTGGTTGTTTTCGACGTGTTTTGAACACTCTTTATCCTGATGTTCACAGCATATCTCTAGAGTCTGAGATGGTAGGTCCCCCCATCTTAGAAACTATTGATTTGCTCCAGAATTGAAGGTCAAATTCGTTCAAAACTCGTCAAAACCCACCAAAAGAACATAATTTCAACTTAGATTTTGTATAGTGGCAACAAGTGAATATTTACCTAATATTCATCCATTGTAGTGCGACTATTTTAGGGTAGCGGCCGGGGGATAGTTTTCTTCAAATTATGATCAAAGTGCCAAATTTAGTGTAATTATAGTATTGTACATTGTCTCATATAAAAGGAAGTTCTTGAAAAATTGCTATTATTTCATTGAGCATTTTAACATTAGTTCTGCAAGGCAGTACATGTTCCAGAATTCAGAAGTGTTATAAAAAGAAATCCATAAAATGTATTGAACTCCTGGGACAACCTGCCAGAGAGTGTTGTGACGACACTGTGTGAGCTGGTTCAAGGCCACACTTGAACAACACTGGAGCAGGTTCAGATACTTTTTTTTTTTTAGGTTAAAGTAGGGAAAGGATGGAAGGCATGCTGGGGCTCAAGACACAGCCAGACATGAAGGATAGAGAAGTTGTGGGGGTAAAGGTTGGAAAAGAAGTTTAATGAGTTACACAGAGGGGGACGACACACCCCTTGTTTTACATATTACCGAGTTTGTTGGCTAGCTAAGCTAACCTAGGATTTAGGATGAGGTTGCACAATGGTTACTTTGGTTGACAATGACTAGTTTGATTTTACAATTACATGTTTATTAAAATCTTATTAACGTACTACTTTATGGAGTCACTAGATTGTGACTTGTTTAATGTGATCTTATATCATCTGAGTCTTAATCTAAGGTGAATCATTGTGGCTGACATAGATGGGTCGCGGGTTGGGTTGTTGTAGTGCTGGCAGACTCCGTGGCCACCAGGCGTGGGGTTGTAGTGGATTTCTCCCCTACAAACACTGTTTGTCGCTGAGTAGCCGACCCCACCAATTCCCCAGTGTATGCCTCGTGGTCTAGGTCAACCAGCGCCGCCATACATCACGGAGCGGGGGTCAACTACTAAGCCACGCCTACCCCCGCTATTTAAGACCTGACCTCGTGGTGACCTGTCTCTTTCTACCTCCACCAACCAGCCAGCAACACCTCCCCCTCCTCCTGCCTGGCGGTCCTCGCTCCCGCCGGCGAGCATGGCGACCCACAAGCTGTCCTCCTCTGAGCATCCTCACCAACCAGCTCTCTCTACATCACGCTTGTAACCACGCTGCCTTCCCAGCACCAAGCTGCATTGTGCATCCAATACAACATGTATACAGAGAGAGCACTTTGTGAGTTTCCTTTCTCCATTCCAACCTGAGTGTGAACACAAACATCTCATCCCCACAAATGGTGACCCCCGGAGATTCGCACTCACACAGGATGGAGGAGAAACAGATCACTCTCCCAGTCTTCAAGCAACATGGAAGACTGGCTTATCCACCCAGAGGCAGCTCTCATCGGCTCTACAGCTACTGTCTTTACACCGCAGGTTAGACACCCTAGAGCAGCTCTGCTACTCTAAGCAGACAGTCGCTTCTCTTCCGACCCCAGCACACCCGTCCTGCCTCAGCCGCCGACCCCGGCCCAGCAGTAACCCCTGCTGCGGCCCCTGTTCCTGAGTGCGGACCCACACACCCCTCTTTTCTCCCTCAGGTACTCCCTGCTAATGTCCTGCACCCTGCTGCTGTCGTGGACCCAGCTGCTGTCACGAGCCCTCATCCGCTTCTGCTGACGCAGCCCCTGCTCCTGACCCAGGCCCACACACCCCAGCAGGCGCATCTGACGACTCTGTACCTGTCGTGAGGGAAGCACAACATTCATCGCCTCCATACACCCTTTTTCTCCCTCTTTACTCCCACAGATATTGTGTACCTAGACAGTTGTCCCCAGCGACCGGCTCATCCACGCCATCGCCGTTGTCTCACATGAGGCATGCACCGCCCGTTCTGCCTCACATGTGCTATGCAACCCTGCAGACAACAAGTCTCCTACACCGCCTGGAGGGAAGGTGGAGTATTGTAGTGGATTTCTCCCCTACAAACGCTGTTTGTCGCTGAGTAGCCGACCCCACCAATTCCCCAGTGTATGCCTCGTGGTCTAGGTCAACCAGCGCCGCCATACATCACGGAGCGGGGGTCAACTACTAAGCCACGCCTACCCCCGCTATTTAAGACCTGACCTCGTGGTGATCTCTCTCGTTTCTACCTCCACCAACCAGCCAGCAACACCTCCCCCTCCTCCTGCCTGGCGGTCCTCGCTCCCGCCGGCGAGCATGGCGACCCACAAGCTGTCCTTCTCTGAGCATCCTCACCAACCAGCTCTCTCTACATCACGCTTGTAACCATGCTGCCTTCCCAGCACCAAGCTGCATTGTGCATCCAATACAACATGTATACAGAGAGAGCACTTTGTGAGTTTCCTTTCTCCATTCCATCCTGAGTGTGAACACAAACATCTCATCCCCACAGGGTCGCCCTCCGTTGATGTCTTCCCTACATAGGTGGTCTGGGCTGTGAGGGTCGTCCAGGAGCTTGTCCCAAACCTTCTTCTCGAGGCAATGGAACCTGACGTTGAGGGCCTCTGTTTTATTTCTTAAGTGGATGGTTTCCACTGTCTCCTGGTAGGGTGGCGCTTGGCCACTGGCTGATCTCAAACACTTGTTTTGGAGGCTCTGTGGTTGTTGTAGTCTTGTCTTCCCGAGTATGACGAGTGGTATATGTGGGTACTCCAACACAGGCCTCACCAGCGCCTTGTACAGGTGGACTTGTATCTTCTAAGGCATCAGTTTAAAACATTTTAATTTGGCGGCGGCGACTTTAGCTTTCTTTAGTCAGTTCTTCACGTGGGAAATGGTGCTCATCCGAGAGATGATGAGGCCAAGCAGCCTGCCTTGCTTAAATAAAGTATGGTACTCAATCTCTTCGTCGTCGATCAGTAATGACACTTGTGTAGTGGATACTCTCCCCTACAACTGCCACTGCTGTTACTTGCTGATAGTCGATCCCGCAACGAGTTTCTCTGACAAGCCCAGCCGTCTGGACTGCGCAGGGGGGGTAGGAGGTCGGCCAACAGCGACACTTACTTCCGGTGGACATGTATATAAGTTCACAGCCTCGCTGTGAAAGGCATTCTACTGAACGCACTCAAACCAACAAGACCTCCTCTCAACAAGCTCCTCACCACACAGCAGCTCCCTGGCACTGCATTGTACATATAATATAGTATATATAAAACGCAATAGCTGAGTTTCCCTTCTTACTTCCATCCTAGTGCGATCCAACATCACGTTAACCCCATAATGGTGACCCCCGGAGTAATGCACTCACACAGGATGGATGAGAAGTGGATCACTCTTCCAGTCTTCAATCACAACATTGAAGACTGGCTAATCCACATGGAGGCAGCTCTCATCGGCTCTACAGCTACAGACGAACAAAAGTACGCCGCCCTGGTCTGTTCCCTGCCCACAGGAGTCGCCACACAAGTTGCAGAAGTCATTACTAAGCCCCCAGATGACAACAAGTTTGCAGATCTACGAGATGCTCTCAAGGGGCGATACCAGCGGTCTGACACCAGTTTCCTGCAAGACCTATCCGGTCTCTCCCTCGGCAACTCAACGCCTGCACGACTCTGGGACGAGATGCGGAGACTGGACTCCCGCCACACAGACAGGCTTCCTGACACTATCCTGCGCCAGCTTCACACTCAGAAGCTCCCTGCAGAAGTTCGTCTCGCCCTGTCCGCACTGTACTATACAACCTCGGCGACCTACGCAGCCACGGCAGACAGAGTATTCCACGAATACACTCCTGTGCGCCTTGCTGCCGCGGACAACTCAGTGGACATACCGTCACTTTCCGCTGATTTTGTCAACCAGATCAACGCTCCTCAGACGAGCAACACCTCACAAGACATGAGGGACCTGCTACAGTCTCTACACCGCAGGATGGACACCCTCAAGCAGCTCTGCTCCTCCATGCCTGCTGCTGCTCCTGTTCCTGCCCCACGCACTGTGTCCCACCAACCCCGACGTCTTCGTCCTGCCTCGGACGCCGCCGCCAGCTCCCAGCACGGTGCACCTACCCTCTGCTGGTACCATCAATGCTTCAGTGCTAACGCTAGACGTTGTGAGGCTCCCTGCAACTACTCTGGAAACGGCATCGACGGGGATTGGTAGACGCCACAACCTCCGTCACTTCAGGCTTTTCACTGCTGTTTATCACCGACCGCATCTCCGGCAGGAAATTCCTCGTCGACACAGGTTCATCGGTCAGAATCATCCCTCTCTCACTGCAAGACACATCAAAGCAACCCTCTTATGACCTGTTCGCCGCCAACGGTATCCCCATCGCCTCCTACGGCGCACACATCCTCACCTTAGACCTCAGTCTTCCCAAGACTCTGCGCTGGTCCTTCGTGGTGGCAGACGTCTCTCAACCCATCCTTGGCTTCGACTTCCTCACCTTCCACAAGCTCGTCGTCGACCCAAGCAACCTCTGCCTCATCCATGAGCCTACAGCACACACGATCTGGGGTACACGTCCTGCAGTCGCCTGCTCAAGGAACTTTTCTCACCCCGAGTCTCTCCACCACCACCTATGTCGGGAATCTTCCTCCATATTGAGACTATAGGACCCCCAGTCTTCTCACCCTTCGCCGACTTCGCCCTGAGCTCCTGAACGCAGCCAAGGCGGAATTCAACAGACTCCTGCAAGACGGCATCATTCGACCTTCAAAGAGTCCCTGGGCATCTACTCTTCACATGGTTCCAAAGCCATCATCCAACGACTGGAGGACATGTGGTAACTACAGATCTCTGAACCTCGTCACCAAACCCGACAGGTACCCTATCCCGCATGTCCAGGACTTCCACCACAAACTCCACGGCAAGACTATCTTCTCGAAGATCGACTTGGAGCGTGCCTTCCATCAGATTCCAGTAGCACCTGCAGATGCCCAGAAGACAGCCCTCACCACTCCTTTTGGTCTCTTCGAGTATGCCTTCATGAGTTTTGGGCTACACAATGCAGCTCAGACCTTCCAGAGGTACATGGACCACATGCTTTGCGACCTCGACTTTGTCACTGTCTACATAGACGACATTCTCGTCGCATCTCCAATGCCTGCCAAGCATCATCACCACCTACAGCTCCTTCTCCAACGCCTGCCAAGCATCACCACCACCTACAGCTCCTTCTCCAACGCCTGCCGAGCATCACCACCACTTACAGCTCCTGCTCCAACGCCTGCCGAGCATCACCACCACCTACAGCTCCTTCTCCAACGCCTGCCGAGCATCACCACCACCTACAGCTCCTTCTCCAACGCCTGCCGAGCAACACCACCACCTACAGCTCCTTCTCCAACGCCTGCCGAGCACCACCACCACCTACAGCTCCTTCCTTCTCCAACGGCTGCCGAGCAACACCACCACCTACAGCTCCTTCTCCAACGCCTGCCGAGCATCATCACCACCTACAGCTCCTTCTCTAATGCCTGCCGAGCATCACCACCACCTACAGCTCCTTCTCTAATGCCTGCCGAGCATCACCACCACCCACAGCTCCTTCTCCAATGCCTGCCGAGCATCATCACCACTTACAGCTCCTTCTCCAACGCCTGCCGAGCATCACCACCACCTACAGCTCCTTCTCCAACGCCTGCTGAGCATCATCACCACCTACAGCTCCTTCTCCAACGCCTGCCGAGCATCACCACCACCTACAGCTCCTTCTCCAACGCCTGCAGAACAACAACATGAAAGTTCATCCAGCCAAGTGCGTCTTCGGACCCTCCTCTATCGACCTCCTTGGTCACAGAGTCTCGTCGAGCGGCATCCAATCCCTACCACAGAAGGTAACTGCCGTCAATGAGTTCCCCAGACCTGAAAAGGCGAAGAAACTCCGAGAATTCCTGGGTTTAGTCAACTACTACCACCGCTTCATTGGCCAGGCTGCTACTGTCCTCGTCATCCTCTACGACCTTCTCAAGGGACTCCCCAAGATGTCTCACAAGCCTCTCGTATGGACTCAAGAGGCTGTTACGGCATTCACCACTATCAAGCAGCACATCACACGCCTTACCCTCCTGGCTCACCCTGCACCCAACGCCCGGACCACTCTCACAGCAGAAGCTTCTTCTACTGCCGTGGGAGCCGTCTTACAACAGGGTATCAACGGAACTCTCATGCCCATTGCCTTCTCACAGCTGCTTCAACCACCTCAACTCAAGTACAGCGCCTTCGATCGAGAGCTCCTGGCCATATATCTTGCTGTCAAGCATTTCCAGCACTTCCTCGAGGCCCGTCAGTTCACCATCTTCACTGATCACAAGGCCCTCGTCCACGCCTTCAGTGCCTGGCCTGCCAGTCCTCTAAGAGACATCGACACACACGTGCTCCCTTAGAAAACTTTCCTATATCCAAAGGACGCTTCCAGGTAGTGCACCTCGACATCGTGGGACCTCTTCCATCATCCTGCGGCAACACCTACATCTTCACCTGCATTGACCATTTCACCAGGTGGACAGAACCCATTCCCATGTCTAATGCTACAGTAGAGTCAGCCGTCTGCGCCTTCCTGTCCGGTTGGGTCTCCCATTTCGGCCCTCCCACGACTATCATCACTGACCGAGGAGTCCAGTTTGAGTCTCACCTCTGGCATAGTCTCCTGCAGTTCCTCAGCACTTCCAGGCACCGCACTACCGATTACCACCCTCAGTCCAACGGCATGGTAGAGCGGTTTCATCGTCAGCTGAAGGACGCCATCAAGGCACAGCACGACCCTTACAGCTGGACGGATGCTCTACCCTTAGTGCTCCTTGGCCTCCGCGCATCACACAAAGAAGACATGGACTGCAGCCCAGCAGATCTCTCCCTAGGCGAACCCCTTCGCCTCTCCAGGGACTTCTCACCTACTCCTGACCTTGACCACTTCACTCCTGCTGCCCATCATAACCTACTGCAAACACTACGACGGGCAGTTTGTGCATTCAAGGCTACTGCCCCACGCCAGCCTTCCCATTGCCCTGAACACATCCCTCCTGCACTACTCAATGCCGAGTATGTCTTCGTCAGGCGCTATGTTCACCGCAACCCACTTCATCGCCCCTACGACGGACCCTTCCCGATTTTTGCAGTCAGCGAAGTTCCTGACGATCATTCGCAATGGCAGACACGACACCGTCAGCATAGACCGAGTGAAGCCAGCCATCTTACCCGTTAGGCCCCAGCCCAGCATTACCCCCAACAAACTACGGCTGCACCAGTCTGCCCACAATTGTCACTTGCAGCACCACCTCGTCCACAACATTTCTGCGTACCCTCTTTACATCCTCAGGTACCTCCTCCTCCTGACGTGGACCCTGCTCCTGATGAGGGTCCTGCACCCGGACCTATGGACCCAGACACCCCACCAGGCGCCCCTGAGGACTTTGCACCTGCCGCGAGAGAAGCACCACATTCCTCGCCTGTTCAACCTTCTCTTACCCACAACCCTCCTTCTCCCTCTGCTTCTCCCACAGATCTCATGTCCCTAGACGGAGTCGTCACCCGTAGCGGCCGAGTGGTCCACACCCCCGCCCGTTATGTTTCCTGCAGCGCTCGGAGGGGAGGGGGAGTATTGTAGTGGATACTCTCCCCTACAACTGCCACTGCCGTTAGTTGTAGTTGCTGATAGCCGATCCCGCGACGAGTTTCTCTGACAAGTCCAGCCATCTGGACTGACGCCTGCACGAGGGGGGGGTCGGCCAACAGCGACACTTACTTCCGGTGGACATGTATATAAGCTCAGAGCCTCGCTGTGAATTGCATTCTACTGAACGCACTCAAACAAACCAACAAGACCTCCTCTCAACAAGCTCCTCACCACACAGCAGCTCCCTGGCACTGCATTGTACATATAATATATTACAGGCATCCCCCTCGTTACGCAAGAGTTCCGTCCCTGGAAAATTGACCGTATTGCGAAATTCCATAACGCGAAACCTATTTTCCCATTGACTTCCATTAAAAAACTGGAGATGCGTTCCTATGGAATTTTTTCAGCCCCCAAAAAGTAATTCAAGCACTTTTATGAATGAAAATAAACATTTATAAACACATACTGTACAATAATACAGTACGTACATCAAATAATTTATGATATACAGGGTACATGTAATATGAAGAGAAATACAGTTGGAATAAATAAAAATATTGTACTGTACTCACCACAAAAGATGTTGACTGCTGCGTGAGGATTGGTGGTGCAAAGAGAGTTATTGGGAGGGAGAGGCACTACTCTCTTCTGCCCTGCCCTGTAAATCATCATCTGCTTCATCATCTGCTTTAAGCTTTTCTCTGAGGATGAATAACTCATCCAAAGTTGTTTGATGTTTACGGCTTACCTTCTCCTTGTACAGCTCAGTGTAGGAACTGAGAGCATTGTTAACTGCTCTTGCAATCTTGATGTTCCTTTCACGGTTGGGGTCGTTATCAGCAAAGATTTGCAGACCTTCCTCCCTCTATTAGTGCAAATGCTTTAGACATATCCTTTGCTGTCAACTGAAGTGGGGTGGGTGGAGATTCTATATCCCCTTCTTTTTGTCCTGCAGCTCGCTCTTGTTCCAGCATCATCAGATCTTCATTAGTCAAATCTTCTCTATGGGACTCTAACAACTCAACCACATCATTTTCTACGACTTCTTCAAAGCCTACATTATTTGCAAGTGTCACAATGTCTTATTGGACTTACTGTAGACTTTCAGCTTGTGAAAAACCTTCAAATTCATGGACACACTCTGGCCATATGTTTTTCCATTCATAGCTGAGGTTTTCACTTCATCCCATGACTCGGCTATATTATCCACAGCATCCAAGATGTTGAACTTTTTCCAGAAGTCCCTAATTGTAGGTTTATCCTCCCCATCAATTGCTTTTATGAGCTGCAAAAAAGTTTTCCTTAGATAATATGCCTTAAAGTTAGCTATCACACCTTGATCCATTGGCTGGAGCAAGGAAGTTGTGTTCTTGGGGATGTACTCTACTCTCACATTATCAGAAAGATCATTTAAATTTACTGGGTGGCTTGGTTCATTGTCTATGAGGAGCAGTGCTTTATTAGATATGTTACGCCTTTTGGCATTATATCTTTCTACAGCAGGGCAAAAATAGTTAGTGAACCAGTCTTGGTAAAGGGTCATAGTCATCCAAGCCTTCTTATTGGAATGCCAAATCACAGGTAGATTAGACTTGGCATAGCCCTTGAGAGCCCCTGGATTTTCTGAGTGATACACAAGTAGGGGCTTTAATTTCATGTCACCTGAAGCATTTCCTCCCAGAAGAAGTGTTAAACGATCTTTGGATGCTTTAAAGCCTGGTGCTGATTTTTCTTCAGTGGAAATAAAAGTTCTAGCAGGCATGCGCTTCCAGAAAAGCCCAGTTTCATCAACATAGTACACTTGTTCTGGTGTGTAACCCCCTTCATCAATAATTTTCTTCAGCTCAGCAGGATATGTATTAGCAGAATCTGTATCAGCACTGGCAGCTTCACCGCTCATTTTTATGTTGTGTAAATTAAGGCTCTTCTTAGACCTTTCAAACCAGCCTTTACTAGCCAGAAAAGGTTTAACCTCAGAAGATGCACCTTCCTCTTCCTGTAAATCATTTTAATGTATAAACTTATGGCTTCCTGTTGAATAACCATAGTGTTTAGTGGCACATTGTGTTTAGTCTGATCTTCAATCCAGACACTTGGGAGTCGTTCCATATTCAACATCACATCACTTTGATGAAAATACAAGGTTCGAGCAGTTAATGGAGTAGCAGCTTCAGCACTTGACCTAATTCTGTCCTTATCATCATGGATTGTTCCCACTGTTGAAGTAGCGAGACCTAATGTTTTTGCAATCTGGCCAAGTTTTTCTCCAGCATCAAACCTTCTTAAAATGTCAAGTTTAATATCCAATGTAATGCCTTTGTGGCTTCTTTTTGCACTACTGCGGTCACTTCCACTTGATGGCCTCTTTCCAGTCATCTTGAATAAGGGTAATGCACTGTACCGGTACTGTATTTACTGTATGTTTGTTAAAGTTAAATCAAACTGCAGGGGCGCGAAACATGCGCGCACAGTGGATGTAAACAATGGAGTGACTCCTCTTGGCGGTAGCAAACACCAAGAAATCCACACCAAACAAATTATCATTTTCAACAAAAAAATTTAATTTTATATAGTGATTTTTTTATTAAATTGTTAAAAATTTACCCCAATTTCCGTAAGGGCGGATTTACGGGCTGTAAGCGAAATTATTGGTCATAATTTACAAATTCCGTAGAAGCGAAATTCCATAACCCGGGCTTCCTTAACGTGGGGGATGCCTGTATATATAAAACGCCATAGCTGAGTTTCCCTTCTCACCTCCATCCTAGTGCAATCCAACATCACGTTAACCCCACAATGTTGTTGTAGGAGAGAGGTAACAGGTAGAAGACAGTTGTTGTTGGAGAGAAGTAACTGTTGAAGATATTATATTACAGCAAGATAGATGAATGAAGGAACAATGTGTGAATATTTGCTTCTGATTCTCACCTTCTCTCTTAGAGAGAAATGTTTCGAGAGTTGAAAAAAAAAAGATGTGTCAAGAGTCAGAGCCACATATAGTCAGATACATGGTGAGCAAACACTGGTAATGTTTCCCTTTGAGACAACAAGACTGTGATGGACGGTAGAGGTACAGTAGTAGTGGACACATCACTAGGTGAAACAATGTAAAATCTTCCATATACAGTAGAAGTCCAAAAATCCGGACTGCTTGGGGATTGGGTTGGTCCGGATTTTCGGATTTTCCGGATTCTCAGGCAGTACTTTTAAAATTCAAATTTAAGGAGAAATAAAGAAGAGATGAACAGGCACATTTTGATAGTTTAATCATTAGCAAATATAGCATGCTTCATTTATCAAAACGAGCAGTTTTAAGGAAAAAGCTGTGAATTCTAGAATTTTATTCTTTGCCTCTTTTATATCATAAATTGTAGACCTTCCATTGTCGTATGATTCCATTCAAACAGTATTGCTCACTTCATGTTCTAGTTTCTTAATTATTTCAAGTTTGTCACTCAATTTCAACATGTTCTTCTTTCTCTTCACACAATGAAGTTTATCTACCTTAGGAGCCATTATTATGGGCTTGTACAGTACAGTACTCTGTAAATGAAAAGAGTAGGAGTCAAAATTTCATACGTTGTCACAGTTTGATTGCTCGTTTTAAAGTGGCGACCGCGTGGTCACTTGTTGTCGCTGTGCAGCTGTGGCGCTCATGCATACGCATATACACACAAAAGCCTGCTAAAAAAAAAAAAAAAATTGAATTTCCTAAAAGTCCGGATTCTCGGGTGGTCCAAATTTCTGGCATCCGGATTTTTGGACTTTTACTGTACAGTATATGAGTACACTACAGCATAATAATGTGTTGAAGGATCTCATACTCCACTTAAGATATTTTTATATTTCCTTTATTGGAAAGTGATAAACATGGTAGGTCATCATCTACTTGTACAAAAATCACTCAATATTGTTTCTTTATATCTAATCATATATATATATATATATATATATATATATATATATATATATATATATATATATATATATATATATATATATATATATATATATATATATATATATATATACACACACACACACACACATATATGATGACCAGTAAAAAGCGGAAATAAAAAATATTAATATATATATTATATAGGATTCCTCAGAAGTCAGAAATAAACATTTTACTTAACAGCTCTGAATTTTTTTTCTGTTCTTACCAAAGTGTTATTTAAAAGGCTACCCAATATAGTTTTTAATAGTTATTATTTTTTTATTAGTTAACATTGGGTTATGTGTCAATATGTGAGTTGGAAAATATTAAAAGGTTGTTTTACTAACTAGAATATAAAAATATGAAATAGCTTTTCTTCTTATCTTACAATAGATCATATTTGTTACATATTTTGATTTAAGTTCAACACAAAGAACCAACAGCTGCTTCTGACAGATGCAAGCATTAAGGCAAGAGTTAAGATGCTTATGTTAACTATGAAATACAAAAACAATAATGTGGAAGTCAGTTGCTTATTCATGAAAATAGAGAAGAACTGTTCCACATCTATGACAACTGAAGACTCTCCCTAAGCTTCTTAACTGAAACCCAAGCAAGTGTAAATCCCTTCTTATTGACTGTGTTAGTATTCCTTACTCTACAAAAAGTACAGTACTTGTACAGTACTAACATTAGTACAAACATTACTTAACATAAACATGTGCATGACATTAAGTTAATTTGGTTTAGTAAAGGTTGGTATTTCTCAGATATGATTCAAATAGGAAATATTTTTGAAGATTGAACTTAAAAAACTTTATTTCTATCAACACAAATGTAAAAAAAAAATCGAATTTTTAGTTCAAAATATCACTTTTGAAAACTAATGTAACAGGTCTTGTAAAATGCACAAGTTTTTGAGGGATATTAAAAATAAAATGAATAGAAGCGAGTAAATGGCAAGGCACTGTGTTCCACTTATAGCACTTTTGTATCATATGAATATTAAGCACTTAAGAAATAGCTGATGTTTTTGCACTAACATCTCCCATAAGATTTGAGAAAATATTAAAATATATCAAGTGAAAGGTACTCAGCCTTGTGGCCGAGAATTATCTCATTAACCTTTGAGTGTAAAGTTACTCTTGGTGTACAATGTGACTCATAACAATGATTTGTGTACTACCTGTACTTAATGTTCAACACTAAGTTGTTACAGCTGATGTGCCAGCTTTCATACTATTGCTTCTGTTTTACCGAGTTTTTTCAGGATGAAACATGAATAAAAATGTGTATTTAATTCAATGGTAGATACTCATTGACTTTAATAAGCATCTAAATATAGTCAAATTCACTTTATGGACAAGCCACATCTATCTGTTTATATCCAACACATGAAAAACAACTTTTAAAGCTTCTCAGCTGCCTAACTTGTTCACACCACAATCTGTATCTATTGTCAACATCTCCCTTAAGTCCTTCATCATCCTTGTATTTATTCTTTAACTGATCTACTGTATTGTTTATATACTTAATCACCAAAATCTCAGCAAGGATATTAACTTCCCAGGAATTGATATACAGGAAAACTGCAGTAGTTCAAGGACTGTTTCTCTCCTGCCAGTTCTGCCTTTACTGTCATCATACAAAAGCGAATAGCCAGAAATTATTGTTCTTTCTTAACAGTGACTGTCTTGGCTCCTGCAACATCAAAGAGCTCCTTTGCGTTGAAGCTGGCAATAATCTTCCGCTCTCCATGAATGCGAGGCAGGAACTGAATAGTGTGTGAGAACTTCCCTTTAGCTGCCACTTCACTGCAAAATATACAAAAATATTAGTAAAGCCATTAGTTATGAAAACTAAGACCATTTTACCTAAAATCAGAAAAAAATGTAAATGCATGAAAAGAAATACTATCAAGAATGTCAAATATGAAGAAGTGTGATTATGAAGGTAGTGTAGTATTAAGTTTTTTATTTACTGTATATATATATATATGCCCACTGAACCCACAAGAAATCCAAGAATGTTAACAGAACATATGGGATTACCTAATAGAGACTGGTCTTAATCAAATCTCTAATTTTTCCTAATATGCACAACACCTATGTTCTAGTAAAAATAACATCTTTTACTCTTATGATGGTACACATGCAATACTAATACTTAAGAGCAGGAAATACACCGCCAAGTTAATGTCCATTCAAATAATGGACTCGACTCCCTCCCCCTCTTCTCACACTACACTGCTGGCTCTTCCCTCTCTGAGAAATTTTTGGGGGAAAACCACTAGATTTTAATAAATAATACCTCAAACTAAAGTTAGGATAATATAATTGACATTGCTGGATTCCTTGTAAGACCAGGAATATTTTAATATAAATGTCATATATTTTGCACAAAAGATAACATATTTACTCAGAGTAAACATTATATCTAAAATTTGTATGTCTAATGCAAAATCTATGATGTTTATATTCAAAATGATCATCAAATTGTAAGAATTCCAGCAATGTAAATTTTATTCTGACCGGGTAATTTGTATGAATTTTATGAGCTAAAACAAATATCTTCAGTTAATAAAAAAAAAAAAATATTCTTCACACTGTAACAGATGGTCGGTCGGTCCCTCCCTACCAGATGTGTGGGAAAACCAGAATATTTACCTTTTTAGTAATAAATAATACCTCAAACTAAAGTTAGGATAATATAATTGACATTGCTGGATTCCTTGTAAGACCAGGAATATTTTGAATATAAATGTCATATATTTTGCACAAAAGATAACATATTTACTCAGAGTAAACATTATATCTAAAATTTGTATGTCTAATGCAAAATCTATGTGTTTATATTCAAAATGATCATCATATTGTAAGAATTCCAGCAATGTAAATTATATTCTGACTGGGTAATTTGTATGAATTTTATGAGCTAAATAAAAAAAAAAATTATACTTCACCGCGTATATGAGTAGATGAACCGCGTTAATTGAAAGTTCGGTATCTGGCGGGGCACCGCGTATATGAAAAATCGCGTTAAGTGAAACCGCGTAAAGCGGGGTAATACTGTATATATATATATATATACATACGTCTCTATGTTTGTCTTTGATACCCCTAAAATGTTCTACACTATGGAGGGTATACGCAAACACTTGTTATCTTGAAAATAGGTTCTTTTTCTCGTACGGGAGATATACAGAGGAACAATAGACAGTGGGCTTCCACGCCATAAGGACTAGCGATCTCAACTCTCTGTATCACTCTGCGCTGGCATGTACAGATGCCAGCATTCACAAGCTGAATACATAATATGTAAATATGATAATTCACATACATAACATGGTGCATAATAAATGGAAATATTACATAGGATTAATACATGTTCTGTAATACTTTACTATACATAATTAATAGAGTAATATAAGAATACACAGCTTAAGGTACTACTTCGTGTCCATATTATACAACGTCCACATCTGGCATCTCTCATCTCCTTGTAACATATAACTGGTCTGCTCTTGTCACTTCATATCATTAGCTCTTCAGAATACAGTATACTCATTTCATCACTTATATACATTATTTTCTTTATTTCATATATTTTTTAATCTATTCAACTGTACAGTATGTACTATCTTTTCTTCAAATATTTTACTTGAATTCACTTAAGAACCGATCCATGGCAGTTGTTGTCGAGGGATCGATCTCTCACTCTTTCTATACCAATAGTGGTGTCCCACAGGATTCTGTTCTTTCACCTACTCTCTTCCTTCTTTTTATCAATAATTTACTTCGCACTACAACTAATTCTATCCATTCTTACGCTGATGATTCTACTCTTCACTCTTCTTCACATTTTCCCCTTCCCCCTAATTCTCAAACTAGATCTGTTTCTAGAGCTGATATCATTACATCTATCAATGTGGATCTGTGCACCATCTCCGAATTGGGAGGCAGAAACTTGGTTAAATTCAGTAGTAATAAAATTCAGTATTTACCAATTACACTTTCCAAATTAAATGATCTCCCACCAATCACATTTCAAGACGCAATCATTTTGCCAAATTTTAGAATAGATATGCTAGGCCTCATCAATTCCTCTAATACAGTACGTCATGGAAGCCACACATCCTCAACATTGCTAAAGCTGCCTCCCGAAAGTTGGGAATGCTGTACAGATGCCGCAGCTACTTCACTCCTGAGCAGTTGCTTCAAGTTTATAAGGGATTCAATCGTCCTAACCTGGAGTACTACTCTCATATCTGGGGTGGAATTTCTTCTCTCCAACTGTTAGATAGGTTGGAATCAAAGACATTTTGTCTTATTCACTCTCTTGAAAAGACTGCAACAGAGAGGATTTACAAAAACTCTAGTAAGAATTTTAAAATATTTTTCTGTATTGTAATCATCCTGTACATGTTTAAGAAACTGTCTGTACTGTACTTATGTTTCCTCCGGGCCTTAGGTTCCTCTTAATACTTTTATCTTCTTCACCACTGATCGGCTCGTTAGCCGCCCGAGCGATCGGTCACGTCTCTGTCACGCACTGTTGGCAAGTACTGGGCATGCACCGGCTCCTGAATGTACCTGAACCTGCTCCAGTGTTGGTCAAGTCTGGTCTTGAAAGAGCTCACACTCGGTGCCATCACAACACTTTCTGGCAGATTGATCCAAGAGTTCACAACTCTCACTCCGAAAAAGTTTGCCCTCACAGTTTTCTGGACTTGCGGCCTCTTCAATCTTGAGCTGTGACCCCTTGTGGGGCGAGCGTCCGCCAGCTCCAAGTAAGGACACTTGACTGAGTAGTGCCCCTTGAGATGCTTATACACCTCACTTAAGTTCAGGTGCTCCAATCTCTCAGGGTAGTTGAGGTACAGAAGTGCAGGCACCAGTCTGGTGGCCCTCCTTTGAAAATTTTCATTCAACTGACCAGACGGGGTGACAGTACCCCAGATGAGGAAGCACTTCACTCTTGAAGATCGTTACGACCTTCTTATAAGACTTAATAATTTATTTGCCCGATTTACCTTCTTCTCGCAATGGCCCGAGAACTTCAGCTCATTGTCAACATACACACCTAGGTCCTTCTCACATTCAGTCTCAAATAGTGCAGTTTCTTCATCCCGTTGGGACATATGATACGCCTCTTTACCGTTGGTACGCCCCAGGTGCATCCTCTTACATTCGTGACATTGACTCTCAGCAGCCATTTCTTTGACAAATTATTGAAGCTCACAGAGATCCTTCTGCAGCTCTTCACAGTCCGTATGGTTCATGATTTCCCGAAATAACTTGGCGTCATCGGCAAACATTTGTATGGAGGAGTGTACAACGTCAGGCATGTCATTTATGAAACAAACAAACAAGAGCGGGCCCATTACATTACCCTGTGGTACCCCGCTTGTGACAGGTACACATGATGATTTCGTGCCATTAATCACCACACACTGCTTGTGGTCATGTAGAAAATCTTCTATCCATGCTAGGATATTTCCCAAATTCCGTACCCTTCCAGTTTGATTTTCAGCCTTTCGTGAGATACACTGTCGAAAGCCTTGGCAAAATCTAGGTATATATTGTCAATATTACCACCCCGTTCCAGAATATGGGTCCAAATATCCAATACCTTGAGTAATTGTGTTAAGCAGGAGCGCCCCGGTATAAAACCGTATTGGCAATCCTTTAGAAGGTTGTTTTGTAGTAGATGTTCCATCGCGGCATCTCTGATAATGCTCTCAAGTACTTTACATATTATGCTGGTCAGGCTCACTGGTCTATAATTGTTCGTGGAGTGACGATTGCCCTTCTTGAAGATAAGACTCACATAAGCCATTTTCCAATCACTGGGGACCATGTGTTCAACCAGGCATTACAGAACAGGATCTTGAGGGCTCTGCAAGCTTGTTGCACAACTCTCTTAGCACTCTGGGATCCACCATGTCAGGGCCGGAACTCTTATGGACTTTTAGCTTTGATAGTTTATTTATTATACCTTTGTCTATGAACACAATGTGGGTCAGTGCCGTGTCAAACCGTCTGTCCTCAAACGCAGGAAGGTTAATTGCATCCTCTCTTATAAGCACCGAGGAAAAGAAGCTGTTCAATGCCTGAGCTTTATCCTGGTCAGAATCTGCATAACTACCATCTTCAATCCTCAGGTCTGATACTCCTACTGGCGTTTTTAATTTCGACTTTGCATAGCAGTAAAATGCCTTAGGGTTTGACTTGACCTCGCTTGCAACCAGCCTCTGGAACTCCTTTTCAGCCATTCTTCACTCTGCCGTTGCTTGGTTTCTGGCTCTTGCATACATCCTCCTGTCCTGCTCATCGTTTGACCCAACCCACGTCTTGAATTTCTGGGTTTTCTTCTTAACTTTGTTGATCGCCGCATGGTTCGTGTGTAGAAGTCCCCTCGTTTTCCTAGAAGTACTGGGTTTGGTCTTGGGTATATATTTATCGATCAAATGGGTCACTTTACTAGTAATGATATTCAGCGTAGTGTCTTCGTTCTGGTGCCTTAATGAGTCAGGCCAGTGGATACCCCTCATCTCTTCCCTCATCCTGTTGTAATTTCCCTTGTAATATTTGCACCTTGGCCTAACTGCCTCCTGTTATTTTCTGTTTTTCTTCTTTTTTTTTAGTTCACCTCGGAGATTTGTGAGTATCTATGTGCTATCTCCATGTACACTTCATTTTGCTATGAATAATGGATTATATGCCCACTCAGTCCTTTAGAAACACAGAAAAAAATACTACTTTCTTTGGGGCGGTAATAAGATGCCTTTTAGGATAGCCAAGCTTGTTGATTTTTTATTTATTTTTTAACAATTATTTCCTTGTACTTTCTTTTCCAGTTCTCATTAATGTCTATATCTCTTTGTGCTATCACTGTGTACACTGTAGCTCCCTGTGAGTGGTGTATTGGAAGTCACAGTTTCAGTCCTTGAGAAAACACACAAACAAAATAAAAATAAATGTTGCTGTGGCACCAATAATACGACTTGGTCTCTGCTGGCAGTGGTGCCTTACCAGCTTGCTTGCCAATTTGTTCTTCACTTTAAGTTATTTACAACCTCTTCTGCAGTCACTGATGACACTATGAACTTATTTAACTAAAGGCACAACAGTACTCCACTCCCTGGTTGGCTTTTATCACAGCTGTGACCACAACTCCGTAATGAAAATAAAATAAAAGTTTTGTCATATGGCAATGATTTTGTGGTTGGAGGCCTCTTGACCTGGGCTGTACCTCCAAATTGGTGGAGATTGATTTTTCAAATATACAATCGTGTCTAGCATTAAAAATCCTACATTGATTTACACTTTCACACCACTAAGACGATCTTGATGATCTTATGTAATCACTGTCTAATTTCTGCCGCTCAACAACGAAGGCTCTTAAGGCCGAACATGTTTGTTACAGACGCAACACAACCCGACCAGAGCTGCTTAACCAAACCTGAAAAACCTTCAGTCAACTTTTCCTATAAGTCACCTTCTTGTTCTTAACCCCTAAAGGGCTTCAAAGATTATTATTGTCCAATAAAAAAATCCTGTTTGGGAGCGATGAGTATGACCGCCCCTCCCTAAATCATCCTATATTTGTTCTGGAATGTTTGAGTATCATCTAGCTATTAGTATAGAAGTGTTTAGTCTCCCTCATGCTAACTGTCTGTCCTCCATCTTCTCATACACAACCACAGCAACCATTTTTGTCGCCTCAGCAGTAATGACCTGAATAGTTTATGGCCAGCATATCAAATGAAGCAAGTGACAGCTATTACCATGTAAATTAGCCATTTAAGTGTTAAGAACCATAACTATCTTTTAATTCTACCTCTCACATCAATACTTCCTCATGTAACCTCACTGTCCTTACTGAAACCATTCATATCACATTTTCATCTTTTTACTTATAGCCAGAATGAACCTTAACATTACATCAAGACTTGTGATATAATTTAGTGATAAGGAATAAGTCAATGCTAAACATAATGCACAACTTACCCATCAATCTTAATCGCTTTTGGCCGCATTAGTCCAGCACCATCCACGCTAAGCTGACAGTCAGTGAGCGGCATATCAAGTGGGTTGGTGAAGGAAAATGTAGCTTTACAAGTTTTACGAACTTGTATATCTTCTGAAGTCTGTAAGTAATTATCATTAATGTGATTTTGAAAAACAGCATGTGGTGCATCATGTGAAATAAAATTATAGTGTGACTTTACTTTCTTTACTTTATATGATGATATAACAATAAAATATACTAAGATTCTATGTAATTATCACTTTACAATACATGTATGTACTTTCGTTCTTGTTTCTGAGAGGATGTCATGTAAATGCACAGTACATACGTTCTTACATATTGTTAACATTTGAAAACTTTTATGTCTGTGTTGTATCTATACTTGTGCTATTGTTGCCTAATTAATGTAATTGTAACCATAAGAAGCTAACCATTTAGTGTATATCAAATAGTCTAAGGAGCCATACACAGCCATCCTTCATATTCAAGCCTCACCCTGGCACTACTATGGGGGATAGTCTTGCTCATACAAATTTCTTCATTCTCACTTTTCTTCCTGAACAACATGGAGACATACAACAAAGAGATACAAGTGTTTTATCATTCTAGAGGATGATAATATAAGAGTATTAAGTGTTTTATCATTCTAGAGGATGATAATAAAAGAGTATTAAGTGTTTTATCATTCTAGAGGATGATAATAAAAGAGTATTAAGTGTTTTATCATTCTAGAGGATGATAATAAAAGAGTATTAAGTGTTTTATCATTCTAGAGGATGATAATAAAAGAGAGTTTCATTATTCTAGGGGATTATAATAATGTACTAGTGTTATTACCCAAAGTTTCATCCCTTCACACAATCAATCTAAGACTCCTGTTATCAGTTACTGCTGGGAGAGTAAGAAGGACCAGAGAGTTTTCACAAACTTGGGGAGTAAAAGTGAAATATTGGGAGGGAACTATTTCAAAGGTTTTGTCTAATATGTGGGTAAAATGACACAAAAAATGGGGGAGTGAATACTAATGATGTATTGAGTCATGGTTCAGAGTACAGTACAGTACAGTATGTTACCTGGATCTCTAACTTGGGCTTCTCCACTTGGAAGTCGTCCTCATCTGTCCATGTCTGGCCAGTTTCTTTCACACGACTTATAGCATAGATCTTTATCATGCACTGCTCCACCAGCTTCTTCCAATACTCACTGTATTGAACAGTCAGAGCCACATCCTGTGTAAATATAGAATTTTACTTACTGAAACACTTAACAGTACTATTATCATTTTAATTTATTCTTTACATTTACTGGTACATTATACATGTGGCACAGTTCAGCCGAGCAGTCATCCAGCTATGTGGCTGCTACGTCACATAGGGGGGAGGAAGAGTGCGGCTGGTCAGTTACAGCTCCCTGCCTCAAATACATTCACTTCCCAAACATACACACCCATGCTCTTCATTTTTCTTATTTTATATCATATTTTCTTTATTTCTTTCTCAGGCACATTAGCTCACAGTATTGTAATGGTTTTCCACAAATTTTATAGTTTGATTAAATGTAACAAAGGCAATAAATCATCTCACAGGTTCACCTTATCTCTGGTTTTTGCCTCATCATAGAAAGTCAAACTTCGCTAAACTGAATTTTGACTAATAAATAAACAAGAAAGTGTGTTAAAATTTTTATATCATTAAAGAGAAATATCATTAAGTGAATTAACATTAAATGACACACACACACACACACACACACACACACACACACACACACACACACACACTCACTCACTGTTAATATAATGGTATCAACACTAATGTCAAACTTAGTAGAGACTTATATGACTTACTTGTGTCTGCTTAGGTGCCAAAGAAAAGGTTCCCTCAGCTTTCTTGATGAGAGAAACATTAACACCAGTGTAGTATACAGACCGAGCAGAGAGGTAGGCACTCACTTTTCTTTGTTCGTTAGAATCGTTGCGGATCACAACCTGTCATAGCAGACACATTATGTGGAGTTATTCAACATATTTATGAACAAAATATAAAACAACATAGTACAGTACAAATGCCAGTAATTATAGTACAGTACCATACTTTCAATTAACTGTAGTAGTATAACATTTAGTAATAATAGTACAGGTATTTTACAACTTATATACTGACAAGTCAACTTTGTTATTACTTATTAAATTTAAAGCAAATAAAAGTCAATCACAAATTCAGAAACAAAAAGAGATACAAATATATAAAAAATCAAATATAACTAACAAAAAATTTTGAAACCACAAGTTCCAAGTGAGCCTGAAAGAGCAGGTGTTTTAGAACCTCCCACCCACCCACCTACTAAGGCACCACTAGCCCACCCACCTACTATGACACCACTAGCCCACCCACCCACTATGGTACCACTGGCCCACCCACCTACTATAACACCACTAGCCCACCCACCCACTATGGTACC
Source organism: Homarus americanus (assembly GCF_018991925.1). Classification (NCBI taxonomy): domain Eukaryota; kingdom Metazoa; phylum Arthropoda; class Malacostraca; order Decapoda; family Nephropidae; genus Homarus; species Homarus americanus. Next base: position 10,124,904 of record NW_024733231.1, read on the forward strand.
ACTGGCCCACCCACCTACTATATAGCCCACCCACCCACTATGGTACCACTAGCCCACCCACCCACCTACCCTCTATTGTATCTAGAGAAAGCAAAAAAGGCCATTCAAGAGCTAGTGTAGAGATACAGGAATTAAATAAATGATAAACAAAAACTAATTAATATGAAAAAAATCACAATAAGGTATTTACTACACAATCTTACCTTGACCTGGAATGGTTCACCAATTGAGATTTTGTCAATGTCAATCAAATCAAAGAAAACATCCTCCTTTATGTCCTTATTGTACTGATAGTATTGCTGGGCACGGCTTGACCCACGGATGGCGTTGTGGATGGCCAGACGCTCGGCCTGTGTGCCCTCAGCGTTCTTGTAATCATTCACTACATCCTCCTGATCAGCGTCCCCGTCATCGTCATCCTTACCTGGGTTCCTGGTAAGTATCTGTAGGGTGACACACATTGAGTATATTTTTGTTTGGTGATCTCTTATTGTATATTGTTTACCTCTTGTTTTATTTATTGTATATTGTTTAACTGTTGTGACTGACTGCCCTGAGTAACATCAGCGCACCAGGGAGTCTTATTTTTCCCTAGTATAAATATATTTAAGAAATCTTATAAATATCCTGCCATCTGACCCAATAGTAAGATGATATCTGGTTGAATAATACTGTACAGTACAGTGGTCCCCGATTTACGCGGTCAATTGAACCTGCGGAGTAGCGCGTAAAACGAGAAACGTGTAAATGAAATAACAGAACATATGGGATTAATTGAAATAGAGACTGGACCGACTTCCAAACTCCACTTTTTCTGGCACAATACGTAGTTGTAGTAAAAATAACATCTAAATTTTATGACACACACAATTAATATTTAAGAGAAAAACAGTCGCCAGGTTAATGTCCATTCAAATAATGGACTCAACTCCTGCCCCCCCTCCCCCCCTCTTCCCACGCTCGCTGGCTCCTCCCTCTCTGAGAAATGTTTGGGTGAAAACACTAGATTTTAAGGTTTAGTAATAAATAATACCTCAGACTAAAGTTAGGATAATATAATTGACATTGCTGGATTCCTTGCAAGACCAGGAATATTTTGAATATAAACGTCATATATTTTGCACACAAGATAAAATTTTGACTCTTTGTAATCAAAATTCTTACATTAGATCTAAAATTTGTATGTCTAATGCAAATTCCATGATGTTTATATTTAAAAAAATCACAATCTTATAAGAATTCCAGCAATGTAAATTATATTCTGACCGGGTAATTTGTATGAATTTTATAAGCTAAAACAAATATCTTCAGTAAATAAACAAATTATACTTCACCCGCGTAAATGACCACATTTACCGCGTAAATCGGGCATCCCGGTTCTGGCAAGGTACCGCGTAAATGACCAAAAGCGTAAACGAGAACCGCGTAAATCGAGGTTCAACCGTACTAAAAACAAGGCTAGATAGGACTGATACCTCATACTGTATATGCCATAAAGCTGGTCCACAGACAAACAAAATCACACATAACCAAACTAAAGTACAAGCCTTCACATGACATGTTTCAGCACGAGAGAAAACTACACTCACCGCACGACCGATGTGGTACTTGTTCATCTTCATACGACTCCAGCCCCAGTCACTGTTCTCATCCTCTCCCCAGTGCATGATGTCAGCATTAACTTCAGCAAATACAAATGGGGCATCATAGTTCAGACCAATGTCACCCCGTCTGATAGCTTGCAAGGATACAGGTCCGCACTGCATTTTGTCTGCAAGAAATAAAATGGTAAAATAAAAAAAAATAAAAAATAGTAGCACATCTGGCAAGTAGAGACATGTCCAGCCAGGGTTTACCTACAGTAACAAGGCTTAAGATGATGGTCTGGGGTCATCCTCCTCTTATAAAATCTTAAATTTATGGTCTCACTTTACATACACTGTTATAGTGTAGAAACTTGTTTGAGGAGACAGAGAGAGAGAGATGATGGGTGCTCATACTGCTACACTAAATGTTAATATTCATATGTATTAACATAAATGTTAAAAACTAGTTAACAAGATCCAATTTGTTATTACTTATGGAAGAATTATAAGACATTTGTTTGTTTCTTCTGAAAATACCAAAAATTATTTTCTAAATGTAGATAAAATGTTTTGTTTATAATATTTTTAAGACTTTAAAAATAGCAAGTCTTCTTGTTTATTATTTATTGGTACATTATCTCATATAGTTACTGAGGCTTGTATTCCGCTGTTGTCAACATGAGAAACCACCCCTCCCAGGAAGAGGCCGGAGTCATTACTAAGATCAGAGACGTTATCGAGGACAAATTCTGGTTTGGAAGTCATGTACTGTACGCTAATACTGACACATTCTTGAAAAGAGAGTGGAGTTTGAAACACTACTGAAGGTACATCAACCTGATATAGCAGGTGTTATAGAACTTCTGTACAAGAACAGGAGAATCGATTCAGAGGAATGTGAGTTCAATATTGACGGGTACGACTCATTTACGAACCTTTCTCAAGCAACTTGCAAAACGGGTGTGGTTATATATGCTTGGCAAGACCTAAGAACCAACCTAGTGAAGGTGCAGGGGAAGATATTTTTGAAGAATCAAAGTGGTGTAAAATTGAAATAAAGGGGAGAGATTTACTCATTATCGGATGCATCTACAGATAGCCAAACAGTAACTTATTAAACCAAAGAAACATAAGAGCCTTAATTGACAATGCAACAGCATTCAACCCTAGCCACCTCCTTGTCAGGGCGGACTTTAACTATGGCAACATCGACTGGAGAAATGAAACCACGCCAAATGACCTTAATAACCCCGCTACTCTTTTTGTAGAAACTCTGAGAGATAATTTTCTATGCCAACATGTTAAGATTCGATTCATTACAGAGGGGAGCAAACACCCTAACTGCTGGACCTCATCATAACTAACGAGGAGGGTACGGTAATGTCGTCCTTCAGATTTAACTGTTACTTGGTGCACGACATAACCAGGCCAAGGTTCAGATATTATGAGGGTAATTACAACGGGATGACGGAGGAGATGAGGGGTATCCACTGGCCTGAGTCAGTAAGGTATAAGAACGCAGACACTACGCTGAATATCATAACTAGTAAAGTGAACCATTTGATCGATAAATATATACCCAAGACCAAACCCAGTGCCTCTAGGAATACGAGACCATTACACATGAACCATGCGGCGGTCGACAAAGTAAAAAAAAAACAACTCAGAAATTCAAGACATGGGTTAGGACAAATGATGAGCAGGACAGGAGGTTGTATGCTAGATCCAGGAACCAAGCAAAGTCAGTGTGTAGAAGGGTTGAAAAAGAGTTCCAGAGGCGGACTGCGAGTGAGGTCACGTCAAAACAAAATGCTTTCTATCTACCACTACGCAAAATCGAAATTAAAAATGCGAGTAGGTGTATCGAACCTGAGGCTTGAAGAGGGTAGTTACGCATATTTTGACCAGGAGAAGGCAGAGGCATTGAACAGCTTCTTTTCCTCGGTGTTCACGAGAGGATGCGAACAATCTTCCTGTGTTTGAGGACAGACGGTTCTACACAGCGCTGACCCTCATTGAGTTCACAGAAGAAGTTATAAGAAATCAATTGTCAAAGCTAAAGGTTCATAAGAGTCCGGGCCCTGATGTGGTACATCCCAGCTTGCTGAGCCCCTGAAGATCCTATTCTGTAGATGCCTGGATGAGCAAAAGGTCCCAGTGACTGGAAAGTGGCTTATGTGAGTCCTATCTTCAAGAACGGCGATCGTCACTCCACGAATAACTTAAGACCAGTGAGCCTGACCAGCATAGTATGTAAATTACTTAAGAGCATTATAAGAGATGCCATGATGGAACATCTACGAGGAAACAGCTTTGTAAAGGATTGCCAACACGATTTTATGTCGGGAAGCTCCTGCTTAACATAATTTCTCAAGGTACAGCATACTGGATGTTTGGACTCAATTCCAGAACAGGGTGGAAATATTGACAATATATAGGTACCTAGATTTTGCCAAGGCTTTCAACAGCGACCCCATGAAAGGCTGAGAATTATACTGGAAGGGTACAGGATTTGGGGAAGGATCCTAGCGTGGATCGAAGACTTTTTTCATGACCGAAAGCAGCGTGTAGTGATTAATGGCACAAAATCTTAATGTGTACCTGTGACAAGGGAAATTAAGAACCAAATAGACTGTGAAGAGCTACAGCAAGATATCTGTCAATTTCAAGAGTGGTGGAAGAAATGGCTGTTAAGATTCGATAGCATGAAGTGCAAGAAGATACACCTGGGTCACACCAACAGTAAGGAGGGGTATCACATGTTCCAACGGGACAAAGAAACTGCATTAATGGAGACTAAATGTGAAAAGGACCTGGTTGTGTATGATGACTATGAACTGAAGATCTCAGGCCATTGTGAGAAATAGGTGAATTAAACAACTGAACTAGTAGGTCTTATAAGGTCGTTCATATATTTAGACGGTCCGTCCCTCATAAAGATCTTCAAGAGTGAGGTGCTTCCCCGCCTGGAGTACTGTCACCCCATCTGGTCCCGAGATATGCTAGGCACCATCAGTTGATTGAAAAAATAAAAAATAGGGAACCAGACTGGTGCCTGCACTACAGCACCTCAGTTATCCAGAGAGATTAAAACGCCTGAAACTGCCTAGCTTATATTACAGACGGGGCAAGGGGAGACCCAAATTGAAGTTTAAAAACATCTCAAAGAGCACAACACAGGATCCTTGTTATAAGTGTCTTCATTATAAGTGGTTTTGCACTTAATTGGTCAAATAATTGTGGACCTACAAATAAAAAGTCTCCACAGTTTAGAGGATTCTATGGCTGAAATCCATCAATCTTTGGGAGCACAAGTGTTTGAGTGATTGAAATTCCTGCCCGCCTCCCATTCTCTTCAAGGTCATTCTTCTCACCTGTGCTATACAGGCTCAGTACCAGTCACCTGTGTCCACAGGCATTATTTTGAAGTACGCCCAGAACTATAATTATTAACTTTGTTGTGTCTTTGGTGACATCAGGTCCAGAGCAAAGCAAGGTGGTTAAGTTGCTAAAAGGAAGCATAGTAGCTATGGGATGGATGTGAAATTAGAAGTTACATTTCATAAGAAAAGTGGTGAGCATGTCTCAATGAACCATTTTCACTGAAATGAGTGTGTGGTTAGGTAGCTTGTGCCGCACTAACACACCGACCCTAAACGACTTTAAGTACCTTAAATAAGTTATAAAGTTAAATAATTTCATAAAATAATGTGAAATCAAATGATTCTAAGATATATATATATATATATATATATATATATATATATATATATATATATATATATATATATATATATATATATATATATATATATATATATATATATATATATATATATATATATATATATATATATATATATATATATATATATATATATATATATATATATATATATATATATATATATATATATATATATATATATATATATATATATATATATATATATATATATATATATATATATATATATATATATATATATACAGTGACCCTCGTTTAACGAACACCTCGGTTAACGTAATTTCGATTAACGAACTGCCTTCCATAAGGATCTTCAATTCGGTTAACGAAAAAAATTTCGCTTAACGAACTTCTTACGAACCGACCTCAACATGTTTTCGCTTGCACTGACCGGGCAACCAGCTTTAGTATCAGTCCGCCAATACATTAATCGGTTCTAGGGCTTAAATTCCTTACTATTTTTGTAAATATCAAGAAGTTTATACTATTCAATAATTTTAAAAGTTTAATATTCAATTTTTTAGTCATTTTAACAATTATTGAACAAAATTGAAGGTAAAGTGACTAGTTTAATGCGCGGCATCCAGCCTCTTAACACAGCAAACAGGCGTCAGTCTCTCTCTGTTTTCACTGGAGGTAACATCTTGCTTGAGACTCTCTTCAACTAAACGCTTTTTTTCTGTGTTTCCAAGCAAATTATTGGTCATTTTGAAATATATTTTATATATTGACAATATATAATGCAGTGCAGCGTTGATTTAAAGAAAATAATCTTGAATTAAACCAGAGAGCTAAAATTTTATGGGTGAAATGGCACCATGGGGTGACTTCTCTTCCACCCCAATGCCTTCTCTTCTTCCTTCTCCTCCACCCCCATTCTAAATCCCATCATCATCATCATCATCCAGGAGCCTTCTACATACACACCTCAAAGTAAGTGAACTTTTCTACCATTTTTGTTGAATTTAGGAAATTTTCGGTGAGCTGGAACCAATTACCCAAAAACCCATTGAAACAATGGTTTCGGTTAACGAACGTTTCGGTTAACGAACGACCTTCTGGAACGGATTGAGTTCGTTAACCGAGGGGCCACTGTATATACATACTACAGTATAAATATCAAAAGATACCAAACCAAAATTTATAGGAGTCACTTACAATGTGATGGTCCTGATTAAACCCTATTCCTATTAATTATGGAAATTAATTCCCATTTATAAGCACGCAATTTCATTATCAGTGGCTTTTTTCTGGTCCCAATGAACCACCTTCTATGAGGACCCCTTGTACATGGTTGAGTATCCATACCTGGAGCTGGCAGACACCCGCCCCACAAAGGGTCACAGCTCAAGGTTGAATAAGCAACAGGTCCAGAAAACTAGGAGGACGAACTTTTTTGGAGTGAGAGTTGTGAACTCTTGGAACAATCTACCAGAAAGTGTTGTGACAGCATTGAGTGTGAGCTGTTTCAAGACCAGACTTGACCAACACTGGAGCAGGTTGTTATATATTCAGAAGCCAGTACTGTACATGCCCAGCACTTGCCAACAGTGCATACCAGAGACATGACCGACCGCCCAAGCGGCTAACGAGCCGATCGGTGGCAAAGAGGATAAAAGTAAAAAGTAAAAGTAAAATATTCAGCTGTTGTCAACATGAGAAATGTTAAAATGCTCAGCTGGAGCCTTTTCCTGTATTTGGATAGTATTACTTTTTTTTTAAATTTACCTATTAATGTACAATTTTATGCTGATTTAAAATATGTAATTGTTTTATCATTGGAAATGAGCCGTTAACAAATTATGCCAATATTTCTGTTGCATTAGGTTAGGTTAGGTTGGGTTAGGTTAGTTCTCCTTTAGTTAATGAGTGCAATCACACGAAAATTATATGAAGTTAATAGCCTTGGTTAGGTTAGGTTAGGTTAGGTTTAGTTGATGACCTCAATCACAAGATTTATTTAAAAAAAATTAAAATTAAGTTATTAATAAGGATCCCAACAATAATAACCACAATCACGAGTAGCAGAAAATCATATTTTTTTTTATTATCTATAGCATGACTACTAGTGTATTGCTTATATTGGGTTGGTACAATGAAAGTGTGTGTAATTGCATACCAAAATTATGCGTGTATCTCTTGAACTGTTCATTTCCGGAAAAAAAAAGAATTATGCATTTAAAATCAGCATAAAATTCTACATTTAGTAGACACATTAGAAAAAATAAATAAAAACAACAGTCTGAATTTTAGAAAGTTCCTTGAGCTTTTGTCAACAGGAGAGGTTTTATAATAAGCATAATACAAGTACTTTACCTCAGCTAGGCTCTATTACCCTGAGTTCCTACCTACTGGCAGTGTGGGAGGAGTTTGTACCTCCTGGAAGCATGTATACAGCACAGTACTGCCATCTCTTTGACGTCACTTGGTAACAACTGTCCAACGACTTTTCTGTTGTTACCTAATAATTGTAAGTTCATTTTATAAATTTGCGTCACAGTTGTTCACACTGGCTGGTGGTCACCAGCTTAGGTATGTAACAATGTCATGAGTTTCTCGCCACCTGAGAATTCCCGCCAATTTGAAGCCAATAGTATGAAGGCCTTAGGCCTGTCTTCGATCAATCAGAAAGCCTAACTTTCATGACGTCACGCCTCATAGGCTTTTAAAATTTATAAATGAAAAACAAAAATGTAAATACAGTATGTATATGTTCTCCAGCTTTTACAGAAGTTCAATTATCTTATTTGATTGGTTAGTGTTTTTATACATTTCTCATCATATTGGCAAAATATCTGGAGATTAATGTACAGTACTGTAATATGATTTCCAGTGACTTTGTTGTTGTGAGTTTACTAGCACACTGTACTGTATTGTGTGAAGAACCTGCTGACCCCAAATACCTGCTTATGTATACTCACGATCACTCTCTTCCTGAGGTGTGGCATCAATTGCCTGCCAGCCTCCATAGCCTGGTGGAAGATCATTGCGAGCCATCCACACGTCATTCCAAACGTGGAAATTCCAAACAGAATCCCAATTCTCACCATCGGGTCCACCTTCAAGTTCATTGCCCTCTTTGTCAAAGAACTTGTCGATGGTGAGAGAGGAATTGGTGTCATGGGCAGAGACAAAGTTGGTTATGGACCGGCAGGGGATGCCCAGAGAACGGCAGACTGGTGACAAATAAAGGGTAATAATTGTGTGTCATGAAGTCATTTTTCACCTGTTACAATTAATTTTACAATGATGCTCTCTAAGTTTTTTACCATAACCAAGTAATGACTATTGACAAGTATATACAGATCTCTTCACTAAAAGGTTGGTGGTGTTGTACAGCAAAAAATTACAAAAATTATGTACTGACACCACAAAAAAATAAAGACAATAAATTATGGAAAAATGGAAAAGTTCTTGTAGTAGTTATGCCTTACTTGTGGTGACAAGCGCTGAAAAGACCCAGCATTGTCCATACTTGACGGGTTTATATCCATTTTTCACAAACTCTTCCAAAATTCTGACACTTCCAGTCCACCTGTAAGGCGCCACACCATCACTGTACTCCCCGTCCCATCGTCCGCTTAAGATGCCTTCCTCGTCTGAATCATTTACCTGAAATAATGTACAGTTGAAGAGCAGCTCTATTATTTTATTAAAAACTAAAATTTTCAATCAGCTCTTTTTGATATGAAAATTATAATAATGTTATAGAGTGTAGACAGGAAGTGTTACTTACTCCTGCAGAAATTCCTCGCACGACCCTAACCGGGTTACCACGTTCAGCGTCGGCAACTCGACTCAGCTCCAAGATGTAAACAGCCACAGGAAGAGCCACATCATCGAACTGGCCATAAGCCCAAGCTCGACCTCGAGATTTTCTATAGGCGCCCACATACACCTTACCCTTGTCATTGATCACATATTCCTGCCTTTTTACATCATCTTCTACATATACAGAATCATCTGCAAATGAATAAAATATTTCTACATATAGTTTATATCACAAATTATACAGGGGTAATAATATTTCAGAAATGCATAGAAAAACACTTGAATCATTAACAACATTATGAAATACATTTTATACAATCTACTGAACAAGGTTAGTTAAAACTCAAATACCTTATACTGTAATTATTTAATACCGTATTACAATTTTCCTTCAAAAGAATATTCCACAGAGTACTTTTGGTTATTTTTCATCTTATCAGGTTACAGATTTCAAACTCACAGGAGCTCACCCACAAAATAAAGCAGTATCATGGTAGCCACTGAGAAAATCTGGATTTTTCCCTTATCAAACGTTGTAATTAACCTCCATTATGGTCGCTGGTGTTAAAAATCCATTTCCCAAATTTTCTGTTATTCTTAATTTATAACACTTGTGTATATGGTTCGTACAATAGCCAATTTTTAAGTATCTTCTTTCATTCAAGTTGGTTTATAATGAAATTGAGGCATTTGAGCAGACGCAAATAAGCCTTATTTTTCGAGTTTTGGATGTTTGACACTCAACGACCATGATGGCGTTTCGGTTTTGAGCGGATGAGTGCGTGTTTTTTTTAATGCTAAGAAGTGTCATATAGTATTTTTTTCTCCTTTCTATGTTAGTTTGGTAAAACAGATGGTAACATAATCCAGCAATTTCAATGAATCGGGACGCATATAGTGAATATACTTACAGTACTCTTATTGGTAAAATTAGGATATGTTCCACAACTACTAAAAGTCAACAGTAATGCTATGAGTCATAAAGGCAAGCATGAACTCCGCATGCTTCCCACATGGGCGCTGTAAACGCTTCTGTGCTTCACCTTGCACAGGATGTAAGGGGGTGCCCAATAAACTAGCCCCCTCGGGGGCAATCTAAAAAAAAATCTGTCAATACCCAACCTCCACCTCCCCCTCCCCCTCCTCCCTGCCAGCAGGGGAGGCAGATGGCAGTGGGTGATAAGGTTTAAAGGGATGGAAGTGATTTTAGGCTTAACGTTTTTATCTTATTAAATGTCACAGACTAAACTGAGCAGCATATAACTTGCATTGCTGTAATCCTTGCACGATAGTGATTAATTTTAGTACAAACATCACATAATTTGTACAAGATAAATTTTTTTTTAGCCCTTTAGAGTAGTACATTCGAGTACAATGATATGTTGCTCAAAATGATGGCTTTTTCTCAGGGAAAAGTCTGTACAGTATAACTAACCCCCGTAGTTAGGATATTACGGCATTGAATGTTACAGAGCCTTTCAAATAAATTCTTTGTTTAGTTCTGTAAATACTGTATAGTATGTGAATTCCCATACAGTATAGTGAATGACATAAAGCGAATGTTCAATGTACAGTAGACGTGTGTCATAGCACTAGCACTTTGTCATAAAGAGGTCTAGTAAGCCCGGGCTAGATTTATGCTGATGTAAGTTGTATTGGTACCAGTACATTTTATTCATTATTTTGCCTTTTTTAAACCTCAGCTTTGATGGTTTGGAATTTTTGCTAACCCAGAACCGGTCTGGTCCCAAGCTTCCCAGATTAGTGAGGTCCAACCTGTGCATACACTTTTCATTTGTCTGATTAAAAAAAAGTTACCGAAATTAATTCTTATAATTATTAAAATTTATCACCATAGAATCAAACCTTAAAAAGCTCACCCCAAGAATAAAGCAGCATCATGTTAGCCACTGAAAAATTCTGGTTGAGTTATTTAGGCGACTGAATTGTATAATAAAGTCTCATTTTCATGAAAATTTGTTTTTCATTTCGTTCAATTAAAAACTTATTGAAATTCATAATGTGTTAGTAATTTAAATTAATTAAATAAAACTTTGTGAATAAACACAACATATCAAAATGATTGGTAATTAACACTACATGCACTCGCACTTAGGGTGACCAGGCCAGGACAAGATTGTATTTAGGGTCACAACCTCAAATTTTTGGGAACCACTGATTTAGAGGAATAAAATCACTAGTCAATCATGTAGAGAATCTTTCCATAATCAGTCTCCTTCATGTTGCCTTAATAAACCAAAGAGTTTAATTTGCTAACCTTTGCACCAAGGATTGAAGAGGATGAAGCAGTCAGTCTCTTCAGAGAAGAGTTCCATTCCTGGTTGATTAATGTCCTGGAGACCAGTGCGAACATCGAGACGCCATATGCCTACCATGGCACTTGCTGGAGAGTACACCTGGAACATGAGTCAAAATTATTACCACAGTAAATCCACACAAGACATTTGATCTTATGTTGATTGACCCATACCACAAATAATATTTACATATTGTACATGAGCATGAGGATAACATGGCACAAGATAACTACATATATAGTTAAATTATATTAAGATCATTACCTGCAGCACAAGATCATTTCCACGAGTTCCAGGGTCAATGCGACAGTCCCATTCATCCTTAGTCTTGGTGAATTTAGTGTTCTGCACAGTAACTACAGCCATGGTGCCCTTCTGAACAGATGGCTTGGGTCCTGCACACAGATATGGCCTTATATATTACAGTACTGATTACCTGACACCTCAATCAGCTGCATCAAAGGTACCAGCAATGGAACAACAGTTAGTTCAAACAAGTGCTCAAGATGAGATAGCTCTGGCATCTCACCACAGCTAGATCATGTCCCTATAGAATTACAGTACTGTACTGTATTAAACTGAACTGTATTAAACTGTACTGTACTAAACTGTAAAGTATTCTCCTTACTTAACACTAGTTGTAGAAACCCACTTTCTACTGAGCAGACCCCTACTGTTACTAGAATTTAATTAGAATAGGATTGAGCCTGCACTAATTACACATCATGATAGTATATATTTCAGAATACTACTGTGTTTTTTTTTTTTTGAGAATTAGCCCACCCAGGCACAGGTCAAACCACCTGTGTGTGTGTGTGTGGGGGCAAAAAATAAGAACAGAAAAAAACTGAAAATAGAGAAGAAAAAGGTTATACTGTATTGTGTTAATCTACACCACGAAGATGCCGGAAAACCAACCTTTTAAAGTGAGACACATTGTATAAGTATGGAAACACAGAAGAAGGCAGAGCATTCCACAGTTTGGCTGTGAGGAAAGAAGGAGGTACTATAACGGGTTATTCTCGTGTGACCGACATCCACAGAGAAACAGTGGGCACCGCGGACAAGACGTGTTACGAACCCACGGCCTTGCCGGCGGTACACAGGATGCCAAATCCACCTAAACATTGCCCGTTAAAGTACCTGTAAAATAGAGAGAGTGAAGCAACATTGTGGTGAAGAGAAAGGGAAGAGAGATTGTCGACTAAAGGAGGAGAGTTAATAAGACGAAATGCCTTTGATTCCACCCTATCTAACAGTTGGACAGAAGAAGAGCCACCCCAGATATGAGAGCAGTACTCCAAGTTAGGACGAATGAATCCCTTATATACTTGGAGCAACTGCTCAGGAGTGAAGTAGCTATATCTAGAATGTAACAATAAATATGACATTTTTTGCGTATAGAAAATGCCTTATAATACTGAATTCTGAGGCATATGAGTCAACTATATGTTTACTTCCTGTCAGCCCACTAAAAACTGATAGTATAAGTTAAATTTCTGAAAACAAGTAAGTGAGAAAATATTTCTTTACTTCACAAACAACAATCAAAATGATCTTAAATACTATGCAAGAAGAGACAAAGAACTTACCAAACTTGAAGTTAAGGACAATACGATCCCGCTTTATGTCAACGTCATTCCTGAACCTGATAGCCAGGTAGAAGGTCTGGCCACGACGCAGTACTGGCTTTGGGTCCTTGTCATCATGTACCAGGTCATACTTGATGGTGTTGTGGGTTTTGGCATTGTCCTTGATGTACCAGTGGACACGATCTACTTTGTTAGCTGAACTGGGAGCTGCAAGTAGAACATTAACTGTTAACTGAACTGGGTGCTGCAAGTAGAACATTAACTGTTAACTGAACTGGATGATGCAAGTAGAACATTAACTGTTAACTGAACTGGGAGCTGCAAGTAGAACATTAACTGTTAACTGAACTTGGAGCTGCAAGTAGAACATTAACTGTTAACTGAACTGGGAGCTGCAAGTAGAATATACATTATTAACTGAGCTGGGAGTTATGAGGGGTGGCAGGCAGGGGCCCGGGTACCAGCTATGAGAGGTGGCAGGCAGGGGCCCAGGTACCAGCTATGAGGGGTGGCAGGCAGGGGCCCGGGTACCAGCTATGAGGGGTGGCAGGCAGGGGCCCGGGTACCAGCTATGAGGGGTGGCAGGCAGGGGCCCAGGTACCAGCTATGAGGGGTGACAGGCAGGGCCCAGGTACCATAGCCATGGGGGAGGCAGGGCCCAGGTACCAGCTATGAGGGGTGGGCAGGGGCCCAGGTACCAGCTGAGGGGTGGCCAGGGGCCCAGGTACCAGCTATGTGGGGTGGCAGGCAGGGGCCCCAGCTATGAGGTGGCAGGCAGGGGCCCAGGTACCAGCTATGAGGTGGGCAGGGGCCCAGGTGGCTGAGGGGTGGCAGGCAGGGGCCCAGGTACCAGCTATGAGGGGTGGCAGGCAGGGGCCCAGGTACCAGCTGAGGGGTGGCAAGCAGGGCCCAGGTACCAGCTATGAGGGTGGCAGGCAGGGGCCCAGGTACCAGCTGATGGGTGGCAGGGGCCCAGGTACCAGCTATGAGGGGTGACAGGCAGGGGCAGGTGTGAGGGTGGCAGGCAGGGGCCCAGGTACAAGCTATGAGGGGTGGCAGGCAGGGGCCCAGGTACCAGCTATGAGGTGGCAGGCAGGGGCCCAGGTACCAGCTATGAGGGGCAGGCAGGGGCCCAGGTACAAGCTATGAGGGTGAGCAGGGGCCCAGGTACCAGCTATGAGGGGTGGCAAGCAGGGGCCCAGGTACCAGCTATGAGGTGTGAGCAGGGGCCAGGTACAGCCATGAGGGGCAGGGGCCCAGGTACCCATGAGGGGGTGGCAGGCAGGGGCCCAGGTACTAGCCATGAGGGTGGCAGGCAGGGGCCCAGGTACCAGCTATGAGGGGTGGCAGGCAGGGGCCCAGGTGCCAGCCAGGGGCTGCCAGCAGGGGTGGCAGCAGGCCCAGGTACCAGGACCCCAGGTGGGGTGGCAGGCAGGGCCCAGGTACCAGCTATGAGGGGTCCCAGGCACCAGCTATGAGGGTGGCAGGCAGGGGCCCAGGTGCCAGCCAGGGGGGTATATGAGGCAGGGTGGCTATGAGGGGTGGCAGGCAGGGGCCCAGGTACCAGCTATGAGGGGTGGCAGGCAGGGGCCCAGGTACTTCAGCCATGAGGGGTGGCAGGCAGGGGCCCAGGTACTAGCCATGAGGGGTGGCAGGCAGGGGCCCAGGTACCAGCTATGAGGGGTGGCAGGCAGGGGCCCAGGTACCAGCTATGTGGGGTGGCAGGCAGGGGCCCAGGTACCAGCAATGAGGGGTGGTAGGCTATAGTTTTCCTGTGGTAGCTACACGAAATGGTAAAGTTTTACTTTCAGACAACATGGGAATCTTAGAAAGTTTATCTTTACGATCACTAGTTTCCCTCACAAATGACCTGATCTAACTTCCTAACTGGGGGACTCCGCCCCCCCTCCCCCCACCCCCAGCATATGTGAGTCGTTTGCAGGGGATACGTCATAGAAGAAAAGTGTCTTAGAATTTTTTAACTACTGATTCCAAAGTTTTAAATCACCAAGATTCCCCGGATGACCGAAACTAAAATAATACCCACAAAACATCCTCCACTGTATTGTAGCGGTGAGGTGACCCAACATCACCTAGGTTCTAGGGAGATATAATGCCCTGGACCTCTACAGGACTTACTAATACACGTAAGTGAAGCCAAATAACACAAAAAGAAATATTAAATGCCACATTAATAGACAATATTACTTACGTTTTTCAGCTTCGGCTTCAGCTCGTCGACGGTTTTCAAGGCTTCGAGAGAAGTCATTCCGCAGACCGCTGACCCAATTGTTGTAGCCAGAGCCGGAACGACTACGTGACATGTTGGATGATCTGTGAGAGTATAACAGGGAGTGAGTAAATACAGGAATGCGAATACTTCAAATTATTATGAATGAGAATACAAACACCAAAAATAATTTTTTTCCGAATATGAATACATTATTAAAGTATATTCATGATAACATTCATGAATAGTTAGGTAAAAACTTTTTTTTTATCAGTACGGAACGTAGTAGACGATCATTTGATGCTCAATGTTTCATAACTATACATAGTCTATATTTATTTATACTTTAATAATGAATTTAGAGAAACAATATAACTATACTACTGTTTTGCTGTCACTCGGAATCAAGTTTGACGATCATCCAGCTATGATACAATGATAAGAGTTCTTAGGGATGTCATCTAGGTTGGTGAGTTTTGAGGTGACTAAAGAGGCCGATACGGGACCGGCAGGGTCGTCCACATTCATTGCACAAGTGGAGGGCTGCATCTAGTGTGGGAAGGGTGGCGGCAGCGTCTTTCCAGCGTTGGCGTTTGTCTGCCTCGGTTTGCAGGCGGGCTAACTCAAAAGTATTGACACCTTCTCATGTGGTGCTCCTCCAAGCGTTACGATGTGGAGTAATTGACTCCCAGGTGAGGGGGAAGATTTGGCACTTTTTCAGGTGTCTTAAGACTACCCTTATACCTTTTAAATTGCCCGCCGGTGTTACTTTTACTATTCGTTAGGTGACTGTAAAGTAGCTGCTTTGGCAGTCTACTGTCGTCCATGAGGGTAACATGGCCTGTCCAGCGTAGCTGTTCATGGATAATGGTAGCCTCGATGCTCCTATAGTTGGTGTCAGCAAGAATACTGGCAATTATTCTCTTGTCTTCCCAGCAAACTCGGAGGATGGAACGTAGACTACGTTGATGAAAGTTTTCAAGTGCCTTCCTGTATGTGACCCATGTCTCACTGCCATATAAAAGGATGGGGAGGATTACTGCTCGATATACATGGAGCTTTGTAGATAATTTCAGCTCCCTTCAGCTGAAGACACGGTTTCAGAGTCCACGAAAGGCTTGAGATGCACATCTGATCCGGAGCTGAATCTCTTCATCGATGTCTGTGGTGGTGGACAGGTGGGAGCCGAGATACCGAAAGTGGGTAACATTAGAGAGGGTAGAGCCGTTAAGCTGGATGGATGTTGGAGGTGTGTCTGAACCTGGGCAGCTTGAAAGAGAATCTGAGTCTTACGTACATTCACCTCAAGGCCGAAGTGCGCATACACATCTGCGTAGGTGTTTAGGATCTCCCGTAGGTCATGTTCAGTGTGAGCAACAAGGGTGAGGTCATCTGCGTACTGAAGTTCAGTAATGGAAGTTGCCGACACCTTTGTTCTTGCCTGGAGTCATCTTATGTTGAAAAGACCCCCCCTTCACCCAGTACTCGATGTTCACCCTGCTGGTTAAATTGGCACCGACACGAGTAAGGAAGGCAGCTAAGACAATGGAAAAGAGAGTTGGTGCCAGTACACAGCCTTGTTTAACCCCTGTTTGGATGAGGAAGAACTCTGACTGGATGCCGTTGTGTAGGACACTGCCATTCATGCCATCGTGGTTTTACTGCACAATGGCGCTGAATTTTGGTGGGCAGCCAAAATGGCTGAGGGTCCACCAGAGGACTTCCCTGTTGACTGAGTCGAAGGCCTTGGTAAATTCGATGAAAGCCGTGTACAGGTCACGACGCTGTTCTCTGCAAAGATTATGTCAGTGGTGCCACGTGATGATCTAAAACAACATTGAGATTCTGGGAGGAAGTTTTCCGCCTTAGGAAAGAGTCTGTTTAGGAGGACTTGGGCAATAATCTCCCCAGCTATGGAGGGCAGCGAGATCCCACTGTAGTTGCCACAGTCTGACCGGTCTCCCTTGTTCTTATAAATATTGACAATAGAAGCATCTTTAAGAGCTTCGGGGATTTCATCCTTTTCCTATATATTCTCCAGGAGAGAGTGGAGACGGCTGGTAAGCAGAGGGCCTCCTGCTTTATACACCTGAGGCTTTGTTATTTTTCATCTGTTTGATGGCAGTAACTACCTCATCCAGGGAAGGATGATTGTTGAGGTGGGTCAGCTCTGGATGCTGAGGGACCTGCTGGGTAGTCAGTGTTTTGGTTGAGTAATGAATGGTAGTGCTCTTTCCAGTAGGCCTTCATCGTCTTTAATTATGGAGTTACCGTCAGATGAGCAGAGGGGGCTGCTCCAAGAGTGGTTGGCCCATAAAATGTTTTAATGGAATTGAAAAATTCGCGCATCTTGTGCTGATCTGCAGGTTTTTGTATTTTACATGCTTAATTTTTAAGCCAGTCATTCTTAAGAATGCGAAGTTCCCGCTGGGCTGCCGCTTTCTTCTTGCGGAAGGTATCAGCTTTGGTCCGAGACTGAGGTTTGTTCTGCCAGTCAGTAAAAGCAGCACATTTATCATCAATGAGTACTTTGATTGCCGGGTCAATTTCATCAAACCAGTCCTGGTGTATTCCTTTGATCTGGCCGAGGGTCTCTGCAGGTTTTTGTCATGACAGTGTTGAGAGTATCCCATTCAGCACTGGGATTCGCGTTGTTTGCTGTTGGGTTGTTTATTAGCACATGTTCGAGCTGCTCTCTGAAAGCATGTGCAACTGCTGGGCCTTCCAGATGCTTAGTATTAAAACCTCTTCTGGAGTCTTGTTGCCTTCGCCGTTTTGGGGCAACGTGAAGTGAGAGCTTGGCTCTGACAATTCCATGATTAGTGTCACAGTGGTCTGAGCCACACATGGCACGGGTGATGAGGACATCTCGGCGATCTCTCTCTCTGACAATGATGTAGTCAATGAGATGCCAGTGTTTGGATCGTGGGTGTTGCCACGAACCCTTGAATTTGTCGACCTGCCGAAACAAGGTATTGGTTATAGTGAGGCTGTGCACAGCACACTTGCTGAGGAGGAGTAGGCCGTTGGCATTACACTTGCCTAGTCCATTTCTCCCTATGGTTCCCTGTCAAATGCTTGCATCTCTGCCAACTATGGCATTGAAGTCGCCAAGGAGCACAACCTTGTCTTCTCTGGGGATAGAGATTAGTAAGGTTGGCATAAACAGCCTCCTTGATGTCATCCTCTGCATCCAGTGTTGGGGCGTATGCACTGATGAAAAAGGCATGACGTGAGTGATTCAGTGGGACTCAAAGCGTCATGAGGCGCTTGTTGATCCCAATAGGCATTTCAGTTAGCCTGTGTAGGACGCATTGGCAGATGGCAAAGCCAACTCCATAAATGAAGTTTCCCTCCACAGCAGGCTTACCCTTCCAGAAGAAGGTATATAGCCAGACCCCCGTTCTGTGAGCTAGCCCTCAGCTGGGAGCCGGGACTTACTGATGGCTGCTATGTCGATGTTATATCTAGCCAGCTCTTTTGTCACAAGGGCAGTTCTTCTTTCAGGACACTCATTTGTGCCAGTATCCAGAAGGGTTCTGACATTCCATGCAGCGACCATAAGAGGTTCTATGGTTTGTTTTTGTTTGGATCTGTGATTTTGACTGTGTTTTCGACCGCATACGGATGACCTTACTGGGTGCGGTTGCCCAAGCAGGTTGGGTTTTTAGGCAGGCTATGTTTAGTGCACCTTTTCTAGCCCCCTCCCCATGTGGGGTGAGCAGAGTGGCTCCTTGAAAGGGCTGCTCAGTCGCACAGACAGGACCGGATTGAACTGCTGGCTAGATTTCAGTGCATAAACGACCATCTTATCTGTGCTGCCCATGTGCAGAGTTGTGACTAGAGACTCCCAGCAGTCATCTCTGCCTGTACCCATCGCCAAAGGACTTTTGGGGGTATAGGGGTTCTGATAATGACGAGAGGTATGATGAACTGGATGATGGCTGCGTGTGAGTTGATCTTAGTGGTGAGACAGGAGAGCAGGCTGTAACCACACATCTTGGCTCTACCTTTTCCTGATCCAGTGGTGCAATGACTGGGGAGAGGGAGAGTTACAATAAATTGCCGATAGCCCAGTTTGTTGGGTTTCGCCTTAGTGGCCTGTCCATCAGGCATTGCCTTCGTCCACCGGTGTAGTCGTTGGGTTTCCACAGTGGTCACCTCTTCCGCCTATTTTGCCGATGGAGGCTTGTTGGAGCTCTGTAAGCATGTCTGTCTCATGTGGGGCTACACCACAGATTTTTCGTTTGGGGTTTACTCCCGTTGCCTTATACCTACCAAGGTTAATCTGCAAGGCAGCGGGGCAATGGCTGGTAGGTGCCAAAACATGTCCACATGCCAGTGGGCCTATGTGCCGCCCCTCTGGGGCCCACTGCTACTCTGAGATCCCATGCTGGTCTAGCGTGGGCCCACAAGGCACCCAATTACCGTGTGTTGCCACGAGGAGGCACGGCAGGAGTCTTGATGGTGAAGAGGCAGGGGAAGACTTATGCAAGTTGCTTCCCTGTTCGCCATGAGGGCTAGCCAACTTTTAATATTTTTCTGATTCTCATTTTTTGTGTCTAGTAAAATGTATACAGTACAAGTACACATTACAGGTATACAGTACAGGTATACAGTACAGGTAAGCAGTACAAGTGTACAGTACTGGTATGCAGTATAAGTAAACAGTACAGGTATACAGTACAAGTATACATTACAGGTATACAGTAGCTAGGTGCACAGTACAGGTATAGAAACAACGGTAAGCCCTCAGTGAGTTTAGCTGACCAAGGAGAACCAAACAAAAGCCATCATTTACTATTACATAATGACAAACTCCTCACCATACACTAACAATACTAATAAAACAACCACCTACACCAAAAACAACTCTTTGAATAAGTTAACTAAATTCTGATAACGAATTTATATTACTTAAATGTCAGTGTGAAACGAAACAGGTGTCAGTAGGTAATGGGTGAATGGGAAGCCCGCCAGCCAGCCGGCCGGGGAACACACGTAGCTGGCCAACAACATGGTAACAGTGATCGCTGAAGGTCACACTGGGCCGCCGCTCCTTCATAATATAAACGCCCTGGCACGTTTTACAGTCCAGCTCCCTCTCCAATCTGGCATTCCGAAAACCGGTAACAACGAAAACCGGCTATTTTTGGGGAAATATTACATATACAGTAAAGTTATGTAAAATGCAAACATTATAACCTCGGTGATGATAGTGAAGACAACGTGACAACAAACTTCCATACACGAAATTAAGAGTAGATAGATAGATAGATAGATAGATATTCAGTAAATTATAAAACTTCACATTGATTTAGTGTGTACTTAGAAATGAACAGTGCAGGTATACATGCAGTATATAATGTATACACAAAATGTAGGTACACTGAACCTACTGTTACGGTCGTCTCCCCTTTCCCTCAATATTTGTTTCAGTTACCCATTGTATTTAGTTTCTGTTGTTTCCCGTTTTTCTTTAGAATCGAATTTCCAAGTTTTTGGTAAAGACTTTAAAAAAGTCTTGATTATTTTACATAAGTATGTATACTAGTATTTGTTTCATTATGTAAACTTTGAAGAATGTATTCTTATTTTTTATACAGTTATGAAAGACTAAGAAGTAGTTTTTGGCGGTCTCTCGGTAGCTAGGTTGTGGAGGGTAGGAGGGCCAAGCAGCTTGTGGTGCATATTCATCTATTATTATCTGGGCAGTCATGGATAATTATGGTGTTAACTAAAGTGTAATATGTTCATTATAGTCTAAAGAATATTGTAGTAGTGAGAGAGCACTGTGTTTGATGGAGAAAACATTATTCTGAGTTAATTGATTTGTGGCCTTTTGTACAGTATGCACAAGGACGGAGAGCACATATTTATTATATTTTGTTGTTAAATATATTGTGTTGTAATTTTAAAGCTGTATTTTGATTAAACCAGTTTTAATGGGTACAGTGGTATTAAAATAAACACCTATCAGCTGTCAGTGGGTTGTTAGCCAGAAATAAGGTAAGGGTCTGTGTTTAACATTTAATATCTTTGTTAAGAGAAGCTGTTATTTCAAAATCTCCTCTGATATAATGGGCCTATGGGTTGATTATACATCCTCCAGTGAGTCGTAGAAGAGGGTGTGAAGGTTGTAACACTACATGTGTATAAACACCGAACCTAGTGAACCTAGACAGTGTAGGTATCTAAACACTGCACCTAGACAGTGTAGGTACATAAACACTGCACCTAGACAGTGTAGGTACATAAACACTGCACCTAGACAGTGTAGGTACATAAACACTGCACCTAGACAGTGTAGGTACATAAACACTACCTAGACAGTGTAGGTATCTAAACACTGCACCTAGACAGTGTAGGAACATAAACACTGCACCTAGACAGTGTAGGTACATAAACACTGCACCTAGACAGTGTGGAACATAAACACTGCACCTAGACAGTGTAGGTACATAAACACTGCACCTAGACAGTGTGGTACATAAACCTGCACCCCTAGACAGAGGTGTAGAACTTATAAACACTGCACCTAGACAGTGTAAGGAACATAAACACTGCCTAGACAGTGTGGGTACATAAACACTGCAGGCAAGTGTAGGTACATAAACCTGCACCTAGACAGTGTGGGAACATAAACACTGCACCCTAGACAGTGTGAGGTACATAAACACTGCACACCTAGACAGTGCTTGGGTATAAACACAGCACACCTAGACAGTGTGGGGTGCATAAACACTGCACCCCCTGAACAGTGTGGAACATAAACACTGCACCTAGACAGTGTGGGTACACAAACACTGCACCTAGACAGTGTGGAGGTACCATAAACACTGCACCTAGACAGTGTAGGAACATAAACACTGCACCTGAGCCAGTGTAGGTACATAAACACTGCACCTAGACAGTGTGGGTACATAAACACTGCACCTGAGCAATTAATAGTACATAAACACTGCACACCCTAGACAGTGTAGGTATCAAAACACTGCACACCTGAACAGTGTAGGTACATAAACACTGCACCTGGGCAGAATGTGGGTATAAACACTGCACCTAGACAGTGGCAGGTACATAAACACTGCACCTGAACAGTGTGAGTACATAAACACTGCACCTAGACAGTGTGGGTACATAAACACTGCACCTAGACAGTGTAGGTACATAAACACTGCACCCTGAACAGTGTGTACATAAACACTGCTGGTGACATAAACACTGCACCTAGACAGTGTGGTGCATAAACATAAACCTGCACCTAGACAGTGTGAGTACATAAACACTGCACCTAGACAGTGTAGGACAGTGTAGAGTACACAAAACACTGCACCTAGACAGTGTGAACATAAACACTGCACCTAGACAGTGTGGGTACATAAACACTGCACCTACATTGTGGAATTTACATAAACACTGCACCTAGACGGTGTGGAACATAAACACTGCACCTAGACTAGTGTGGGGAACATAAACCTGCACCTGAACAGAACTTATAAACACTGCACCTAGACAGTGTAGGAACATAAACACTGCACCAGACAGTGTGGGGTACATAAACACCCCTAGACAGTGTGGGAACACCAAGCACTGCACCCTAGACAGTGCATAGCCTGCACCCCTAGACAGTAGGTACATAAACACTGCACCTAGACAGTGTGGGTACATAAACACTGCACCACTAGACAGTGTGGGTGTGCACCCTGGTACATAAACACTGCACCTAGACAGTGTGGGTACATAAACACTGCACCTAGACAGTGTGGGGTACATAAACACTGCACCCTGCACCTGAACAGTGTGGAGTGCATAAACACTGCACCTGAACAGTGTGGGTACATAAACACTGCACCCTGAACAGTGTGGAACATAAACACTGCACCTAGACAGTGTGGCATACACTGCAAACACTGCACCTAGACAGTGTAGGACATAAACACTGCACCTAGATGGTGTGGGTACATAAACACTGCACTAGACAGTGTAGGTACATAAACACTGCACCTAGACAGTGTAGGTACATAAACACTGCACCTAGACAGTGTAGGAACAAACACTGCACCTGAACAGTGTAGGAACATAAACACTGCACCTAGACAGTGTAGGTACATAAACACTGCACCTAGACAGTGTGGTGGGTACTGCACCTAGACAGTGTGGGCACCTACGCAACACTGCACCTAGACATAAACACTGCACACCCTAGACAGTGTAGGTAAACACTGCACACCTGAACAGTGTAGGTACATAAACACTGCACCTGGACAGTGTGGGCACCTAGACAGTGGCAGGTACATAAACACTGCACACCTGAACAGTGTGGGTACATAAACACTGCACCCTAGACAGTGTGGGTACATAAACACTGTAGGTACATAAACACTGCACCTAGACAGTGTAGGTACTGCAAACACTGCACCCCTAGACAGTGTAGGAACATAAACACTGCACCTGGTGACAGTGTGGGTACATAAACACTGCACCTAGACAGTGTAGGAACATAAACACTGCACCCTAGACAGGTGTGAGTACATAAACACTGCACCTGAACAGTGTGGGTACATAAACACTGCACCCTAGACAGTGTAGAGGTGCATAAACACTGCACCTAGACAGTGTGAATGTGGGTACATAAACACTGCACCTAGACAGTGTGGGTACATAAACAAACACTGCACCTGAACAGTGTGGGTAAACACTGCACCCTAGACAGTGTGGAAGTACATAAACTGCACCTGAACGGTCGGGTACATAAACACTGCACCTAGACAGTGTGGGAACATAAACACTGCACCTGAACAGTGTAGGAACATAAACACTTTACACTAGACAGTGTAGGAACATAAACACTGCACCCTAGACAGTGTAGGGTTTATAAGCTTACTGCACCCCTAGACAGTGTGGGAACACCAAGCACTGCACCCTAGACAGTGCGGGTATAAGCCTGCACCCCTAGACAGTAGGAACATAAACACTGCACCTAGACAGTGTGGGTACATAAACACTTCTTAGACAGTGTAGGTACATAAACACTGCACCTGAACAGTGTGGGTACATAAACACTGCACCCTGAACGGTGTGAGAGTACATAAACACTGCACCTAGACAGTGTGTGAGTACATAAACACTGCACCTGAACAGTGTGGAGTACATAACCACTGCACCCTAGACAGTGTGGGTACATAAACACACACTAGACAGTGTGGTACATAAACCTGCACCTGACAGTGTGGGTACATAAACACTGCACCTGAACAGTGTAGGTACATAAACACTGCACCTAGACATGTAGGAACATAAACACTGCACCTAGACAGTGTAGGTATCTAAACACTGCACCTAGACAGTGTAGGTACATAAACACTGCACCTAGACAGTGTAGGTACATAAACACTGCACCTAGACAGTGTAGGTACATAAACACTGCACCTAGACAGTGTAGGAACATAAACACTGCACCTAGACAGTGTAGGTACATAAACACTGCACCTAGACAGTGTAGGTACATAAACACTGCACCTAGACAGTGTAGGTACATAAACACTGCACCTAGACAGTGTAGGAACATAAACACTACACCTAGACAGTGTAGGTACATAAACACTGCACCTAGACAGTGTAGGTACATAAACACTGCACCTAGACAGTGTAGGTACATAAACACTGCACCTAGACAGTGTAGGAACATAAACACTACACCTAGACAGTGTAGGTACATAAACACTGCACCTAGACAGTGTAGGTACATAAACACTGCACCTAGACAGTGTAGGTACATAAACACTGCACCTAGACAGTGTAGGAACATAAACACTACACCTAGACAGTGTAGGTACATAAACACTGCACCTAGACAGTGTAGGTACATAAACACTGCACCTAGACAGTGTAGGTACATAAACACTGCACCTAGACAGTGTAGGAACATAAACACTACACCTAGACAGTGTAGGTACATAAACACTGCACCTAGACAGTGTAGGTACATAAACACTGCACCTAGACAGTGTAGGTACATAAACACTGCACCTAGACAGTGTAGGAACATAAACACTACACCTAGACAGTGTAGGTACATAAACACTGCACCTAGATAGTGTAGGTTAATTTGGGGTGCTACAGTCACTGTCCCTCACCACAGACAACCTACGCGGCCTACAGTTCCCGAAAGAAAACTTCACGTGTAACTGAACATAGGTAACTTTATCTGGCTTTAAGTCCAGTTATCAAAGTGAATTAGCCATATCTCCCCTTAATGGCGTCACGTGGAGGGGGAGGTATGTTGTGCGATTATTGTATTTCTAAAAAAAAATACTGAAAAGTATGGAGAGTTGGGCTTTATGTTTCGTCGACTTTAGTTCAACTCTTAAGGAGGGAATATTAACGATTAACCGTGTTATCCCATATGAAGGTTTGTCTGCTTTTTGAAGTTTTTGCTTTCCACTTTAAACGAATTAAGTTAGGATTTGTTAACTCGTCAACCATGTAAGTAATCACCCACACAGCTGGACAACATCTGAATTATTATTTTTTCCCCACATGTCTCCTCATTAAAATAAATAACTAATTATAAAAAATAATTAAATTGTTCATGTGTTGTCATTAACAGCATGGGAAAATTCAAAGTATTATCTTATATTATTTTGTCGTTCCCAAGTTCAACATCTGGCGTGTTATACTGACATTATCTGAAGCGTGTGAGACAATAAGCTAAGGGTACCGTGATCACCACTAACACTGTGGCATGATACACTCAACCGTACCCTGATCACCACTAACAGTGAGGCATGATAAGTGAAGACCATGGCATGATCTAAGACACAAACATTGGCAAAAGCCGGTGGTAGAGCGTCACTAGGCTGTGAGCCGAGCCAAGAATGTCCCCCTCACCCTCATCTTCCTCCTCGGGCAAGAAAATAACACTCACTGTCAAGGGCAGCGTCGCCGGCACATCACATGTTGTGTTGCCAGCCAGTTAGTCCATGTATATTGCTTCTGATTCTCCTCTCATGAACACAAAAGAATAATGAGGAGGTGCTTATCGACCGAAACACGACCACTGACGTGACAACCCTAACCACCACGGCTAAGTTTGTCATTCACAACAAGTGAACCAGTTTTTACACAGCGGCTGGCCGGGGGCGGGGCACTAACCTCACATGACAACACAACTCGCCACAACATATTATGACTCAACAACACTACACTCATCCTCATTGTTCTCATCATATTGAAAAGTGAAAGTGGGTCCTATAGGCATGGTTACCCGTTAGGGACACTGTGCACTGTGCTGTCATATTAATCACCGCTAAATGTAGTATTATTTCAGTGAAAAACTAATATCAACAGAGTATATATTTATACTTATTATTATTACAATATCATTATCAAGTGTACACGACTTGGTATTGATTTGAGGAACACCTAACTGGTTTTGACTGATGACTCATATGCATACATGTGTCATGAGGCCACATAGTAAAAGCTATATTTTTATTACGGGTAATTAAAAACATGTGGTAAGATGCGTGGTTCACTTACTGTCACTCAAATTTAAACAACTTTATTACTCCCCGGCCTGAAATTCTCCTTCGTGCGAGAGTTACTGTCGGACACAAAATATTGGTTTATGTGGTGATGCCTTATATCAAGTTTACCTTATATCTTCCTCACGCACTTATACTGTATATAGAACTTGGTGGGAAGAGGACGGAGACTGAAGTAGTTGAACACGACACTAAGACAAATTATTGTGATTAGTGTGTACTTGTTACATGTCCTGTGTCAACAAGGGCTGATGGAAGTTAAAACTCGTGTCAAGTGTAACTATACTTAACACTGATACTTGTGGTCGTTATTTATGAGGTAAGTGAGACGACCACTTGACCATCATGACGATCACCATCATGTGCATCTGAAGCCAAATATGTTTTCTCCAGCGTTGCCATCATAATACCTTTATAACAAAATCTACAGTCATGTACAAACTGCTACATACACTTTCTAAAGCCAGTTTAAGAAAAATTAATTATTTACCTAAGTATCACTTGTAAACTAGTTATGTAGGGAAGAAAGTGTCTCCCTAAATCACGTCGAGAACACTGCAAATTAACTACAGAAATGTCAGTTTTCAAACTTATTTTTCGTCCTGGACAGTAATGTAGGTACGTCCACCCGACACCATTCTCGCACATCAAGTGTTGTTTTAATACAAACACTTCCACCAAGTGATACAGTACATAATGTATATGAGAAAAGAGGAACAAATCAAACCTATTTATGATATAACGTAATAAGGTTGTGATATGTATGTTATATTAAGTTAGGTTAGTTCTGTGTGATGCGATCCAGTATAGTTTAGTGGAGGTGAAGGCACCAGGCGAGGGTGCACTAAATACCCCATGAATGCCATGAATGGGCGGGGCTGAGGGAGGAAATATTTCCGTGCTTCAGTCAAAAAATGAAGTTGCTAACCTTAACACAACCATTGCAATTTTATCAATAAGAGTGTGTGGCCTCACTGTTCACCTGAGACGGGTGGCTGAACTACTGCCTCACTGTTCACCTGAGACGAGTGGCTGAACTACTGACTCACTGTTAACCTGAGACGAGTGGCTGAACTACTGCCTCACTGTTCACCTAAGACGAGTGGATGAACTACTGCCTCACTGTTCACCTGAGACGAGTGGCTGAACTACTGCCTCACTGTTCACCTGAGACGAGTGGCTGAACTACTGCCTCACTGTTCACCTAAGACGAGTGGCTGAACTACTGCCTCACTGTTCACCTGAGACGAGTGGCTGAACTACTGACTCACTGTTCACCTGAGACGAGTGGCTGAACTACTGCCTCACTGTTCACCTGAGACGAGTGGCTGAACTACTGACTCGCTGTTCATTTTACAGTATATATATATAGAGAGAGTCCGCCCCCTCACCCTGTTCACTGTGAGTGTGGTAAGTCACCTTCTCAAAACACTACGGCAATCCCAAGCATCTGTGAGTCATATAACTACATCACTCTGTACATTACCCGATGAACGTCATTGAGGCGTCACTCGTGGTCGTCGGAAGTGGTTGAGTGACTCTTGAGTGTGAAGTAAGAACAACTGACCTTGTGGTCTTGTACTGTACTGTGTATAGAATGTTTGTATTACAGCTTCTTGGCTAACATTTACCACTAATTAATTAACATGACTGCCAGTTTAATTTAGAATTCGGTATAAACGTTTTCAGTAGTTAGTCACCCCAAGGTAGCGTTAGGGTTGAAATAAGTTCAGGTGTGTGTAATCTTCATGATAGATATATATAGATATATATATATATATATATATATATATATATATATATATATATATATATATATATATATATATATATACTTCATTTTTAGTCCATATAACACGCGGACTTTGAACATATAATCAACGACCTCACCAGCAAGGAATCGAACCCTCCACCTACTGGGTGGGACTAGGGAACGCTTACAGGCTAGCCCACAAGGACACTAAAAGCAGTCCTAGACTCTGTTATATTTCACACAAAGCCTCGCGTTTCATACCAGCTGGATTCGGTAAAATGCTACTGATACCACGTACGAGGCACGGGCAGTTTCCCAATGAGGTTCACGGCGCCATCAGATCGATGAACAGGCTTTGTGTGAAATATAACAGAGTCTAGGACTGCTTTTAGTGTCCTTGTGGGCTAGCCTGTAAGCGTTCCCTAGTCCCACCCAGTAGGTCGAGGGTTCGATTCCTTGCTGGTGAGGTCGTTGATTATACATATATATATATATATATATATATATATATATATATATATATATATATATATATATATATATATATATATATATATATATATATATATATATATATATATATATATATATATATATATACACAACATCTTGGACATCTTACATGTGTGATACTTGTTCCGTCGTGTTCATATAATTGTATTGTGTGCTAATTGTGAACACTGTCAATAGACTGTGGTATCTTTGTTAATAGACTGTGGTACTTGCATCAATAGACTGTGGTACTTGCATCAATAGACTGTGGTACTTGAATCAATAGACTGTGGTACTTGCATCAATAGACTGTGGTACTTGCATCAATAGACTGTGGTACGTGTGTCAATAGACTGTGGTATCTTTGTTAATAGACTGTGGTACTTGCATCAATAGACTGTGGTACTTGCATCAATAGACTGTGGTACTTGAATCAATAGACTGTGGTACTTGCATCAATAGACTGTGGTACTTGCATCAATAGACTGTGGTACGTGTGTCAATAGACTGTGGTACGTGTGTCAATAGACTGTGGTACGTGTGTCAATAGACTGTGGTACGTGTGTCAATAGACTGTGGTACGTGTGTCAATAGACTGTGGTACGTGTGTCAATAGACTGTGGTACTTGCATCAATAGACTGTGGTACGTGTGTCAATAGACTGTGGTACTTGCATCAATAGACTGTGGTACGTGTGTCAATAGACTGTGGTACGTGTGTCAATAGACTGTGGTACGTGTGTCAATAGACTGTGGTATGTGTGTCAATAGACTGTGGTACGTGTGTCAATAGACTGTGGTATGTGTGTCAATAGACTGTGGTACGTGTGTCAATAGACTGTGGTACGTGTGTCAATAGACTGTGGTACGTGTGTCAATAGACTGTGGTACGTGTGTCAATAGACTGTGGTACTTGCATCAATAGACTGTGGTACGTGTGTCAATAGACTGTGGTACTTGCATCAATAGACTGTGGTACGTGTGTCAATAGACTGTGGTACGTGTGTCAATAGACTGTGGTACGTGTGTCAATAGACTGTGGTATGTGTGTCAATAGACTGTGGTACGTGTGTCAATAGACTGTGGTATGTGTGTCAATAGACTGTGGTACGTGTGTCAATAGACTGTGGTACGTGTGTCAATAGACTGTGGTACGTGTGTCAATAGACTGTGGTACGTGTGTCAATAGACTGTGGTACGTGTGTCAATAGACTGTGGTACGTGTGTCAATAGACTGTGGTACTTGCATCAATAGACTGTGGTACTTGCATCAATAGACTGTGGTACTTGCATCAATAGACTGTGGTATCTGTGTCAATAGACTGTGGTACTTGCATCAATAGACTATGGTACGTGTGAATTGTCTGCCAATGTTTCCAGTTTGTAGGAAGTGTTTTATGAGATTCGATTACTTAGTATTTATTGTTATATTATACATCAGATTTACTTATATAAACTGAAATTAACAGTAACGCAATGAAGAAAACAACTAAATTATGCTGGTTAGTCGGTGTTTACAAGTGTGGCCACATCTTCGGCCCTACTGCATCATTTACGCCAGTTCATTCGTCTTATTCCAACAATGTTAGGTCTGAGAGTTGTGTGTTGGCAGCGTTCATAGTTTGATGGTGTTGCCTGTGCTGTAAGGGTCAGCAGGTGTGCACACTTAAGTGAGAAGTGGCCTCCTGTACTGTACCACGTATAAACTGGCCATTTGGAAATATTCTACTTTCTCATTATGTTTGTATAGCAGTATTAAGTATAATAATAATCGAACTTCTATTTTTATAACATATTAAAATAATGTTGAGGCGTACACCAGTCTGGGCAACTCTGATGATTTTCAGATTCACAGTCAATCGTTCACAAGGTCATCACCTGTGATTTGTCCCCCTTCTACTCTGGGTCAGCTTAAAAGCCGATCGAGCGGCTGAGGACTGCTTATGTACTACATCCATTTGTAGTTATATGACCGTATCTCAGTTTGTACCTATGAACTTGTTTTAATAATGTTAAACAACACAAATGTGTCACCAACAAGCAAAAAACAAAGCGGATTCTACAGGAGCATCGTGCGGCCGGCAGCGGTGTGCCTCGGAAATCACGTACTCGTTGCCAATGTAAATTTCAATTTACATTATTATCAGTTTACGAAATTTTTGACTTCATAAAAGTTGACACTAAATATTGTAATCAATAGGTCCCCAACCTTATACAAATGGGTTGTAAATGAATGTTATGTGTGGCAGACTGAGATAATGACACGTCACACACACACGCCTTACCTTGTGCAATAACCTGAAGTACATTATAAAATAATCATTGAGTTAATGTGTTTTATTTATCAACAGATCAAGAGTGAGTGTCCACTAGCAGTGAAGAATTAATACTACTACTTGTGACGAGAAAACTTGACTATAAAAAAAATAGTTAGTGTTGTTCAGTAGTCACTGAGCCTGTACTATTGGCCTCCACTATCCTGCGTCCACCAGTAGTAAATGGTGTACATATACAGTACATACAGTGTAGCCGTGTAGGTATACTGTTATATAAACTATACAGGCATACAACAGTGTTATACAGATATACAGAGGAGTATAGGAGGAATGCTTGAGGCAGGAGGACGGGGAGTAGTAACACGCTTAAGCCGCTGAAGATGATGTCGTGAAAACACTGACACACACTGGTCAAATACTGACTTAAGGAGTCACAGTGTGAAGGAAACCCGAAAATATTTAACAATGGAGTAAATGGAGGAGTGAGGATATTACCACAGACCTGAGATGAGGATATTTAACAAGGGAGTAAATGGAGTAGTGAGGATATTACCACAGACCTGAGATGAGGATATTTAACAAGGGAGTAAATGGAGGAGTGAGGATATTACCACAGACCTGAGATGAGGATATTTAACAATGGAGTAAATGGAGGAGTGAGGATATTAACACAGACCTGAGATGAGGATATTTAACAATGGAGTAAATGGAGGAGTGAGGATATTACCACAGACCTGAGATGAGGATATTTAACAATGGAGTAAATGGAGGAGTGAGGATATTACCACAGACCTGAGATGAGGATATTTAACAAGGGAGTAAATGGAGGAGTGAGGATATTACCACAGACCTGAGATGAGGATATTTAACAATGGAGTAAATGGAGGAGTGAGGATATTAACACAGACCTGAGATGAGGATATTTAACAATGGAGTAAATGAAGGAGTGAGGATATTAACACAGACCTGAGATGAGGATATTTAACAATGGAGTAAATGAAGGAGTGAGGATATTACCACACACTTGGGAATATCAACGAAAGAAATAATTACATATGAATATAATAATACTGATGTTAGACTGAGCAAACCTTTAACACGGTAAGAGCCGCCGTGGTGTACCTCACCTGTGTCTGCTTCCCTCACTGTCTCACTCACTGACTGACTGACTGATTCTCTGACTGACTAACTGTGTCTGTCTGACTCACTGTGTCAATGAGTGTGTGTGTGTGTGTGTGTGTGTGTGTGTGTGTGTGTGTAAGTATACTCATCTCTTCCACCCTAACACATGTGGGTCATCACCACAAAACTAGTGCAGGTGAGGGGGTGGTAGAGGGTGTGTGGTGTGGTAGAGGGGGTGTGGTGTGGTAGAGGGGGTGTGTAGAGGGGTGTGTGGGTAGAGGGTGGGTGGTGAGGGGGTGGTGTGGGTGGAGGGGGTGTGGTGGGTATGGGGTGTGGGGAGGTGTGGTGTGGGTAGAGGTGTGGTGTGGTAGAGGTGTGGTGAGGGTGTGGTGTGGTAGATGGGTGTGTGGGTGTGGTAGGTGGTGTAGAGGGTGTGGGTAGAGGGGTGGTGTAGAGGTGGTGTGGGGTGTGGGGAGGTGTGGTGGTAGAGGGGTGGGTGTAGATGAGGTGTGGTGTGGTGGGTGTGGTAGAGGGGGTGGGTGTGGTAGAGAGGGTGTGGTATTGTAGGGGGTATGGGGGGTGAAGTGTGGTGGGTGAGGGGGGTGTGGGGGGTGGGTGGGTAGAGCAGTAGAGGTGTGGGTGTGTGGTAGAGGTGGGGGTGGTGGGGGGTAGAGGGGGTGTGTGTGGTAGAGAGGTGTGGTGGGTGAGGGTGGGTGGGTAGATGAGGGTGGTGGTAGAAGGGTGTGGTGTGGTAGAGGGTGGTGGTGTGGTAGTGTGTGGTGGGTAGAAGGGGTGGTAGAGGTGTGGTGGGTAGAGGAGGTGGTGTGATAGAGGGTGGTGTGGTAGAAGGGTGTGGTGTGGGAGGTGTGGGTGTGGTAGATGGGGTGTGGTGTAGAGGGTGGTGGGGTAGAAGGGGTGTGGGTAGAGGTGGGGTGTGTGTAGAGGTGTGGTGTGGTAGAAGGGGTGTGGGTGGTAGGTGTGGTGTGGAGGTAGAGGGGTGTGGTGTGAGGTGTGGTGTGATAGGGGGGTGTGGGTGGTAGAAGGGGGTGTGTGGTGTGGTAGGAGGGGGCGTGGTGTAGAAGGTGGTGTGTAGGAGGAGGAGGTGGTGGTAGAGGAGGTGTGTGTGATAGAGGGGGTGGTAGATGGGGTGTGGTGTGGTAGATGGGGTGGGGTGTGGTGGGTAGAGGTGTGTGGTAGAAGGGGTGTGGTGTGGTAGGGAGGTGTGGTGTGGTAGAAGGGGTGTGGGTGTAGAGGGGGGGCGTGGTGTGGTGTGTAGAAGGGGATGTGGTGTGGTGGGGGTGGTGGTGGGGTGTGGTGTGGTGGGGGTGTGGTGTGGTAGAGGGATGGGGTGGGTAAGGGGGTGTGGTGTGGTAGAGGGCGTGGGGGGGAGGGGGGGAGACCAGACACTGCCTCGTACGACAGTCATTTGGTTTAGTCTGCCCAAGACTCGCCTCGATGTATTACCGCACCCGCCCACAGACCTCACCAGTCTCCGTTAGTTCTGGGTAATAACATGCTGGTTTTTCTCAGCACTTCTTTTGTGTGTGTGTGTGTGTGTGTGTGTGTGTGTGCCCTACAAACACAGCGCTCACTACCCTGAAGCCACGCCCACAGGGAGCTGGTCGGTGGCCTGGGTGAACGGTGACGTGACCTGTCTATCAAGAGAGAGAGAGAGAGAGAGAGAGAGAGAGAGAGAGAGGTAACTTGATTCCACCAACCAGGACGCACAAGGTAAGTCAACTGGTGAAGTAACTCCTGCAGCTCACACTTGAAGGTTGACACATCACCAGCTAAACTAAACTGAGTCGTCGATGCCGTGGCTGTGTGCTTCTTTTATAAATACTCAGGAGGAATAAGACCCTTAGAGACCCTGGATAAGGAGGCCAGGTCCAGTGGGCCCTAATCTAACCTAACCTCACTTAACCTAGCCAAACCTAACCTCACTTAACCTAACCTTACTTAACATAATCTTACCAAACCATTACGACTAAGATCCATTGAAATATGATCCAGTTGTTAATGGGCCCCAGATCATATTGGTTAGGTGAGGTTGTGAGCTTCTTGGACTGGGACATTGACCAGATAGATAGGAGTTTAAGTTGAAAGTTACAATAACCAAAAGTCACAATGTTCAGGGGAAGTATTTCAAGAAGAACCCTTAATGTAGGTACGAGTATTTCCCGTGAGACGAGCATGGTGACGTAAAGAGGTGACGGACACGAGCATGGTGACGTAAAGAGGTGACGGACACGAGCATGGTGACGTAAAGAGGTGACGGACACGAGCATGGTGACGTAAAGAGGTGACGGACACGAGCATGGTGACGTAAAGAGGTGACGGACACGAGACGAGCATGGTGACGTAAGGAGGTGACGGACACGAGACGAACATGGTGACGTAAAGAGGTGACGGACACGAGACGAATATGGTGACGTAAAGAGGTGACGGACACGAGACGAGCATGGTGACGTAAACAGGTGACGGACACTTAACATCATCGGGGGAAAGTCGGACGTCGCTAAAACTTATTAGAATCGTAAGAGGGTCAGGGATCATGAGGCGGAGGAGCGTTATGTAACCACATCCGCTCTCACCCCCTCCACCCTCTACCCCCGTACCCATGGAGGTGTAAAGGGACATACCTCCCTCTCTACACCACCGTACCTCCCTCTCTACACCACCGTACCTCCCTCTCTACACCACCGTACCTCCCTCTCTACACCACCGTACCTCCCTCTCTACACCACCATACACACACCAGCTCTACACCATGCCTCTCTCTACACCACCGTACACCACCGTACCTCCTCTCTACACCACCGTCCTCTACACCACTCTCTCCACACCACCGTACCTCCCTCTCTACACCACCGTACCTCCCTCCCACACCACTGTACCTCTCTCTACACCACCGTGCACCTCCCTCTCTACACCACTGCACCTCCCTCTCACCATACCTCCCCTCCTACACCACCGTACCTCCCTCTACACCACCCTCCTCTCTACACACCACTGCCTCCCTCTCTACACCACACCTCTACACCACTGCCTCCTCTCTACACCACCTCTCTACACCACCATGCACCACCACTCTACACCACCGTACCTCCCTCTCACACCACCGTACTCTCACACCACACTACACCACCGCACCTCCTCTCTACACCACCACCTACACCCCTCCCCACCACCGCACCTCACACCCCACACCACTGCACCTCCCTCTACACCACCACCTCCTCTCTACACCACTCACTCCTCTCTACACCACCGTACCCCCTCACCACACCACTGCACACTGCATCACCTCTCTACACCACCGTACCTCCCTCTCACCACCACCCTCCTACACCACTCTCCCTCCTCCACACCACTGTACCTCCCTCTACACCACCACTACACCACCGCCTCCCTCTCACACCACCATGCCTCCTCTCCCCACACCACCGCACACACCACCGTACCTCCCTCACACCACACCACCTGCATGCCTGCTCTCTACACCACTGCACCCTCCCTCCCTCCCACCACCGTACCACTCCCTCTCTACACCACCGCACCTCCCTCTCTACACCACCGCACCTCCTCTCTACACCACTGCCTCCTCTCCACACCACTGCCCTCCCTCTCTACACCACCCCCCCTCACACCACGTACCTCACTCTACACCACTGCACCTCCTCTACCAATCCTCTCTACACCACGTACTCCCTCTCTACACCACCATGCCTCCCTCTCTCACCACCATGCCTCCCTCTCTACCCTCTCTCCACCTCTCTACTCCACCATCCTCCTCTCTACTCCACCATGCCTCCCTCTCTACACCACCGTCCCCCCCCTCTCTAGAGTTACTACCATCTCTGTTATCAAGTTACACCCTCCTTTTACTTCACCCCACTGTACTTACTAACACCACTACTGTTCTATAAACCTTCACTTGTGTACGTGTATTAATTGAAACATACATGAAACTTATGTACCCTCCTCGGTGGTACAATAGTAAATACTAGGTGGTGGCACTGGTAGCGTGGTGGTGTGGTAGTGTGGTTGATGTGGGGCGGGTGGGGTGAACGCCAGTGTGTGTGGCCTGTGTGTGGTGGTGAATTGGTGGTGGTTAGTGTACCTGTAGACTTGGTGGTGGTACCCACTGTAAGTGCTCACCAGGGTGTTGGTGTGGTGGGGGAGACTTGTGGCTGGAGTGTATAGTGGTGAAAAACAGTTTAATTTGTCCACATACAGTGTCAGCACGATATGTGTGGTGGTGGTGGGTGTTGTGGTGAATGTGGTGGTGTGGTAGTGGTGGTAGTATGGTGGTAGTGATAGTGTTGTGGTGATAGTGTGGTGGTGGGTGTGGTGGTGGCAGTGTTGTGGTAGCGTGGTGGTGGTGGTGGTGCCGGGGGCCAGGATGTCAGGGCGGGGAGGTGAACGCCAAAGGCAGTTGCCCGTCTGGTCACATTCCTGCTCATACTAGAGACGAGTCACAGTACCTAGTAGACACCCCCAGATACCCACTGTAATAAAGGCACTCACCACAATATAGTTTAGGTACAGTGGTGAGGGGAGACTTGTGGCTGGTGTATACAGAAAAACAGTTTAATTTGTCCACATACAGTGTCAGCACGATATGTGTACACTGTACCTGTACTGTCTGTGTACACTGTTTACCTGTATTGTCTGTGTACACTGCGTACACTGTGTATATACAGTATGTGTACCTTCAATGTGTACATACTAAATATGACATTCAATTTCTCTGTGTATGTATACATGTATGTATGCATGATTGTATGTATGAATGTATGTATGTATCCAATTTTGTATCTATCTAGTAGCTAATGGTGAATAAATATCGAAATCATATGTGTGCGTGTGTGTGTGTGTGTGCATCTCGACCCTTTGGCAGTGGTCCTCCCCACTCTGCTATATGGCAGCGAGACATGGGTCACATATAGGAGGCACCTGAAGGCACTTGAAAACTTTCACCAACGTAGTCTACGTTCCATCCTCCGAGTTCGCTGGGAAGACAAGAGAACAAATGCCAGTATTCTTGCTGACACTAACTGTAGGAGCATCGAGGCTACCATTATCCATGAACAACTACGCTGGACTGGCCATGTTACCCGCATGGACGACAGTAGACTGCCAAAGCAGCTACTTTATTGTAACCTAACGAATAGTAAACGTAACACTGGCAGGCAACTGAAAAGGTATAAAGATAGTCTTAAGACAAACCTGAAAAAGTGCCAATTCGACCCCTTCACCTGTGAGACGATTACTCCACACCATAACGCTTGGAGGAGCACCACACGAGATAGCCCGAATGCAAATCGAGGCAGACAAGCGCCATCGCTGGAAAGAAGCTGCCGCCGCCCCTCCCACACTAGATGTAGCCCTCCCTACATCCCTATTAACTCATATCATTGTATCATAGCTGGATGATCGTCATACTCGACTCCGAGTGACAGCAAAGTAGTAGTCGGTGTGTGTGAGGAAGGCGTGGCAGGCGCTTATATGTATGTGTAATAATAATAATAATAATTAACGGTTTATTGAAAAAGTTCTGCAGCTCGAAGGCTGAAAATATACATTGGACATAAATGACTTATTACATATATTGGTGGCTTAACAAAATCCTTCATTAGAGAAAGGTAAAGGAACATACAGATTAATGTTTACAGTGGAGGTCACGTAGATCATGTTCGCTGAGGTGTTGAACAGCAAAGACGTAGTACAGTAAATCCCTCACAGATGGTGTTATGAGGGACCTGACGTGGTGTAGTAATTCCCTCACAGATGGTGTTATGAGGGACCTGACGTGGTGTAGTAATTCCCTCACAGATGGTGTTATGAGGGACATGACGTGGTGTAGTAATTCCCTCACAGATGGTGTTATGAGGGACCTGACGTGGTGTAGTAATTCCCTCACAGATGGTGTTATGAGGGGCCTGATGTGGTGTAGTAATTCCCTTACAGATGGTGTTATGAGGGGCCTGATGTGGTGTAGTAATTCCCTCACAGATGGTGTTATGAGGGGCCTGATGTGGTGTGAGTAGTAATTCCCTCACAGATGGTGCTATGAGGGACTTGACGTGGTGTAGTAATTCCCTCACAGATGGTGTTATGAGGGACTTGACGTGGTGTAGTAATTCTCTCACAGATGGTGTTATGAGGGGCATCACATGATGTAGTAATTCCCTCACAGATGGTGTTATAAGGGGCATCACATGGTGTAGTAATTCCCCCACAGATGGTGCTATGAGGGACTTGACGTGGTGTAGTAATTCCCTCACAGATGGTGCTATGAGGGACTTGACGTGGTGTAGTAATTCCCTCACAGATGGTGCTATGAAGAACCTGACGTGGTGTAGTAATTCCCTCACAGATGGTGTTATGAGGGGCTGATGATGCAATTCCTCCAGATGGTGTTCGGTGACCTGACGTGGTGTAGTAATTCCCTCACAGATGGTGTTATGCGGGACCTGACGTGGTGTGTAGTAATTCCCTCACAGATGTGTGTTATGAGGGGCCTGATGATGGTGAATTCCTCAGATGGTGTTATGCGGGACTGATGGTGTAGTAATTCCCACAGATAGGCATGTGACCTGACGTAAATCACATAGTGTGTGTGTGTGTGTGTGTGTGTGATGACAGGCGTTAATATGTGTGTGTGTGTGTGTGTGTGTGTGTGTGTGTGTGTGTGTGTGTGTGTGTGTGTGTGTGTGTGTGTGTGTGTTAGAAGGCGTGACATACATATGTGTGTGTGTGTGTGTGTGTGTGTGTGTGTGTGTGTGTGTGTGTGTGTGTGTGTGTGTGTGTGTGTGTGTGAGGGCTGTGCAGGTGTGTGTGTGTGTGAGGAAGGCGTGTGTGTGTGTGTGTGTGTGTGTGTGTGTGTGTGTATAATAATAATACTAATTAACGGTTTATTGAAAGAGTGTGTGTGTGTGTGACAGGCGTGGCAGGGTGTGTGTGTGTGTGTCTGTGAGAAGGCGGCAGGTGTGTGTGTGTGTGCGGTAGCAACAAAAAGTTCAGGGACCAGTATAATACAGATGGACCATCTCTCACCATCCCCTGACACCATCCACACATCTTCCTCACACTACATTTTCCTCACACTACATTCTCACACTACACCTCGTCACACTCACACACTCTTCCTCACACACATCTTCCCACACTACATCTTCCTCACACTACATCTTCCTCACACTTCCCACACATCTACCTCACACACATCTTCTCACACTACATCTTCCTCACACTACATCTTCTCACACTACATCTTCCTCACACTACACCTCTCACACTACATCTCCCTCACACTACATCTCTCTCACACACCACATCTTCCTCACACTACATCTCTCACACTACATCTACCTCACACTACATCTTCTCACACTACATCTTCGTCACACCACATCTCACACCACATCTTCCTCACACTACATCTTCCTCACACCTACCACACTACATCTCCCACACTACATCTTCTCACACTACATCTTCCTCACACTACATCTTCCTCACACTACATCTCACACTCCACCTTCTCACACTACATCTTCCTCACACTACACCTCTCACACTACATCTCACACTACACCTTCTCACACTACACTTCCTCACACTCATCTTCCTCACACTACACCTTCCTCACACTACATCTTCTCACACTACACCTTCTCACACACTTCCCACCTCTCACACCACATCTCACACTACATCTCACACTACATTCTCCTCACACTCACCTCACACACACCTTCTCACACTACACTCACACATATCTCACACTACATTTCACACTACACCTTCCTCACCACATTCTCACACTACACCTCACACTACATCTTCTCACACTCCATCTTCCTCAATACATCTCCTCTCACACTACATCTTCCTCACACTACACCTTCCTCACACTACATCTTCTCCTCACACTACATCTCCTCCACACTACTACCTTCCTCACACTACACCTTCCTCACATTACATCTTCCTCACACTACATCTTCCTCACACTACACCTTCCTCACACTACATCTTCCTCACGCTACATCTACCTCACTACATCTGCAGCATGGAGACTGAAGGTTGAATAGCCCCTTGCCCTTGGCATAATGTTTCGCAGGTTTGTTGGCAGAGAGAGAGAGAGAGAGAGAGAGAGAGAGAGAGAGAGAGAGAGAGAGAGAAAACACTCCTAGTCATGTCCAATTTTAACGTGTAAATGTATATGGCATGTCAGGGAGAGGAGGAAAGTGTGGGAGAGGAGTGAGTGTGGGAGAGAGAGGAAAGTGTGGGAGAGGAGGAGTGTCAGGTGTGGGAGAGGAGGAAAGTGTGGGAGAGGAGGAGTGTCAGTGTGGGAGAGGAGTGAAAGTGTGGGAGAGGAGGAGTGTCAGTGTGGGAGAGGAGGAAAGTGTGGGAGAGGAGGAGGCCAGTGTGGGAGAGAGGTCAGTGTGGGAGAGGAGTGAAAGTGTGGGAGAGGAGGAGTGTCAGTGTGGGAGAGGAGGAAAGTGTGGGAGAGGAGGAGTGTCAGTGTGGGAGAGGAGTGAAAGTATGGGAGAGGAGGTTAGTGTGGGAGAGGAGTGAGGCCAGTGTGGGAGAGGAGTGAAAGTGTGGGAGAGGAGGAGTGTCAGTGTGGGAGAGGAGTGAAAGTGTGGGAGAGGAGGAGGTCAGTGTGGGAGAGGAGGAAAAGTGTGGGAGAGGAGGAGTGGGGAGAGGAGGAAAGTGTGGGAGAGGAGGAGTGTCAGTGTGGGAGAGGAGGAAAGTGTGGGAGAGGAGTGTTAGTGTGGGAGAGGAGGAAAGTGTGGGAGAGAGGAGTGTCAGTGTGGGAGAGGAGTGAAAGTGTGGTAGAGGAGTGAGTGTCAGTGTGGGAGAGGAGGGAAAGTGTGGGAGAGGAGTAGGTGTCAGTGTGGGAGAGGAGGAGTGTAGTGTGGGAGAAGAGGAGTGTTAGTGTGGGAGAGGAGTGAAAGTGTGGAGAGGAGTGAGTGTCAGTGTGGGAGAGGAGTGAAAGTGTGGGAGAGGAGTGGGTGTCAGTGTGGGAGAGAGGAGTGAGTGTTAGTGTGGGGAGAAGAGTGAGTGTTAGTGTGGGAGAGAGTGAAAGTGTGGGAGAGGAGTGAGTGTCAGTGTGGGAGAGAGGAGTGTCAGTGTGGAGAGGAGGAAAGTGTGGGGAGAGGAGGAAAGTGTGGGAGAGGAGTGAGTGTCAGTGTGGAGAGGAGTGAAAGTGGGAGAGGAGGGGTGTCAGTGTGGGAGAGGAGGAGTGTTAGTGTGGGAGAAGAGTGAGTGTTAGTGTGGGGAGAGGAGGAAAGTGTGGGAGAGGAGTGAGGTCAGTGTGGGAGAGGAGAGGTCAGTGTGGGAGAGGAGTGAAAGTGTGGAGAGGAGGAGTGTCAGTGTGGGAGAGGAGGAAAGTGTGGGAGAGGAGTGGGTGTCAGTGTGGGAGAGGAGTGAGTGTTGGTGTGGGGAGAAGAGTGAGTGTTAGTGTGGGAGAGGAGGAAAGTGTGGGGAGAGGAGTGAGTGTCAGTGTGGGAGAGGAGGAAAGTGTGGAGAGGAGGAGTGTCAGTGTGAGAGGAGGAAAGTGTGGGAGAGGAGTGAGTGTCAGTGTGGGAGAGGAGTGAGTGTTAGTGTGGGAGAAGAGTGAGTGTTAGTGTGGGAGAGGAGTGTCAGTGTGGGAGAGGAGTGAGTGTTAGTGGGAGAGGAGTGAGGTCAGTGTGGGAGAGGAGAGTGAGTGTTAGTGTGGGAGAGGAGTGAGTGTCAGTGTGGGAGAAGAGTGTCAGTGTGGGAGAGAGTGAGTGTCAGTGTGGGAGAGGAGGAGTGTCAGTGTGGGGAGAGAGGGGAGTGTTAGTGTGGGAGAGGAGTGAGTGTCAGTGTGGGAGAGGAGGAGTGTTAGTGTGAGAGGAGTGAAAGTGTGGGGGAGGGAGTGAGTGTCAGTGTGGGAGAGGAGGAAAGTGTGGGGGAGGAGTGAGTGTCAGTGTGGGAGAGAGGAGGAGTGTTAGTGGGGGAGAGAGTGAGTGTTGTGTGAGAGGAGTGTCAGTGTGGGAGGAGAGTGTTAGTGGGAGAGAGTGAGTGTTAGTGTGGGAGAGGAGTGAGTGTCAGTGTGGGAGAGGAGGAGGTCAGTGTGGGAGAGGAGGAGTGTTAGTGTGGGAGGAGTGAGTGTTAGTGTGGGAGAGGAGTGAGGTCAGTGTGTGGGAGAGGAGGAGTGTTATGTGGGAGAGGAGTGAGTGTTAGTGTGGGGGAGAGGAGGGAGTGTTAGTGTGGGAGAGGAGTGCAGTGTGGGAGAGGAGGTCAGTGTGGGAGAGGAGTGTCAGTGTGGGAGGAGGAGTGTTAGGTGTGGGAGAGGAGTGAGTGTCAGTGTGGGAGAAGAGTGAGTGTTAGTGTGGGAGAGGAGGTCAGTGTGGGAGGAGTGAGTGTTAGTGTGGGAGAGGAGTGAGTGTCAGTGTGGGAGAGGAGTGAGTGTTAGTGTGGGAGAGGAGTGAGTGTTAGTGTGGGGAGTGTCAGTGTGGAGAGGAGTGAGTGTCAGTGTGGGAGAGGAGTGTCAGTGTGGGAGAGGAGTGAGGTCAGTGTGGGAGGAGTGAGTGTTAGTGTGGGAGAGGAGTGAGTGTCAGTGTGGGAGAGGAGGAGTGTTAGTGTGGGAGAGGAGTGTCAGTGTGGGAGAGGAGTGAGTGTCAGTATGGGAGAGGAGTGAGTGTTAGTGTGGGAGAGGAGTGTCAGTGTGGGAGAGGAGTGAGTGTTAGTGTGGGAGAGGAGGAGTGTCAGTGTGGGAGAGGAGTGAGTGTTAGTGTGGAGAGGAGTGTCAGTGTGGGAGAGGAGGAGTGTCAGTGTGGGAGAGGAGTGAGTGTTAGTGTGGGAGAGGAGGAGTGTCAGTGTGGGAGAGGAGTGAGTGTTAGTGTGGGAGAGGAGGTCAGTGTGGGGAGAGAGTGAGTGTCAGTGTGGGAGGAGGAGGTTAGTGTGGGGAGAGGAGGAGTGTCAGTGTGGAGAGGAGGAGTGTTAGAGGTGGGAGAGGAGGAGGCCAGTGTGTGGGAGAGGAGGGAGTGTTAGTGGGAGAGAGAGGAGCAGGTGGGGAGAGGAGTGAGGGTGTCAGTGTGGGAGAGGAGGTCAGTGTGGGAGAGGAGGAGTGTTAGTGTGGGAGAGGAGGAGCAGTGGGGAGAGGAGGAGTGTCAGTGTGGGAGAGGAGGTCAGTGTGGGAGAGGAGGAGGTGTTAGTGTGGGAGAGGAGGAGTGTCAGTGGGAGAGGAGGGGTCAGTGTGGGAGAGGAGAGGAGTGTTAGTGTGGGAGAGGAGGAGTGTCAGTGTGGGAGAGGAGGAGGTCAGTGTGGGAGAGGAGTGAGTGTTAGTGTGGGAGAGGAGTGAGTGTTAGTGTGGGAGAGGAGTGAGTGTCAGTGTGGGAGAGGAGTGTATAGTGACCGTCACTGTGTCACTCCCAGTGTGCATGTGACCACAACATTTACTGTATGGTGACACTACCAGTACAGTATATAAAGTGAAGCTGCCCCCACACCGTGCTGTAGTACACTATGTTAACAAGTGTTGTCATTATAATGTTGGATCAGGAAGTAAAGTTAGTGGAACAGAAACTCCCTGTGGCCAGAGTTAACACTCCCACACTCGGCCACCACACTACATGTAGTAAGTTGACATAAACACTTATAAACATAAGCAAACATTGTCACGGGTGAAGAAAAGGTAAAAAC
The DNA here is from genome assembly GCF_018991925.1 of Homarus americanus. Lineage (NCBI taxonomy): Eukaryota > Metazoa > Arthropoda > Malacostraca > Decapoda > Nephropidae > Homarus > Homarus americanus. The sequence continues at coordinate 10,169,025 of NW_024733231.1, forward strand.
TCAACTGTTTGTGAGGGGGCAGAGAGCGTCGGCGGCTGCAACTCACACTACCGCAGGTATCGGCACAACTGAGCGTGCCGGCGTCGCCAGCTCGTATTTATATGGTTACCAGGAACTGGGCTTCTCTCCTCTTCCCAGCCGCGAGTTGCTGTTTCTTCTAGGAGAGACAAGAGCGTCATTTACGCCTAGGTGTGGATAAAAAAGAAACAACAACACATTTCTTAGTAGTAAGTGAAGGGCGTTTTACGAGTGAGTGTTATGCCCTAGATAGTTTACTGAAAGCAAAGTTGCTGATGACGCCATGGAAGGCAATACTGGGTAACATAAGCGTATACAACAACAGTGTTGCTTGATGCTATCTTAAGCCTTTTTCACGCTAGCCTTTCTTTCTTGCCACGCGAGAAATAGCTGCTCCTGTGACAGAAGCCTTACTGAGGATTGAATGTTGAGCATCTGAAACCATCTTAATAACTGGAGGTCATTAACTCGTGTTTGTCAGGAGACAGAGGAGGGAGGTTGGGTCTCTATCCGAGTGAGGTTGTTGACAAACATTAAAGTACACCCACCATCACCTGCACCACGCCACACACTTACTGTCTTGGTGAAGGAATCAAACCATTTAACAGCTTCCCTACTGTATGGCTGATTTATTAACCACAGTACAAGCTGACTGACGAGGCCACAATACTTCGGTGTGTCATGAAAGAGTCGGGGATAGCCCTCACGTGCAGACAGGTGAGGTAGTACAATACTGTACACTGTCCTACACCCTGTATAAGATGCCCCAGGCAGGTGGAGGTAGTACAGTACTGTACACCGTCTTATACCCTGTACAAGATGCCCCAGGCAGGTAAGGTAGTACAGTACTGTACACCGTCTTATACCCTGTACAAAACCTCAGGCAGGTTGGGGTAGGAGCCATGTAATCGAGCCAGTTTTAACGTTTATGGATCACCTGAAGATTAACCTCCCCCAAGGTAGCGACCGGGTGGTTAAACTTCAGGTGGGATGTACTGGAGGTAATCTTCTGGCGACTACTGAGGTTCACTGTCGCCTCTCATCTGCAGTGTGAGTTAGTACAGTATTTAAATAAAACAGTTTTCCCTAGTACTTACTAGTCACTCAGACAGCAGTAGACCCTTTGTTGTGTGAGGTTCCCGTGCAAGTTATTATTTATTATTATTATTTTATCTTTTATTTATGCTTGTTATTAATAGGCTTAAACACCACGGACTTTTTAAACGCGAAATAAATTATCAATGTTGACATAATCAGATGACGTGGGCGAAATGCTGTCACAAGTACAAATTCACAGCTTCCTTTAATTAAGGAGCAGATATTTGTATTCCTTGTACCATGTGTGACACTTCAGGAATGGGTCCATGCAATATATCTGTGGAGAGAATGCGAAGCAACACCACATGTAAATATTTCCGAGGAATTATTGATCGAGTACCATAGTTTTCCCAAGAAGTGTGTACGAGGCATCGTCAAGCAAACCACCCAGCTCGGTGGTCCAGGAATTATCTTAAAGAGGCTAAATCTTGTTTTTCCTCCTAAACTGAAACATCATCGGGGACGAGCACCTTACACTCTTGTAACGTCTTCAGTACCGTCGACACAAGCACTTAACCAGCAACTGGCTACATGAAAATAGTCCAGACAAGAGACGCTGCCCTTCTCCCTGTTAACAAGCAGTGGTTCTGCCAGCATCCTTCATTTACAGTGATGAGTGGAGGTGCATTCTTTTGTAACCATACCACTTTAATAACCTTGTTCTGCATTGTTCTATGTCGGGGTGATTAAACTTCAGGGGGGATAAGTTGGGGTCAATCTTCAGGTGATTATTGAAGATTAGCTCCCCAAAGCTAGCGTCGGGGTGGTCAAACTTCAGGTGGGTTAAGAAAGGAGGGCGAAATAACTTTACCATTAACGTTTTGCCCTTCATTATCAGTTACAACTTCTCCTATCAAGAATTATACAATGTTGGAGACAGAACACAGCCTTGCCTTACTCCCTGCCTTACTCAGAACCAGTTAGTAAGTTCATTATTTACTATCACTGTGCCTCCATTTTGCGAGTAAAGATTCATTCAAATTCTAATATCTGGTTCATTAAAGCATATTTTTCCAATATCTCTATAAGTTTATTGTGCTTTAACTTAATAGATGTTTAAAAACACCTCAGTTGAGTGTTCACCCCCGGAGTTGGCGGACGCCCGCCCCACTAGAGGTCACAGGGTTAAAGAAGCCGCAAGTTCAGAAAGTTGTCAGGACAAACTATTTCAGAGTGAGAGTTGTGAACTCTTTAAATAACTTGCCAGAGAGTGAAGTGATGGCACTAGGTTGGGGCGAATTGGTTAGAATACGCCTGGATATTTACACGACGAACAAAAGCGCCATTTTTTTTACAGTCCACATGGGTCCCACTCATCATTTTCAGGAGTGCCCAGAGCTATCAAGTCTAGATTGCCGCCATATTGATTTTTACGAAAATGGCCGCCGATCGAGCCTCTACGAAAGTTTTTGGTCATAAAATAACTTCTACTTGACTGATTCACATGTTATAAGGGTAAAACAAAAATAATTCAAGCAAATATGGTAGAGGACCAGACAACAGTGTCCAGACAACAGGGGTTGTATTGTTTGTTTTGACATCTATCTGATCCCAATTTTCAGATACTTTTTGAGCGACTGCACATGCTAAGACTGCCTCGAGGAATTTATACTTCAATATGAACATGAGAATGGAGGAAACTGCAGCGGGCGTATTAACCCATAGTGGGCAGCCCCGTTTACACCCAACCCCTATTGTTCATATATCCATCTAACCTATATCTGAAGCTTCCCAGCGTATTCGAGTTAATGATGATGTTTGGTAACTTGTTCCACTCATTTACTACTCTATTTCCAAACCAGTGTTAACCTATCTCGAGCCTAAATCGCAATTTGTCTATTTTAAAACCATTGCTACGAGTTTGCTCCTGGTTGGATAGTTTAGGTACCTTTGTTATATCACCTACGTAAGGTGAAGGTAGGAGACGAGGTTATAAATCTACCCCTTCTTTCACAACAAATTGACGATGCAGTGGAAAGGTCCATACCCAGTTACAAAATGTCATGATAACTGTGTTGATTATTGTATCCATATTAATATGTTGAAGAAGTATGTGAGACGGGTGGAGGATGATCCCCCTGAAGCGGAAAAGTGTCAGCTGTGTAGTGTAGATGATGTAGGGACGCAAGTATAGAGAGGAACAAATTTCTGACAATGAAAATTATGTTCAGTTAGTGTCTAGACTAGAACAATACTTAGATGGGTTTCACTGAGTAGCACAAATAAAACCTTTGAAGATTTCTGTGATTTCATGGTTAGTGATCAAATTTTAAGCATTTGTCATCTGGATCAAAGAAAGTTCCTTAAAGAAAGGGTTATTGTCAGTTCATTACAGATGGCTCAAGCTGCTGATAGATAAAGATCGGCTCATAAATATTCAAAGCCAAGTAGAGCAACTAAGGAAAAATTTATATCTCTTCCCGAAACTAAATGTAACAAAACTCTTGGTTAAATGCAATCTGTCACAACTGTCATAATCCAGGACATATAAAACTTGACTGCCCTGAGTTTCATAGGCAGCCTAAAGGCAAAGTAATCGAGGAGATAAAAAATAAGATAAGTTTTGTTCTTGAATCAGACTTGACCCTGATAACTTTCTAGTTGACTTGGCTCCCTTCCTGTGACCCAGTTGGTTATCCCTCCTCCTAGTGACAGGCCTGGCACTTGACATTATTAGGGACCTGCCATGCACTCTCCCCCTATTTGTCTTTACAGAACGCTCGGCCAAGGTTCCTTGCCTGAGAATCCCCAACAATTAAGGTTTTCTTACCTTCCTTGTCAGCCTTGTTCTTGACCATGTTACCGTCCACTTTGTCAACCAAAGGACTAAAAAAGTTAGTACACTTAATTGTTGTCGTTTCCTTGTTGTGTTTTTTCACCACCAGTTTGGTAGTTGCTCTCCCCAGAACCCTCCACTAGCCTGTGTGATGGTCAACACAGACTTTCCCTGCCTTGTATCTTCTTCCTTCATCCTCCCAATCACTTCCTTCAACCTCAAGTTTCGCCCTTGATCTTCTCTCCCTCAGCCTTCAAAGAGGCACAGAACTGCTCACAACTAACATTAGCCATGGTTGCACTGTCAGTTAATCCCCGAGAGCTAAATCGGCCGTTGACCTTTCCTCTAGCGAGGTCAGCAAAAAACTTCCTTAAGCATAGTGGCATTGCTTTCCAGCCACAATGTAGTAACTTGGGGGGCCGGTGGTAGAAGCGGTATCGCTCTTGCCTGGCAAGCAAGATGTCACGGGTTCGATTCCCGGGCCGGTGGAAGTTGTTTGGACATACTTCCTAGTCCCCATTAGTCCCTGTTCACCTAGCAGTAAAGTAGGTACCTGTCGTTGCGAATTCGTATTCAGGGACAAGTTGTTGGAGCTTCCAATAACTTGATGACATAAACCACTGACTCTTCAGGCTTCTACGCCCTTAACTCATGAGACATAAAAGAAGCATGAACTTAGCATGCTTCCCTGTTGGGCGCTGTAAACGATTCTGCGCTTCACCTTACACAATGATGTAGGGGAGTGCCCAATAAAAAATAAATAAAAGTAGTAACTCCCAACTGGGCTTCGAAGCTTCAGGAGAAGAGGTCCAGTGAGGTATCCATTCATCATCTATGCTCTTCCACCCAGAGTCTGCTGGTGGAGGGACGTCAGCGAAGGAAGCAAGACTCGGAATTTAGCCCGTTTCGTGTATTGCAGAAGTGCTCACAATGGAGGAAGAAATATGCTACACGTTTTTGCTTAACACTTGATTCATGTATGGTTGAAACACTAATGTATGATGTATTCGTATACCTAAGTGGGAGGCAAGACACGCTGCCCATTTGTTTTCCTTTCTTTACAAAGAGCTCACGTCGCTGGTGTTATGCCATAACTTATCAATTTGAATTACGTTAAAGATTAATATACTACTGAAGGCACACACATATGGCACAAATTGGCAACTCAGCACATCTTAGTCTTGGGTTCAACCACAGCCTCTGTATCCCAACAGTTCAGGAGTGAAGGTTTGGAATTATGCACGTCACGAAAGATTTAAATAAAGATTACCATAATAAGTGTGTAGGTTCCATAAGATAAATTAAATCAAGAGAATAAACATAATCCTTAATAAACAACCAATATATTCACAGTAATTACCATGAACTACTTTGTAATATCATCATTGATTGCACTTTACACAAAATAAATAATAATAGAGCAGCACTGAATAGATAATACTCAACTAAACCCTATTGAAAAGGTATTCACCACTGACGAACTGAGATAACCTCCTAGTCCCAGGGCCAGCCGCGACTGACATCACTCCATACTCCCAGGAACTACAAGCCTAAAACTAATATTAATCACCTCCCACATTAAGCTGCAAAAATACCTACATACACACAGAAAAATATTGTATGTATTAAATACCAGCCCTGCTCACACATCACTATACGAAACTATATTTACATAACTTTTGGGTAACATGCCTAAAAATATTTCACTATGCACAGTGCAAAGCACCATTGTACATTTTTTTTTTACGGGAATTAGCCCACCCGGGCACAGGTCAAACGACCCACAACGGAGCCTGGGGGGCGAAAAAAAAAGAACGGAAAGAAATTGAAAATATAGAAAAAAAGGTTATACTGTATTAATCTACACCACGAAGATGCCGGAAAACCAGCTTTTTAAAGTGAGACAGATTGTAAGAGCATGGAAACACAGAAGAAGGCAGAGCATTCCACAGTTTGGCTGTGTGAGGAAAGAAGGAGGTACTATAACGGGTTATTCTCGTGTGACCGACATCCACAGAGAAATGGTGGGCACCGCGGGCAAGACGTGTGTTACGAACCCACGGCCTTGCCGGCGGTACACAGGATGCCAAATCCACTGAACATTGCCCGTTAAAGTACTTGTAAAAGAGAGAGAGTGAAGCAACATTGCGGCGAAGAGAAAGGGGAGAGAGATTGTCGACTAAAGGAGGAGAGTTAATAAGACGAAATGCCTTTGATTCCACCCTATCTAATAGTTGGACAGAAGAAGAGCCACCCCAGATATGAGAGCAGTACTGCAAGTTAGGACGAATGAATCCCTTATATACTTGGAGCAACTGCTCAGGAGTGAAGTAGCTGCGGCATCTGTACAGCATTCCCAACTTTCAGGAGGCAGCTTTAGTTATACTAAGGATGTGTGATTTCCAGGACATATTGGAGGAAATGGTGAGGCCTAACATATTTATTTCAGAATTTGGGAGGATGATAGCGTCCTGAAATGTAATTGGTGGGAGATCGTCTACTTTACAAAGTGTAATTGGTAAATATTGAGTTTTGTTACTATTGAACTTAACCAAGTTTGTATCTCCCCATTCAGAGATGCTGCACAGATCCACGTTGATAGAAGTAATGATATCAGTTCTAGAAACAGATCTAGTTTGAGAGTTAGGAGGAAGGGGAAAATGTGAGGAAGAGTGAAGAGTAGAATTATCGGCGTAAGAATGGATAGAATTAGTTGTAGTGTGAAGTAAATCATTGATAAAAAGAAGAAAGAGAGTTGGTGAAAGAACAGAACCCTGTGGGACGCCACTATTGGTAGAGAAAGAGCGAGAAATCGATCCCTCGACAACAACTGCCATTGATCGATTCTCAAGGAAGCTAGAGATGAGAGAACAAAGTGGGGGAGAGAAACCAAAAGAGGGAAGTTTAGATAGCAAAGACTTATGCCATACCCTGTCAAATGCTTTGGAGATGTCGAGGGCCACGACAAAAGTTTCCCCATAATCCCTAAGAGAGGATGACCAAAGATGGGTGCAATAGGAGAGCAGATCACCAGTAGATCTCGCCTGGCGAAAGCCATACTGGTGATCCGACAAAAGAGAAAGGCGTTCAAGGTGACGGAGAAAATGGGAGTTCAAGATAGTTTCGAAAATCTTAGAGAGGGATGAAGTTAGGGCAATGGGGCGATAGTTAGAGGGCAGAAGAAGTTGTTGTTGACGATTCATATATCAAGCAAACCAGTCACATTGAATATGTTGGATTCTTGATCAATTTGGACAACAGGCATTACAGAAGGGACCTAGAAAGCTTCATCAAAGGAGATCCATGTCTTCTAAGTCGCTCATTTCCCATATCGAAGGAATTGTGATGTTGTATCTGAACCTGTCAGCGCATGGAAGAATGGTAATGCTGTTGACTTTCCCTCTCCCAAATCAGTATAAAGAGTGTTGATGTGATAACACCGGAAATTCTTCTTTTGTCTAAATCCAACCCAAATATCGGCATTTGGATACCGAGTGGACAGGCTGTTGTCACAATAAAAGATCGATGACCAGCTCAAGATCTTCATGTCAGCTTCCTCATATCCTGTCACCACTATCTCAGATTGTCGGCCACCCAATGACACCACCGCCTGCCCTACAATATAAAAAGAATGAATATTTGTCTGGGGAGATTAGAGAAAGAGTGATGCAGGGAAAACAAGTGAGATGGGTGTTGAATAAAGTTATGAGAGACTTGTGTCAAGTATGGATTGGTGGCACCAACAATGATGTATGGTAGTGAGACGTGGACTTTGAACAGAGAACAAAGATCACAGTTAAGAGCAGTGGAAACGAGGTATTGATTGATTGACCTGCAAAAAACTTACTTACCATCTGTGATATGGACTTCTCTTGACTCTGGTACCACAAGGCGGCTCGTGACAGTTTTTGTCAGCTCTTCCTTGTTATTTGGATCCCGTAGGAAATCAGCAACGTTTTGCAGTAGCTTAGTTGGACCAGCAACCTTCCTCCTCGTACCTGGCCAATGAAACATGAGAATCACCTTCCAGGTAAGAGACAATATTATACACGAAGTAGAACCAAAATAATAGAATTCAATGACGACCAAAATTCATACAGTACCAACCTTTCCCTCTGTGAGATCTGGTTGTTTCTTTCAGGCAGTTCGTTCGATAGGAATCCCGGACAACATCCAGGCTTTTGGAAGACATCAGCTGGCGATCCATCCATGGAAGAAAGACTGTATACTCGGCGAATGTTTTCATTTGTTCTGTTGGCAGGCTGTGAACGAGTACAGCTCCATCAACTATTTTAACATCAAACTTTGAAGGCAGGCCTGGATTTCTGCCAATATCAATGCATTTTCATGTTGGAAGGATTCGTCCATGTCTGCTGTTCGCATCTGACCAAAGACTTTCGTAGAGGCTCGATCGGCAACCATTTGTGTAAAACTCCAATATGGCGGCCATCTAGACTTGGTAGTTGACACTCCTGAAATGATGAGTGGGACCCATGTGAATCATAAAAAAATGGCGCTTTTGTCCGCCATGTAAATATCCAGGCCCATTCGCCCTCCGCTACAGTGTGTTACGTATGTCTATGTATTTACATAATATTAATATTAAAATGTGTTCTGTAAATTCATTTTGTATCAGTTACCATTGTAAAAACAGTTTTCTATGAAACGAATGTGAATGAATGATATATATCCTTTGTAATAATGAGGTTTTTTCATTGGATGTGAATTACATTGGTTTATATAACGTCTAATATATTTTAATCACATAATATTATGTATTTATATAAAGAAGTTTTGAGTTAATATTCTAATAGTAATATATGTAGTGTTTGCTGACGTTTCGAGTGACTAATCTTATTCCATCCATTGTTCATCTAATATTTTTGCATTATTTTACCCATCAGTATTATGAGTGAATGGTAGGATATACTTTTGTGAACAGAGGTACGGCAGCATTATACATGAAGGTGGATAAATGAATAAATTACGCGGGTCAGGGGACCATGAGGTATTATTGTCTGTACTCTTGTTTTACTGTAAATACAATAATTATTAGTTGTTTGAAGTCAATACAGTATTTCCTTGATATCCTGGTTCATTTTACTCGATTTGATGAATAGTTTCCTTGGGTGTATTCTCACTTTGTATTTATACTAAATGCCATCTTCAACTGTCAGCTGGAGGTAGCAAAGGTTTGTCTACATGATTCTGGTCTGTTAACCAAAGCTGTTATTTCAGAATTTAAGTCTGATTAATGGGCCTAGAGGTTGAAGCACTGTTGAAAGAGGAGACTTATTGAGCAGTGGCCCTGACAACTGAGTGTGAGCTCTTTGAAGACCAGACTTGACCAACATTGATGCAGGTACAGATACATTTTGGAGACAATACGCGCCCAGTACTAGTAAAAAATTACATAAACGAGGCAGGTCTATAAATAACATACAAAGAGAGTGCTGACCTCGCTAGAGGAAAGGTCACGGTCGATTTAGCCCCAGGGACTAACTGTCAGTGCAATGGCTAGTGTTGGCTGTGCCCTTCTGAGGTCTGAGTTAGTGAGGGCCAAGGGCGAAAACTTGAAATTATAGGAAGTGATTGCGAGGATGAAGGATGAAGACCTGGGACAGGAAGAGTCTGACGAAAACACAGGCCAATGGAAAGTTGTGAGGAGAGCAACGACCAAACTGGTGATGAAGAAAGACAAGTAGATGACTACAGCTAAGTGTATTAACTTTCTTAGTCTTTGGAAGACGAAACTGGACAGTAACATAGTCAGGGACAGGGCTGATAAGGAAGGTATGACAACCTTATTTGTTGGTGATTCCCGGGTACCATACCAGAACAGAGCTTTTTGTGTCAAAAATAGAAATAGGAGGCGAGTGTGTTTGCCAGGAGCTGGGGTGGGGGATACAGTTGACAGGAGGCAATAATATTGGCTGGTATAGGAGTGAGGAGCTCCTTGACAAGTTCAAGACAGCTATGGAATATATTACAGTGAAGGGAGGGATCCCTATCATATATGGTGTCCTGCCGAGAAGGAGAGTTGGCAATGAATGGTTGTTAAGGGCAGTTAGTGTCAACGGCCATCTTGACAGATATTGAGAGTCAATATCAGTCCTATTCATTGACAACTGGGACAACTATTATAGAAGAAAAACTTTATGCGAGGGATGGGATGGCACCCCTGGCTGGTTTATCGAGAAGGCAGTTCAAAAGATGTCGAAGTCTTTAAACTGCCAAGGGAACATGTGAGCACAGGGATAGAGGAGACTGCAGTGGGCGAAGGTAAACAAAACGAAAGGTTACAGAGAAATAGTGTAAGGAATGATGACAAAGCTAAATTAGGCAGGGAGTTAAAACCAAAACGTGACAAAGAGAGGACTCGGATCACAACAAACTTAAATGTCTACTATGCAAACAGTAGAAGTAAGAGAAATAAAATGGATGAAATCAGGGCGTTGGTTTGTAGCGAAAACACTGATATAAGAGCATGCACCGATACATGGATAACCTTTGACACACGTGAGTTACTGTACCTGTTGAATACCAAATTTAGGTTAACAAATTATTCCATACTGATAGGCAGATTAGGAAAGGAGGCAGAGTAGCAATCTATGTCGGGAATAATCTGAAGAGTGAAATAAATAAGAAAATAAAAACGGAACTGAATACAGAAACAATTTGGATAGAATTAACTGATGGCAGGGAAAAATTAATCGCAGGAGTAATATATAGACCTCCTAATTTTGATAGAATTAATGCACGAATTATTTAGGATGAAATGCGCAGGGCATCCAGACATAGCAAAGTCTGTATAATAGGCGACTTTAACTTTAGCCAAATAGATTGGACCATCCTTACAGGTATCTCAGAATCAGAGGATTATCTTGAAACAGTTCAGACTTTCCTCAGTCAACATATACCCAAACACACCTTGGGTAATAATATACTCAACTTAGTTCTGTCAAACAGAAAACCTCATTTGTAATGTTGAGTAGGGAACGAACTAGCTAGCAGCGATCACAAGTAAGTGAGATTCAAAGTAGAACTTAATATCAATTACAAGGAAAATTCCATTATAGTCCCAGATTTTAGAAGGGGAAACATTGATAGGTTAAAAAGGCAGCTGAGAGAAGAGGTATTACGTTTGGGAGTGAATTACATGACCTCACATGAGGTGGCCTCACACAATATACTCACAGAGGGCGACCTCACTTTACCTGGTGACTTGACAATGATGCCCTCACAAAATATGACTGCTGAGGATGACCTGACCATGAGATATGAGGTTGACGAGCTCCATAAGATTTTAATTAATGAGTTACTTAATGCACAAAGGCAGAACATACCATACAGAAAACTCAGATCAAACAACAATGACCCTAAATGGATAAATAATTATTTAATGAATATTATTGGACAAAGGAAGACTATAGGTGGAAGAATAAACTGTGGTGAAGTTAATTCCGAGATTATTATTAAGTATTGGCCAGTAGGGTTAAGACCGAGATAAGAAAAGCAAAGAGGAATAATGAACTGAAGGTAACAAGGGAGGCGAAGTCTAGCCCAAAGGATTCTTTCAAATGTATCAAACTAAAACAAGAGACAAGATTGGACCAATACAGTCAGATACCGGCGAGCTAATGGATAGTGACGAAAAAATGAGCAATAATTTGAAAATATATTTTTAAGCAGTTTTCACCACCCAAAATTTAAACATGATACCCGAGGCATCGACTCTATACAGAGATGGTGAAGAAAATAGATTAAGCGAGATAGTAGTGACTAGTAACGATGTTAGTAAACAAACTAAGAAACTAAAGCCTGATAAGTCACGAGGACCCGATAAGATATTTGCCAGAGTATTAAAGGCATGTAAGGAAGAGCTTAGTATGCCCTTAGAAATTTTTTTTAACATGTCATTAAAAACGAGCGCAGTACCAGAATTCTGGAGGATAGCAAATAAGATACCGATTTTCAAGAAGGGAGATAAATCACTATCCCCTAACTACTGTCCAATGAGTTTAACATCAATTGTAGGCAAATTACTGGAAGCGATCATTTCAAACTCTATTCGAAATCACCTGGAGAAGCACAAGTTGATCAATGATTCCCAACATGGCTTCGCGGGCGTTCATGTCTGACAAATCTATTAACATTCTTTTCATCTGTTTTCGAATCAGTGGATGACGGACACGATTACGATGTGGTATATCTCGACTTTAGCAAAGCCTTCGACAGAGTCCTACACTAAAGACTAGTACGAAAGTGGAGGCTCATTGAATTAGAGGAGATAGTCTAAAATGGATTAAGGCGTGATATCAGGACAGGAAACACTAAATCAGATTGAAGTAACGTCACTAGTGGAGTACCCCAAGGCTCAGTACCTGGGTCATTACTAATTATTATTTACATAAACGACATAGATATCGGCGTAGACAGCAACATAAGTAAATTTGCTGACGACACGAAATAGGGTGTGTAATTAAATTTGACGAAGACTCCGCAAAACCACAGGAAGATCTAAACAAATTTTTTGCATGGTCTGAAAATGGCAGATGAAATTTAATGTGGACAAATGTAAAGTCATGGTAACTTAGTGAAGGAGATGTAAACAGAGAAACCAGATATTAAATGAACAACGTATCCATAGAAAAATCAGACTGTGAGAAAGATTTAGGAGTAATGATAAGTAGGAATTTTAAACTAAGACAACAATGAGTATTTGCTCGAAACAAAGCTAACAAAGTGCTTGGGTTCATACAAAGGAGTGTTAGTTACAAGACTAGCGAGGTTATCCTAAAACTATATCTTGTGCTTGTGAGACCTCACTTGGTTTACGCAGTTCAGTTCTGGTCATCGTGCTACAGAATGGATATAGAATGACAAGACTAATCTCAAGCATTAAGAACCTTGAGTACAGAGACAGGTTAAAGCACCTTAATTTGCACTTCGGAGAAGTAGAGTGAGGAGCAATATGATCAAGGTGCATAAATAGAAGTCAAGGTGACTTAACAAAGGTACTTAAACTATCCAACCAAGAGCGAACACATAGTAATGGTATTATTAGGCAAATTTAGATTTAGGCCCTGGATAGGTAAACATTGGTTTGGAAATAGAGAAGTAGATGAGCGGAACAAGTTACCAAACATCATCATTAACTCGAACACACTGGGTAGCTTCAAATATAGATTGGACCATTGGACGGATATTTGAGTGTTCGGGGTTGGCTGTAAAGGGAACTGCCCAGTATGGGCCAATAGGAACGTTGCAGTTTCCTCCATTCTTATGTTTTTATGTTTTTATGTATAAAATGTGCAGAGTCAGTGTAGTTATATAAATAAAGTATATAGACAGTCTAAGTAAACAAATAATTTACATAGAAAGTCATCAGTCATGATGATGTAGTGGATACTCTTCCTGACAACTGCCACTGCCGTTAGTCGCTGATCAGCCGATCCCGCGACGAAGTTTCTCTGACAAGCCTTACCGTCTAGACTGGGGTCGACACCGGCGACGCTTACTCGGTGACCTTGTATATAAGCTCCCAGTCTCGCCGTGAAGTCCACTCTACCTAGATCTCTGCAACACAGAACACCTCTGAAGAAGCTCCTGCACGGCACCTCCTCTACCACACAGCAACTCTCCAGCACCAGACTGTTTTGTATATAATATATTTACATAAGAAAACCACCATAGCTGAGTTTCCTTTCTCCAACCCATCCTGAGTGCGAGACATCATAACATTGACACTACAATACCATCGTCATATCTGAAGGGTTGCCGACCACATTGTTTATATATCTACACTGTACACGCTGAATCAATGTGAACTTGTATGACGATTTTTCCAAATAAAAATATTTCTTTCTATCACAACATTCTTGCCAGAGAATGGTCGGGGATATACACACATAGGTGAGATGTGGCCAAAGTGTGTGGCAATAATGTAGATGTGGCCATAATGTAGGTGTGTCCATTGAGCAGGTGTGGCCAAAATGTAGTTGTGGCTAGAGTGTAGGTATGGCTATAGTTAAGGTGTGGCCATAATGTAGCTGTGGTTAAAGTGTAGGTATGGTCATAGTTCAAGTGTGGCCATAATGTAGGTGTGGCCATAGTGCAATTATGGCCATATTGAAGGTGTAATCATAGTGAAGGTGTAACTACACTGAAGGTGTGGCCACAGTGTAGGTGAGGTCATAGTGTAGGTGTAGCCACAGTGTAGGTGTGGTCACGGTGTAGGTATGGCCACAGTGTAGGAGTGGTCACAGTGTAGGTGTGGTCACGCTGTAGGTGTGACCACAGTGTTGGTGTGACCACATTGTTGGTGTGGTCACAGTGTAAGTGTGGCCACAATGAAATAGACAAACAAACAAATTAACACAAACACGAAACAATCATCACTTGGAGTCACTTCACTGCAAAAACACAAACAACTTAACATAACGACTCCAAAAACACCTAACCTAACCCCAAAGACCTAACCTAACTTATTATAACTTAAACTAACCCCAAAAGACCGAACCTAGCCTAGCCTAACCTACCACTTGTTATTATTCACCTGTAATATAAATGACTACTACAGGTATTGGCGACAGTGTACGTGCTGACAGCCACTTCCTACCCCCGGGCTGATAGCGACTGACATCAAAGTCTTGGCTGCGTGCCCGACACACCCAAGCTCACCATGCAAGAGGCTGGTGATGGCTGTCTGGCTGGTGAACTGACTGTCTGGTTGTCTGTGGCTGGTTAACTGGTTGTTTGGTTGCCTCCTGATGAACTGACTGTCTGGTTGGCTCTCCTGGTGAATTGACTGTCTGGTTGGCTCTTGCTGGTGAATAGGTTAACCAGTCTGGTCGGCTCTTCTGGTGAACTGATTCTGTTTGCCTGTGGCTGGTGAACTGACTATCTGGTTGGCTGTGGCTGGTGAACTGACTGTCTGGTTGGCTCTCCTGGTGAACTGACTGTCTGGTTGGCTCTTGCTGGTGAATTTATTGTCTGATTGGCTTTGGCTGGTGAAGTGACTGTTTGATTGGCTGTATAGATGGTTCTCTGACTGGTTGGTTGCATAATTGTTTGGTAGGCTGCATGGAATTTTGAGTGTCTATGTAACTGTGTGTGTTTACGAGACTCTTCATTGTTCGGTCAGAAATAACGTCAGGTCATAGTGTAGAGTCCTCAGTACATTGGTTAGGTCAGGTCAATAGTAACACACCCGGAGTGGTATATGTAATAAAGTTCTACATTTGAATATTAAGGGAGGAGGCAGTGTTTGCATCCTGGCGGGAGTAATCGAGAGGGACACCATATAAGGAAGTTTATTATCGCGCACACGACCCCAGGCTCTATTTTCTCAAAGGCTCTTATGATAAATATTCATAAATATTCCTCTTAAGGGAAGTTATAACAGTTGATCTATCAGATTGACTGAAGTTTAAGTACAAAAATAATATAAAGATTCAGTACGTTAGTCTTACTGTGATGTTAGAGAAATAATTGCCGTAAAGCGTTGGGAATCTTTAAACTGGTTCACGATTATAAAAAAGTGTTAATATTTGTTATTTTACGTAATATGAAGAGTTAGTTACGTAATGACTGTACCTGACTCTTGATAAGGTGAGTCAGTAATCCATATCGGCGAGAAACAATGACATGTACGAACCGATGAAATTACACGGCAGACATATTTATGGAGTAATAAATGCCTTAAATACAGACACACATACAGTAATTATATCAACCAGGATGTATCAAAGAGGATCCAATGATATTTCATGTGAGCCTTGTGGCGGGGAGAGAAGCACTCCATCCTCACTCAAGGGGATCAATTAGTACTGAAACTGTATAATACGTCGCCTCACACAGTAAAACCATTACGCAGAGAGTTTTAACGCAGATGTTGTTCATGTGTGTACACCGGGTATCCTAGAGGCGAGGGAGGAACCATTTAGTGCCGGTGAAGACCTCTTATGGTAGACCGCACATAGAGGAAGGTGCGGCGAAAAACTAATCTACATAATTATGAACTTTGTAATAGTTGTTGACCAATGTTACCTTGAACCATTGGTTGCATGACCACCATCACACACAGTAAGATCACGTGATCAGATAAGGGCAGCGTGAGGCAGAATTGTCAATATTTTCACATAAAATCGTTTCCCAGAATCTGATGTAAAGATACATACATCCATTAACATGTTTATCTTCACCAGTGTATCTCACTCGCCACACCCAGCCTCCCCCTCACTACACCCACTGTATACACCCAGCCTCCCTCACTACACCCACTGTATACACCCAGTATCCCCCTCACTACACCCACTGTATACACCAGCATCCCCCTCACTACACCCACTGTATACACCCAGCCTCCCCCTCCACTACACCCACTGTATACACCCAGCATCCCCTCACTACACCCACTGTATACACCCAGCATCCCTCACTACACCCACTGTATACACCCAGCCTCCCTCACTACACCCACTGTATACACCCAGCTCCCTCACTACACCCACTGTATACACCCAGCCCTCCCTCACTACACCACTGTATACACCAGTATCCTCACTACACCCACTATACACCCAGCATCCCCACTACACCACTGTATACACCCAGCCTCCCCTCACTACACCACTGTATACACCCAGCATCCCCTCACTACACCCACTGTATACACCCAGCCCCCCTCACTACACCCACTGCACCCAGCCTCCCTCACTACACCCACTGTATACACCCAGCCCTCCCTCACTACACCACTGTACACACCAGCCCCCTCACTACACCCACTGTATACACCCAGCCATCCTCACTACACCCACTGTATACACCCAGCCCCCTCCCCACTACACCCACTGTATACACCCAGCCTCCCCTCACTACACCCACTGTATACACCCAGCCTCCCTCACTACACCCACTGTATACAACCAGCCTCCCCTCACTACACCCACTGTATGCACCCAGCCTCCCCTCAGTACACCCACTGTATACACCCCAGCCTCCCCTCACTACACCCACTGTATACACCCAGCTTCCCCTCACTACACCCACTGTATAAACCCAGCCTCCTCACTCACTACACCCACTGTATACACCCAGCTCACTCCCACTGTATACCCAGCCTCACTACACCCACTGTATACACCCAGCCTCCCCTCACTACACACCTACTGTATACACCCAGCCTCCTCACTCACACCCACTGTATACACCCAGCCTCCCCTCACTACACCCACTGTATACACCCAGCCTCCCCACCTCACTACACCCACTGTATACACCCAGCCTCCCCTCACTACACCCACTGTATACACCCAGCCTCCCCCTCACTACACGCACTGCATACACCCAGTCTGCCCCTCTACACCCACTGTATATCGCCCAGCTTCCCTCACTACACCCACTGTATACACCCAGCCTCCTTCTCACTACACCCACTGTATACACCCAGCCTCCCCCTCACTCACACCCAATGTATACACCTAGCCCCCCTCACCTCACTACACCCACTGTATCACACCCAGCCTCCCTTCACTACACCCACTGTCACCCAGCCTCCCCTCACTACACCCACTCTATACACCCAGCCTCCCCTTACTACATCCACTGTATACACCAGCTTCCCTCACTCACTACACCCACTGTATACACCCAGCCCCCTCACAACACCCACTCTATACACCCAGCCTCCCTCACTACACCCACTGTATCCACCCAGCCCCTCACTCACTACACCCACTGTATACACCCAGCCTCCTCCTCACACACCCACTGTATACACCCAGCCTCCTCCTCACTACACTCACTGTATACACCCAGCCTCCCTTCACTACACCCACTGTATACACCCAGCCTCCCTCACTACACCCCACTGTATACACCCAGCCTCCTCCTCACTACACCCACTGTACACCCAGCCTCCCCCTCACCTACACCCACTGCATACACCCAGCCTCCCTCACTACACCTACTTATACAACCAGCCCCTCTCACCACACCTACTGTACAACCAGCCTCCCCTCACTCCACCCACTGCATACACCCAGCCTCCCCTCACTACACCCACTTATACAACCAGCCCCTCTCACTACACCCACTGTATACACCCAGCCTTCCTCACTACACCCACTGTATACACCCAGCCTCCCCTCACTACACCCACTGTATACACCCAGCTCTCCCTCACTACACCTACTGTTACACCCAGCCTCCCTCTCACACCCACTGTATACACCCAGCCCCCATCACTCACTACACCCACTGTATACACCCAGCCTCCCCTCACTACACCTACTTGCACACCCAGCCTCGCCTCACACTACACCCACTGTATACACCCAGCCTTCCCTCACTACACCCACTGTTACACCCAGCCTCCCTCACTACACCCACTGTATACACCCAGCCTCCTCACTACACCCACTCCTATACACCCAGCTCCCCTCACTACACCCACTGTATACACCCAGCCTCCCTCACAACACCCACTGTATACACCAGCCTCCCTCACTCACACCCACTGTATACACCCAGCCTCCCCCTCACTACACCCACTGTATACACCCAGCCTTCCCTCACTACACCCACTGCATACACCCAGCCCCCTCACTACACCCACTGTATACACCGAGCATCCCCCTCACTACACCCCACTGTATACACCCAGCCCCCCCCTCACTACACCCACTGTATACACCCAGCTTCCCCTCACTACACCCACTGTATACACCTAGCCCTCCCTCACTACACCCACTGTATACACCCAGCCCCCCTCACTCACACCCACTGTATACACCCAGCTCCTCACTACACCACTGTATACACCCAGCCCCTCACCTCACTACACCCACTGTATACACCCAGCCCCTCACTACACACCCACTGTATACACCCAGCCTCCCCTCACACCCACTGTATACAACCAGCCTCCCTCACTACACCCACTGTATGCACCAGCCTCCCTCAGTACACACACTGCATACACCCAGCCTCCCCCCTCACTACACCCACTGTACACACCCAGCTTCCCTCACTACACCCACTGTATACACACCCAGCCTCCCTCACTCACTCCACACCCACTGTATACACCCAGCCTCCCCTCACTACACCCACTGTACACCCAGCCTCCCTCACTACACCCACTGTAACACCCAGCCTCCCCTCACTACACCTACTGTATACACCAAGCCTCCCCTCACTCACACCCACTGTATACACCCAGCCTCCCCTCACTACACCCACTGTATACACCCAGCCTCCCTCACTCACTACACACCCACTGTCATCACCCAGCCCCCTCACTACACCCACTGTATACACCCAGCCTCCCCCCTCACTACACCCACTGCATACACCCAGTCTGCCCTCTCTACACCCACTGTATATCACCCAGCCTCCTCCTCACTACACCCACTGTATACACCCAGCCTCCTCACTACACCCACTGTATACACCCAGCCTCCCTCACTACACCCACTGTATACACAAGCCCCCCCTCACCCCCACACCCACTGTATACACCCAGCCTCCCCTTCACTACACCCACTGTATACACCCAGCCTCCCCCTCACTACACCCACTCCTATACACCCAGCCTCCCCTCACTACATCCATCGTATACACCCAGCTTCCCCCCTCACTACACCCACTGTACACCCAGCCTCCCCCCTCACTACACCCACTTATACACCCAGCCCTCACACACCCACTGCATACACCCAGCCCCCCCCCACCACACCCACTGCATACACCCAGCTCTCCTCACACACCCACTGCATACACCCAGCCTCCTCCTCACTACACTCACTGTATACACCCAGCCTCCCTCTCACTACACCCACTGTATACACCCAGCCTCCCTCACTACACCCACTACCCAGCCTCCTCCTCACTACACCCACTGTATACACCCAGCCTCCCCTCACTACACCCACTGCATACACCCAGCCTCCCTCACACCTACTTATACAACCAGCCCCTCCTCACTACACCCACTCTATACACCCAGCCCACCTCCTGTAATAAGACGTTTGTGATCATTACCAATTTCAGTTCTTTATCTTAATCTCCGTGGCGAGAGAAGCGAGGAAACGAAAATAGATGATTTTTAATGAGAGAGGGCGGGCAGGCAGGCCGGGGTGGGGTCGCTCACTGGGGAGAACAGCAATGTTGCTCACACCTTTCCCTTCTTCAGGCCAAATTTCAGGTCTCTCTTCATAGCTGCTGTCGTGCATAATAAACTGCCTCATATTAAAAAACATCCCATTGTAATCTGTATGAGGTTAATGTGTGTGTGTTAATTTTTAAAAATTTTGACGTGTACAGCGGCTAGTTTATTGTGCACCCTCTACTCATCCCGTGAGCGGTAGTTCAAAAGGATTACGGAGTAGAGTTCCTAAAGCGTCGGTATAATTAACCCCCGTAGTCATTGAATGTTACAGATCATTTCAGGTAAATTCTTTGTTTAGTTCTATACATAGAGGGTAACTTATTCACTACTTCGTGAGTACAAGAGAGTGAGGCAGTATGTCTGGCTGCACACTTTGTTATTCACATTTGCATGAGAAGTATTACACATCGTGTGTTTGGTTCTAATAATAATAATAATAATAATAATAATAATAATAATAATAATAATAATAATAATAGTAATACTAATAATAATAATAATAATAATAGTAATAATAATAATAATAATAATAATAATAATAATAATAATAATAATAATAATAATAATAATAATAATAATAATAATAATTAACGGTTTATTGAAAAGGTTCAGCAGCCCGAAGGCTGAAAATATACATTGGATAGAAATAACTTAGTACATACAAAGACATGGGGTGGGTGGGTCGTTTAACAAAAGCTTTCATTACTGAAAGGAGAAGGAACATGAATTGAACATACAAATTATAGCTTACAGTTGATGGCCCGGGGTGGCCCTACTGTGTGAGGTTCACGTAGGCCACATGGTACAGTAACTCATCCATAGGTGTTGATATGACGGACCTCACGTGGTCATGGAGACATCGGGTGGTGTGGTGTGGTGTTCTGTGTGTGTGTGTGTGTGTGTGTGTGTGTGTGTGTGTGTGTGTGTGTGTGTGTGTGTGTGTGTGTGTGTGTGTGTATGTGTGTGTGTGTGTATGATAAACGTGTTGCTTTCACTGACTGGATGAACAACCCTCAGTCTTAGACCAAAGCTGATACCTTCCGCAAGAAAGCGGCAGCTCAAGCTACCATCACAAACTGAAGAACGACTGGTTGAAAAATAATGCATGTGGAATGCAAAAATTTGCAGATCCAGCACAAGATACGCGAATTTTTCAATTCCACTAAAACATTTTATGGGCCAATCACTCATGGCACAGCCTCCCTCCGCTTATCCGACAGTAATTCCCTAAATAAAGATGAAGAAGGCATCCATCAGCACTGTTCAACCGAAACACCGATGTGGATGTCCTGACTACCCAGCAGGTCTTTCAGCATCCAGAGCTGACCCATCGTAGCTACCCCCATCCATGGATGAGGTAGCTACTGCCATCAAACAGATGAAAAATAACAAAGCCTCAGGGCCTGATGGAATCCCAGCCGAGGTGTATAAAGGAGGAGGACCTCTGCTTACCAGCCTTCTCCCCTCTCTCGTGGAGAATATAGTATATGGGAAAAGAAGGAAATCCCCCAAGCTCTTAAAGACTCCGCCATTGTCAATATTTGTGCAAACAAGGGGGACCGGTCAGACTGTGGCAACTACCGCGGGATCTCGCTGCTGTCCATAGCTTGCAAGATTATCGCCCAAGTCCTTCTTCCTGAGGCAGAAAACTTCCTCCCAGAATCTCAATGTGGTTTCAGACCATCACGTGGCACCACTGACACGATCTTTGCTGCCCGCCAGATAGAGGAAAAGTGCAGAGAACAGTGTCGTAACCTGTACATGGCCTTCATCTACCTTAACAAGGCCTTCGACTCGGTCACCAGGGAAACCCTCTGATGGGCCCTCAGCCGTTTAGGCTGCCCACCAAAATTCATCGCCATTGTGAGGCAACTCCACGATGGCATGAATTCTTCTCCATCCAAACGAGGGTAAAACAAGGATGTGTACTGGCGCCAACTCTCTTTTTCATTTTCTTGGCTGCCTTCCTTACTCGTGCCAGTGCCAATTCAGCTGGTGGGATGGACATCCAGCACCGGATGAAAGGTCTTTTCAACATAAGATGACTTCAGGCATGAACAAAGGCGTCGGCAGCTTCCATTACTGAACTTCAGTATGCAGACGAACTCACCCTTGTCACTTACACTGAACACCACCTACAGGAGATCCTGACCACGTATGCAGATGTGTATGCACACTTCGGTCTTGAGGTAAATGTATGTAAGACTCAGATTATCTTTCAGCCTGCCCCTGGTTCAGCCACACCACCATCCATCTATCCATCTTAGCGATACTACTCTCTTTAATGTTATCCACTTTCAGTATTTCGGCTCCCAACTGTCCACCACTGCAAACATCCACGAAGAGATTCAATATAGGATCAGATGTGCATCTCAAAGCCTTTGGCAGACTCCGTACCCGTGTCTTCAGCTGTAGGGAGCTGAAATTATCTACGAAGTTGCACATATATCGAGCAGTGGTCCTCCCCACCCTGCAATATGGCAATGAGATATAGGTTACATGTAGGAGGCACCTCAAGGCTCTTGAAAACTTTCATAAATGTAGTCTACGTTCCACCCTCCGAGTTCACAAGGAAAACTAAAGAAGAAATGCGAGTATTGACACTGATGAAACTGTAGGAGCATCAAAGCTATATCTTTAGTCACCCAGAACTCAGCAACGAAGGTAACATCCTTAATAACTCATAAAATTTTATCAAAGCTGGTTGATCCTCACACTCGATTCAGAGAGACAGCAAAGTAGTGTGTGTGAATTAAAACCACACAAACTTACATGTCATTGGAATAAAATGCTGTAATATTGCAGTGATAAATTACTGTATTTGTGTCGCCCACTGTACACGTCACACTGTCACTGTACACGTCACACTGTCACTGTACACATTACACTGTCAATGTACACGTCACACTGTCACTGTACACGTTACATGTCACTATACACGTCACACCGTCACTGTACACGTCACATGTGACTGTACAAGTCACACCGTCACTGTACACGTTACAATGTCACTGTACAAGTCACACTATCATTGTACACTTCACACTGTCACTGTACACGCCACACTGTCAATGTACACGTCACACTGTCGCTGTACACGTCATACTGTCACTGTACACGTCACACCGCCACTGTACACGTCACACTCACTGTACACGTCACACTGTCACTGTACACATCACACTCTCACTGTACACGTCACACTGTCAATGTACACGTCACACCGTCATCACACGTTACACCTACTGTACACGTCACACTGTTACTGTACACATCACACTGCCACTGTACACGTCTCACTGTCACTGTGCACGTCATTAATGCCACCGTACACGTCAAGCACCGTCATTATACACGTCACACCGTCACTGTACACGTTGGCACTCACTCGTAACACGCCATACCGTCACTGTGCACGCTCACACCGTCACTGTACACGTTACACTCACTGTACACGCCGCTAACCGTCACTGTACACGTCACATCCACTGCACACGTCACACCGTTATCAGTACACACCACACTGCCACTGTAACACGTCCACTGTCACTGTACACGCCACACTGCCATCGTACACGCCTTCACCGTCACTATACACGTCACACCGTCACTGTACACGTTACACTCACTGTACACGTCACACCGTCACTGTACACGTCACACCGCCACTGTACACGTCACACTGTCACCGTACACGTTACATGTCACTAAGGCACATCACACCGTCAATATACACGTCACACCGTCACTGTACACGCCCACACTACCACCGTACACACGTCACAATGTCACTGCACACGTCACAATGTCACTGTACACGTCACACTGTCACTGTACACGTCACACCGTCACTGTACATGCCTCACACTCACTGCACGTCACACCGTTAATACTGTACACACGTCATACCGTCACTATACACGTCACACCGTCACTGTACACGCTCACACTGTCACTGGGGTATTAATGTCACACCGCCACTGCAATATCACACTGTCACTGTACACGTCACACAGTCACTGTACACATCACACTGCTACTGTACACGTCACACTGTCTGTGTACACATCACACTGTCAATGTACACGTCACACTCTCACTGTACACGTCATACTGTCACTGTACACGTAACACTGTCACTGTACACGTCACACTGTTACTGTACACGTCACACTGTTACTGTACACATCACACTGCCACTGTACACGTCTCACTGTCACTGTACACGTCACACTGCCACTGTTCACGTCACACCGTCACTATACACGTCACACCGTCACTGTATACGTCACACTGCCACTGTACACGTCACACTGTCACTGTACACGTCACACTGTCCCTGTACACGTTACACTGCCACTGTACACGTCACACCTCACTATACACGTCACACTGTCACTGTACATGTCACACTGCCACCTTACACGTCACACCGTCACCATACACGTCACATGTCACTGTGCACGTCACATTGTCACTGTACACGTCACACTGCCACTGTATTCGTCACAAGGTCACTATACACGTCACACCGTCACTATACACGTCACAGTGTCACTGTACACGCTACACTCACTGTACACGTCACACCGTCACTGTACATGTCATACTCACTGTACACGTCACACTGCTACTGTACACGTTATACCGTCACTATACACGTCACACCGTCACTGTACACGTTACACTGTTACTGTACACATCACACTGCCACTGTACACGTCACACTGTCACTGTACACGTCACACTGTCACTGTACACATCACACTGACACTGTACACGTCACACTGTCGCTTTACACGTCACACTGTCACAGTACACGTCACAATGTCACCGTGTCATCGTCACAATCGTCACCGCACTCGTCACACCGTCACTGCACACGTCACACCGTCACTGCACACGTCACATTGTCACTGCACACGTCACACCGTCACTGCACACGTCACATTGCCACTGTGCACGTCACACCGTCACTGCACACGTCGCACTGTCACTGCACGTCACACTGCCACTGTACACGCCACACTGTCACTGTATTAATGCCGCCAGTTCGTCACCTACACGTCACACTGCCACCGTACACGTCACACCGTTCCCTACACACGTCGCTACACCGTCACCGTACACGTCATACCGCAAGTGCACATCACATTGTCACTGCAGTACGCTCGCCACCGTCAATGGCCGACGTCACATTGCGGTTACCGTGCACGTCACACTGTCACTGTACACATTACACTGTCAATGTACACGTCACACTGTCACTGTACACGTTACATGTCACTATACACGTCACACCGTCACTGTACACGTCACATGTGACTGTACAAGTCACACCGTCACTGTACACGTTACAATGTCACTGTACAAGTCACACTATCATTGTACACTTCACACTGTCACTGTACACGCCACACTGTCAATGTACACGTCACACTGTCGCTGTACACGTCATACTGTCACTGTACACGTCACACCGCCACTGTACACGTCACACTCACTGTACACGTCACACTGTCACTGTACACATCACACTCTCACTGTACACGTCACACTGTCACTGTACACGTCACACCGTCACTGTACACGTTACACTCACTGTACACGTCACACTGTTACTGTACACATCACACTGCCACTGTACACGTCTCACTGTCACTGTGCACGTCACAATGTCACTGTACACGTCACAGTCACTGCACTCGTCACACTGTCACTGTACACGTCACACTGTCACTGTACACGTCACATTGTCACTGTACACGTCACACTGTCACTGTACACGTCACATTGCCATCTGCACGTCACACTGCTGTACACGTCGCACTGTCACTGTACACGTCACACTGCCACTGTACACGTCACACTGTCACTGTACACGTCACACTGTCACCTACACGTCACACTGCCACTGTACACGTCACACCGTCTCTATACACGTCACACCGTCACTGTACACGTCATACTGCAAGTGTACACATCACATTGTCACTGTACAGTCACACTGTCACTGTACACGTCACATTGCCACTGCACGTCACACCGTCACTATACACGTCACACTGTCACTGTACATGACACATTGTCACTGTACACGTCACACTGCCACTGTACACGTCGCACTGTCACTGTACACGTCACACTGCCACTGTACACGTCACACTGTCACTGTACACGTCACACTGTCACCTACACGTCACACTGCCACTGTACACGTCACACCGTCACTACACACGTCACACTGTCACTGTACACGTCACATTGCCACTGTGCACGTCACACTGTCACTGTACACGTCACACTGCCACTGTACACGTCACACCGCTGTACACGTCGCACTGTCACTGTACACGTCACACTGCCACCGTACACGTCACACCGTCAATATGCACGTCACACTGTCACTGTACACGTCACACTGCCAATGTACACGTCACACGGTCACTACACACGTCACACTGTCACTGTACACGTCACATTGCCACTGTGCACGTCACACTGTCACTGTACACGTCACACTGTCACTGTGTACACGTCACACTGCCACTGTGCACGTCACACTGTCACTGTACACGTCGCACTGTCACTGTACACGTCATACTGCCAGTGTACACATCACATTGTCACTGTACACGTCACCCTGTCACTGTACACGTCACATTGCCACTGTGCACGCCAACCGTGACTATGCACGTCACACTGTCACTGTACACGTCACACTGTCATTGTACACGTCTCACTGTCACTGTACACGTCGCATTGTCACTGTACACGTCACACTGCCACTGTACACGTCACATTGTCACTGTACACGTCACACTGCCACTGTACACGTCACACCGTCAATATGCACGTCACACTGTCACTGTACACGTCACACTGCAGACAGGGAGTGAGGGAGGGAGGGAGCAGGGAGGAGGAAGGAGTAGGCAGGATGGAGGATGGCAGGAGCAGACAGGTGAGGGAGGGAGGGAGGGAGCAGACAGGAGGGAGGGAGGGAGCAGACAGGAGGGAGGAGGGAGCAGGCAGGGAGTTAGAGAGGCAGGAGCAGACAGGAGGGAGGGAGGGAGGGAGGGAGACAGGAGGGAGGGAGGGAGCAGGAGGAGGAAGGGAGTAGGCAGGTATGGAGAAAGGCAGGGAGCAGACAGGAGGGAGGAGGGAGGGAGCAGACAGGGAGGGAGGGAGGGAGCAGGAGGGAGGAAGGGAGTAGGCAGGGATGGAGGATGGCAGGGGGCAGACAGGGAGGGAGGGAGGGAGGGAGACAGGAGGGAGGGGAGGAGCAGACAGGGAGGGAGGAAGAGAGCAGACAGGGAGGGGAGGGAGGGAGGGAGCAGACAGGAGGAGGGAGGGACAGGAGGGGAGGGAGGGAGTAGGCAGGGATGGAGGATGGCAGGAGCAGACAGGTGAGGGAGGGAGGGAGGGAGCAGACAGGAGGGAGGGAGGGAGCAGACAGGGAGGGAGGGAGGAGCAGGCAGGGAGTTAGAGAGGCAGGGAGCAGACAGGAGGGAGGGAGGGAGGGAGGAGCAGACAGGAGGGAGGAGGGAGGAGCAGGAGGGAGGAAGGGAGTAGGCAGGGTATGGAGGAAGGCAGGAGCAGACAGGAGGGAGGAGGGAGGGAGCAGACAGGGAGGGAGGGAGGGAGGAAGGAGTAGGCAGGATGGAGGATGGCAGGGGCAGACAGAGAGGGAGGAGGGAGGAGCAGACAGGAGGAGGAGGAGGAGCAGGAGGAGGAAGAGAGCAGACAGGAGGGAGGGAGGGAGGAGCAGACAGGGAGGAGAGGGAGCAGGAGGGAGGGAGGGAGCAGGCAGGGGAGGGAGGGAGGGAGGGAGCAGACAGGAGGGAGGGAGGGAGCAGGCAGGAGTTAGAGAGGCAGGGAGCAGACAGGAGGAGGAAGTAGGCAGTGATGGAGGGAGCGAGGAGCAGACAGGGAGGGAGGAGGGAGGAAGCAGACAGGGAGGGGAGGGAGGAGCAGGGAGGAGGAAGGAGAAGCAGGGATGGAGGAAGGCAGGGAGCAGACAGGAAGGAGGAGGGAGGTGGAGCAGACAGGAGGGAGGAGGGAGGAGAGACAGGGAGGGAGGGAGGGAGCAGAGAGGGAGGAGGGAGGGGGAGGACAGGGAGGGAGGGAGGAGGGAGGAGAGCAGACAGGAGGAGGGAGGGAGCAGGCAGGAGGGAGGAGGAGGGAGCAGACAGGAGGGAGGAGGGAGGGAGCAGACAGGAGGGAGGAGGAGCAGAGAGGAGGAAGGAGTAGGCAGAGATGGAGGAAGGCAGGAGCAGACAGGAGGGAGGGAGGAGGGAGCAGACAGGAGGGAGGGAGGGAGGGAGAGAGCAGACAGGGGAGGGAGGGAGGGAGCAGGCAGGGAGGGAGAGAGGCAGGGAGCAGACAGGGAGGGAGGGAGTAGGCAGATAGAGGGAGGCAGGGGGCAGTCAGGGAGGGAGGGAGGGAGCAGGCAGGGAGGGAGAGAGGCAGGAGCAAACAGGGAGGGAGAGGGAGGAGGGAGGGCGGATAGCAGGAGGGAGGGAGACAGGAGCAGACAGGAGGGAGGGAGGAGTAGGCAGATAGAGGGAGGCAGGGAGCAGTCAGGAGGGATGGAGGGAGCAGGTAGGGAGGGAGAGAGGAAGGGAGCAGTCAGGAGGGAGGAAGGAGTAGGCAGGGAGGGAGGGAGGGAGCAGGTAGGGAGGGAGAGAGGAAGGAGCAGTCAGGGAGGGAGGGAGGAGCAGGTAGGAGGAGCAGGTAGGGAGGGGAGAGGAAGGGAGCAGTCAGGGAGGGAGGAAGGAGAGGCAGGGAGGGAGGGAGGAGCAGGTAGGAGGGAGAGAGGAAGGGAGCAGTCAGGAGGGAGGGAGGGAGCAGGTAGGGAGGGAGCAGGTAGGGAGGAGAGAGGAAGGAGCAGTCAGGAGGGAGGGAAGGGAGAGGCAGGAGGGAGGAGGAAGGAATAGACTGGGATGGAGGGAGGCAGGGAGCAGTCAGGTAGGGATGGGACAGGCAGGAGGGGGGGAACAGGCAGGAGTTAGGAGTGGCGGGAGCACAGGAGGAGGGCGGGAAGGAGGGAGGGAGGAGGGAGGGAGGGCGGAAGGTAGCAGGAGGAGGGAGACAGGGAGCAGACAGGGAGGGAGGGGAGGGAGCAGGCAGGGGTGGGAGGAGTCAGGAGGGAGGGAGGCAGGGATGGAGGGAGGGAGGGAGGGAACAGGAGGGAGGAAGGAGCAGTCGGGGAGGGAAGAAGGAGTAGCAGGATGGAGGGAGGGAGGGAGGCAGGAGGGAGGGAGGCAGGGATGGAGGAGGGAGGGGAAGCAGGAAGGAGGGAGCAGGGATGGAGGAGGAGGAGCAGGAGGAGGGAGGCAGGGATGGAGGGAGGGAGGGAGGCAGGGAGGGGGGAGGCAGGGAGGGAGGGAGGCAGGAGGAGGGAGGCAGGGAGGAGGAGGCAGGATGGAGGGAGGGAGGGAGGCAGAGAGCAGGCGGAGAGGCATTAGGTAGGGAGGCAGGAGGGGAACAGACAGACAGTTAAGGAGGGAGGGATATTTTTCTGGGACACTCTATTATTATGATCGTAACATTAACAAGATCCCAAGAAACATCGGACATGAACAGAGGTGTTGAGTGAGTAGGTGTTGTTGAAAATATGTGTTGTTACTTGTGTAATGTAAGCGAGTAAACCACTTTTTGTTAAACGACTGTGTGTCACTGACAGATATACGAGTAAGTTGAGAGAGAAAGAGAGATAGAGATAGAGAGAGAATATGAGATAGGTAGAGAGGGGGAAAGTGAAAGAGGCGTGAAAGAGCAAAAGAATGAAATGGTTAACGGTTAATTTATTTATTGGCAAAGCTTGTAATACAGTTTGCCTATTCTGAGTAATTCATTCAGTTCTTGACACTAAGGGTGGTATCACTCCTCACTGTCACGCAGGACAGTGGTTCATATACAGTTGAAATCATATTCTATTTGAAGACTAATCAGTGTGGGCTAGCAAATTTGGGATAAACATCAAGAATGTCCCCAAGCATCCCCGATTCAATGTAATAATTACAAAGTTCATGATACAATAAGCCAGGTAGCCTGAAGTCTTTGACAGTGTCACATTCAATAATATATTGTTCAAGTGTATGCTTTAAACTTTTAAAGGTTTATCACAAAGTTTACATGCTGAGTGTTCCGGTTTGGGTACAGCGTTACTAACTTGCCAGATGTGTCTGTATCCTAGCCTAATTCTGGCCACGACTACATCACATTGTCTGGTTCTGTCCTTATGCTGGCCATACCGGTACCTCGTCACAAAATTTCTCATATTTACTAATGCTACAACTGCCAGGTCTCTCTGCATTTCTCAGTTCTTCTAGATCAGACTTGAATGTTTTAAGTACAACATTGGACAGGTGTACCAACCCGTTCAGTCCCTTGATAGACGAATTGGACGTTAGTACAGTCAGGGACAGGGCTGACAAGGAAGGTATAAAAACTTTAATTGTTGGTGACTCACAGGTAAGGTACCTGGACAGGACTTGTATAAAAACAAAAATAGGATGAGGGTGTGTTTGCCAGGAGCTGTAGTGTGGGATATAATTGACAGGATGGACAATATCTTGTCTGGTAGTGGGAATAAACCCATTATCTGCCTTCAGTGCAGGAGGCAATGATATTGGCCGGTGTAGTAAGCGAGGAACTTTCGATGTTCAAGGCAGCCATAGATCGTATTAGACTAAGTGAGTGATCCCCATCATGCCGTGTCCCGCCAAGAAGGAGAGTTGGGCAGTGAATGGTTGTCAAGGCAGTCGGTGTCAACGACCGTCTTGACAGATATTGCAAATGGGTCATCAGTCCCATTCACGACAACTGGGACAACTTGCGGCAGAAGGACCTTTTATGCTAGGGATGGGGTGCACCTGTTCAGGGATGGAGGTAGCAAATTCTGGCTGGGGTTTAGAGGTGCAGTTCAAGATATGGAAGTCTTTAAACCGCTAAGAGAACATATGGGCACGGGGTGGAGGAGACGGTGAGCGGTAAACAAGGCGAAAGATTACAGGAAATAGGTGAAATGATGATAAAACTAAATTAGACAGGAGTCTAAAACTAAAACGCGGTAGTGGGAGGACTCAGAACACGCATTAACTTAAATGTATACTACGCCTAACAGTAGAAGTATGAGAAACAAAATGATGATATTAGGGCCTTGGTATACCAAAGAAATCGATATAATTGCATTCACTGAAACATGGATCAACCTAGACACACGTGAATTAACAGTCGAATACCATAATATGGTTACAAACTGCTCCATACCGACAGGCAGACCAGGAAAGGAGGCGGAGTAGCACCATGTTAGGATAATCTGAAGTGTGAAACAAATAAGGAAATAAAACTGAGAGGAATACAGAATAAATTTGATAGAATAATATCGTCGGGAAAAAATTAATCATGTGAGTAATATATATATCCCCAATCTTGATAGCGTCAATGAGCGACTTACTGGGTGAATGCGCAGGGTCGCATACAACAAAGTCTGTATAGTAGGCGACTTTAACCTTTGGCCAAATAGGATTGACTGACTCTACGGGTAACTCAGAATCAGAAGATTTTCGAGATTTATCCAGGACTACTTCCTAAGTCAACATATAACCGAATCCCACACGGGTAATAATATACTGGATTTAGTTCTGTCAAACAGAGAAACCTCACAATGTCGAGGAATGAACGAACTTGCAAAACAGCGCATCACAGCAGCACCTGATTCCAGTTAGATGTTCAGGGCAGACGTAAGGAAAATTCCACTAAAGTACCAGATTTCCAAAGGGCAAACTTTGACAGTTTAAAAGAGGCAGCTGAGAGAGGGGTGTCGCTGGCCGCGGAACCTGACAGATGATTAACGACGATAACGAGATCTGAGATTGCTGAGTTCCAATTTACAATTTAAATAGTGAATTACGAACGTACAAAGGCAGAACAACAAACAATACAAAAAAAAACATATATATAGATCAGACAACAATGACCCTAAATGGATAAATAATTATTTAAAGAACATCATTGGCTAAAGGAAGGCTATAGGTAGAAGGATAAATCGGCGAAATTCACACTGGAGTATTATAGGGTATTGGCGCAGTAGGGGTTAAAAACCGAGATAAGGAAAGCAAAGAGGAATAATGAGGTAAGTATAAAGCAAGGTATAAGACAAACCCCAAAGGATTCTACTAAATGTATCAAACTAAACACGAGAAAAGATTGGGACCAATACGTCAGATATCAAGTAGTCGCAATTAATAACGACGGGGAAAATGAGCAATTTGAATAAATATTTTTCAACAGTTCAACACCACCGAAAATTTAAACATGATACCCGGAGGCACCGATTCTATTCAGAGATAGTGAAGAAAAACAAATTAAGTGAGATAGTAGTGACTAGTAAAGATGTTAGTAAGCAAATAGACAAACTAAAGCCTAATAAGTCACCTGGTCCTCGATGAGATATTTGCCAGAGTATTAAAGGAATGTAAGGAAGAGCTCAGCATGCCCTTAGCAAAGTTGTTTAACATGTCCTAAAACAGGTAGCAATTGCATCCTGGAGGATAAATAATGTAATACCCATTCTAAGAAGGGATAGATCAATATCCTCGAACTACCGCTCAATCAGTCTAATGACTATTAGTAGGCAAATTACTGGAAGCAATCATTTCAGTCTCTATCTGAAATCACCTGGAGAAGCAATTGATTGGGATCAATGATTCCCAGCATGGCTTCGCTGCCGACGTTCTGCCTCAATCCAATTCATTAACATTCTTTCATCAGTTTTCAATCGTGTGATCTAGGCACAATTATGATGTGGGTATATCCTCGACTTTAGTATAGCCTTGGACAGAAAGTCCCCCACGAAAGACTAATTAGAAAGGTAGAAGCTCATGGCATCAAAGGTGACATCCATAAATGGATTAAGGCGTGGTTACAGGACAGGAAACAGCGCAGAGAATTAACGGCACTAAGTCCTGTATGTATATTATGTATGCTGGATTATGTATTATGTATGTATATTATGTATGTGCTCCATTTATATTTATTCAGCCTAGCTAGCAGCGTGTGGCAATGTTATTACCATATCCCACACGCTTAATTAATGTGCCTGGCGACGTATGGAAGCTGCTAATGTATCACTTGCCATACGTCGCCTATGGTAGTTGACCAGGACCTTAGCTAGGGAGCAGTGCGACCCACCTCTGTGTACATACTCTTATCCAGTAAACCGAACCTACAAAACTATACAGGTGTTTGTGTTCTCTCCTGTATATAGAACTTATTACCCAGAACATCTAACATGGCGCAGTGCGTAGTTTTACTGGATTATTACGAGTGATTAGTGCAAGTTTGTGGAAAGCCGGCTGATGGATCCCCGCCTTGGGTCAACCCCGCGTCATCCCTCGAAGAATTTCGCAACTTTGAGCAGTGTCAGTGACAGTGATTTTCTGTGAAGTGTTTAGTGCATTGTGTGTTTCGTGCCATTCATGTGTGACCTTGTTCGAACGGATTTCCAAGGTATACGGCATGTTCTGGGCATTTGTGGGGTGTAGAGCTCAGCGCACCCTCCTCTGACCGTTTACAGAGAGCGACTGAGCTACTCCTATCTCCACCCCCCTCCCTCACAGCGCCGCCTCCACCCCCCCTCACAGCTGGGGCGAGACGCTCTGCCTGCCTGGGACACACACACATACATGTACTAACACTTGCTGACCGCGCGGCTTTCTTATATATATTTTATATATATAACCTACTTATCTGTGTATTTAATTAAATTTTTTTGTCTGAAATCTTGTTGATACGACGGGCTGACCGGTCAACACTGATTTAAGACACAGTACACAGATAAAGTAGTTATGTCTCATGCCTTACGTAGCCGTGGACCCAGCGCCTGGATGAGTCAAGCGGATGATAGTCCCCCAGAGATGGATGACCAGGCTGACCATGACACCCCAGCTCCCACAACATCGCGCAGCCCTTCACCTCACCATTCAGCGTTATCTCCAGAGATAATTGCCTTAATGAAGTTTATGAGAGATGAGAGACGCGAGGATGAAGCTCACAGACGTTTGGCGGATGAGCACAGAAGGCAAGCAGAGGCAGAACGAGACCACCAACGGAGAATGGAAGACAGTGCACGGTTTGAAGCCTTGATATCTCGCCTCACTGTTAACCAAGCCCCTGGCTCTAACACTGCCTCGGTACTGAATGGTTCAGATACCTCATCCATGCTTCCTTCACGCCCCCCAGCCCCACCTAAAGCAGCAGCTCAAACACCGCCCATCTTGGAGCCTGATGTAAATTTCCAGACTTTTCGCGAATGGCGGCGGCGGTGGGCTGATTATGCTACAATGGTGGATCTCCAGAGTTTGTCACAGCCTAAACAACTCATCCAGCTGCGTATGTGCCTGTCCTTGGAAGTTCAGCGTGTCTTAGAACATACGTTGCAGGTACCCCCAACCTCTTCGCTGTCTGTAGAGGAGGTACTGGACGTTCTACAACGGCACATCAAAGGACAGCAGAATGAAGCTCTGCGCAGGAGGGAATTGTTTAGCTGCAGACAGATGGAGGGTGAGTCTTTTGACGCTTTTTATGTACGTCTTAAGAGAGCCTCGGAAGAGGTAGATATATGTTTAGGCCACCACCAGCAGTGCGAGGAGACCCAGTTGAAGCAGGTGATCCTGATGGGTGTTAAGGACGAGGAACTTGTCCAACGCCTCACCTCCCTCGACTCTTCCTCTTCTCTTCAGGATGTGTTGACGATATGTCGCTCCTATGAGGCTGCCAGGTGTGCCACCTCTGCCATCCGAGCTCCCCCTACAGCTGTACGCGCTGTTTCCCGGTACAAGAAGGACAAGAAGTCTGCTCCTACGCCTTCGCCCACCACGTCCACGCCCGGTTCATTTTGCAACAACTGTGGTAAGCAGCACGGAACACAGGTATGTCCAGCTGCTCAGTCTACCTGCAACAGTTGTGACCGTAAGGGCCACTGGTCACTCACAGTACGGTGCCCAGCCAAACGCGTCCAGTGCAATGTGTGCGGCCGTCTGGGCCACTATGACAAGTGTTGCCCTTCCAACAAACCCAAGGAACAGCGTCAACGGAAGCTTCAGCGCCCTTCTACCAGAGAGGGCCGCCCACAGTCTCCCAATCAGAGGCACGACGACCCTGGACAACGCTGGAGCCATATTAGGAATGTGTGCTCCCCCCCGCGTCCCAGGACCAAAGTTCCCCAGTACATCAGTGTCATTGTGACCTACCGCAGTGTGTCATCCCGTCTCCAGATGTTGCCCGACACCGGCGCTGATGCTACAGTCATCGGTCCCCAGCATTTGCAATGCTTGGGGCTCTCTCCAAGTGATCTAGGACCGCCCCCCAAGGATCTCCGCTTTATGGCAGATGGTTCACAGATGACCCCGGCCCTGGGTTCACTCCAAGCACAAGTCACCTTTGGCAACAGGTCGTGTCAAGCCTGGATTGATGTGCATAACGGTGTCCCGACTCCTTTGCTGTCCTACAGACATTGTCAAGAGTTGGCCATCATCTCCCAGGACTTCCCCAAACCTATTCTTGAGGTAAGACACGCCAACAGGGTGCACGAAGGGAGCAGCAACTACCCTGCTGCCGCCCTACCCCTACCTCTTGCCAGTGACACCTCTCCTTCGGATGCTCGGAAGTACTTCCTGAAGGAATTCAGCGACGTTCTGGTGACCAAGTCCGCTCTGGAATCCAAGCCTCTCAAGAAGATGGTAGGTCCCCCCATGAGGATCCACCTGAGGGACGACGCGAAGCCCTTCGCTATTTACACCCCTCGACTGGTTCCCCTGGCCTTCCGCGAGGCGGTCAAAAACGAGCTGGACTCCATGGTCGCCCAAGAAATTATTGCACCAACCGGCGATGAACCGTCTCCATGGTGTCACCCGATGGTTGTCGTCGCAAAACCTAAAGGTGGTGTTCGGATCACCACTGACCTCTCCAAGCTCAACAGCCAGGTGTCTCGTCCTGCGCACCCTTCTCCCACGCCCTTTGCAGCTATACGCAGTGTGAACCCGAAGGCGCGCTTCTTCACGACGATGGACGCCCTGTGTGGATACTGGCAGATAGAGCTTGCCGAAGAAGACCGACCACTCACAACTTTCATCACCCCGCATGGACGTTACAGTTATTGCCGTGGCCCCATGGGATTCGCCGCTACAGGAGACGCTTTCTGTCTTCGAGGTGACATGGCTCTACAAGGTCTGGCAAACTGCGTGAAAGTGGTCGACGACATACTCGTGTACGACGAGGATTATATGGATCACCTCTGCCGTATCTACGAGGTACTCAACAGGTGCCGGAAGCACGGCATTACCCTAAATGCCGACAAGTTTGTTCTGGCCAGCTCTTCAGCTGACTTTTGTGGGTACACCCTCTCAGGGAATGGTATCGCAGCTGACCCGGAAAAGGTCCGCGCCATCACGGATTTTCCCACCCCTGCTAACCTGACCGACTTGAGGTCCTTCATCGGTCTCGTCAACCAGTTAGCAGAGTTTTCGTCAGACATCTCCGCAGCTGCTCAACCACTTCGCCCCCTGATGAGCCCCAAGAGGACATTCCTGTGGACCCCCGACCACGACAAGGCCTTCCAGCAAGTGAAACAGGCCCTGTCTCGTCCACCTGTCCTCGCCACGTTTGACCCAGCCTTGCCGACAGTTCTGCAGACAGATGCCTCACGCTTGTATGGCGTGGGATACGCCCTACTGCAGGATCATGGTGGAGGGCAGTTCCGGCTCGTCCAGTGTGGCTCGCGTTTCCTCTCTGACACTGAGACGCGCTACGCCACCATTGAGTTGGAGCTGTTGGCTGTGGTCTGGGCGACGTCCAAGTGCAGGTTTTACCTCATAGGCCTGCAACACTTTCACCTAGTGACCGACCATCGCCCGCTTGTCCCGATCCTCAACCACTACACGCTAGACGCCGTTGAGAACCCTCGCCTCCAGCGTCTGAAAGAGAAGCTCTCGGCGTACATCTTCACAGCAGTGTGGCGTGCTGGTAAGGAGCTCTGCATCCCTGATGCCTTATCCCGCTCTCCTGTCAGCCGCCCTACTCCAGAAGACCATGTGCTCGACGCCGACCTCGCTCTTTCCGTCAGGACTGTGGTCACTCTCCATGCCGTCCAATCCCTTCGTTCGGACCTGTCACCAGATGACGACAAGGCAATGGAGGACCTTCGAACAGCGGCCCGAGATGACCCTTCCTACGTCCGACTTGTCGAGTGTGTGAGGAATGGATTTCCTAGCAACCGCTACGATCTTCACAACACCCTGCTCCCGTATTGGAAACTCCGCGATGAACTTTACTGCGACGGAGACCTTGTTCTGTACGGAGCACGTGTAGTTGTCCCTGCTGCATTACGTCCCCACGCCTTGGCTCGCCTTCACGACAGCCACCGTGGAGCTGAGGCCACCAAACGACGTGCACGACAGACTGTGTTCTGGCCCGGCATCAACTCCGACATCTCCAATGTTGTCCGTGCGTGTGAGCCCTGCCAAGTATTACAACCCAGCCAGCAGCAGGAACCCTTCATGAGTGACGACAACCCCACCCGCCCCTTTGAGTCTGTGTCGGCCGACTTTTTCTGTGTGTCAGGAAAGTCCTTCCTTGTTATCGTCGACCGTCTCTCTGGTTGGCCGGTTGTCATCAAGTGCGGTAATGACACGACGTCTGCCGCCACCATCAGCAAGTTCCGCCACTACTTCCGTGACGTGGGCGTTCCTGTACGCCTGCGAACCGACGGAGGGCCTCAGTTCACAAGCCGGGACTTTGCTGTGTTCCTTGACCGATGGGGAGTCCGGCATGTGTTGTCATCGCCCCATTACCCGCAGTCCAACGGCCACGCTGAGGCTGCTGTCAAATCTTTGAAGCACCTCATCCTTAAGGTGGCCCCTTTTGGGAATATTGACTGCGAGGCCTTCGACCGGGGTCTTCTTGAACTCCGCAACACACCTAACTACACCGGACGCTCCCCTGCCCAGGTTTTGTATGGGCGCCCCCTTCGTTCTTGTGTCCCTGCTCACCCTCAATCCTTCTCCAAGGAGTGGCAGGCTAAGACAGAGGATTGTGATCGCCGAGCCGCCGAACGTGTTCAGGACGTCGTCGCCCGCTACAACGACCACGCCCGTTCTCTCCCCAGGTTGAGTGTCGGTACCCAAGTCCGTGTTCAGGACCCGACCTCCCTACGTTGGGACAAAGTAGGCGTAGTCATGGGTCTCGGCAGGTCACGGGACTACCAGGTGCGGTTACCCAGTGGTCGTGTGTGGTGGAGGAACCGCCGTTTTCTCCGCCCCGTAACAATGCCTTCTGCTGGCCCCGCCACCAGTGTTGAGTCCCATACCCTTCCCAGTGATGAAGTCCCTCGACGCTCAGAACGGATCCAGAAGAAGAGGTCCGCTCAAGACTTTGCTATGAGCGTATAGGGGGGAGGGAGGTGTATGTATATTATGTATGCTGGATTATGTATTATGTATGTATATTATGTATGTGCTCCATTTATATTTATTCAGCCTAGCTAGCAGCGTGTGGCAATGTTATTACCATATCCCACACGCTTAATTAATGTGCCTGGCGACGTATGGAAGCTGCTAATGTATCACTTGCCATACGTCGTCTATGGTAGTTGACCAGGACCTTAGCTAGGGAGCAGTGCTATCCACCTCTGTGTACATACTCTTATCCAGTAAACCGAACCTACAAAACTATACAGGTGTTTGTGTTCTCTCCTGTATATAGAACTTATTACCCAGAACATCTAACAAGTCCCATTGGAGCAACGTCACAAGTGGAGTTCCCCAAGGCTCAGTACTTGGACCATTATTGTTTATTATATACATAAACGACATAGATATCGGCATAGACAGCAACATAAGTAAATTTGCTGATGACACTAATAGGACGGTTATCAAATCTGACGTGACCTGGCAAACTACAGGAAGATCTAAACAAATTTTTCGAATGGTCTGAAAAATGGCAGATGAAATTCAACGTTGACAAATGTAAAGTACTCAGTATAGAGATGTAAACAGGAACCAGATACCAGATGAACAACGATGCCATAGAGAAATCCGACTGCGAGAGAGATTTAGGAGTAATGATAAGAAACCTTAAGCCAAGTAAACAATGCGTTTTTGCTCGTAACAAGGCTAATAAACTACTTGGGTTCATACAAGGAGGTGTTAGTTACAAGACTAGCGAGGTCATCCTAAAACTGTATTTTCTTGTGAGACCACACCGGATTACGCAGTTCAGTTCTGGTCACCGTATTACAGAATGGATATAGAATCCTTGGAAAGAATTCAGAGGAGAAGACAAGACTAACCGGCATTAGAACCTTGAGTATAGAGACAGGTTAAAGATCTTAATTTGCACTCCCTTGAGAGACGTAGAGCGAGGGCCGACCTGATAGAGGTGTATAAGTGGAAGGCAGGGCTAAACAAAGGGACATTACAAAGGTACTCAAATTATCCAACCAGGAGCGAACTCGTAACAATGGTTTTAAATTAGACAAATTTAGATTTAGGCGTGAAGTAAACACTGGTTTGGAAACAGAGTAGTGGATGAATGGAACAAGTTACCAAATATCATCATTAACTCGAATACGCTGAATTGCTTCAAACATAGGTTGGATGCTCATATGAGCAATAGGGTTAAACGGGACTGCCCAGAATGGGCCAATAGGCCCGCTGCAGTTTCCTCCATTCTTATGTTCTTAAGGTCACGGTCAACATTTTCTTTCTTACATGCCTCATTGGCCAGTCTATCAGCACGGTCATGATACTTAATTCCAACATGGACGGAACCACAAATTCAATACAAAAGTTGTTCACATTGGCAGTTATCATATTTCTTTTCATATCACAGACAATTTTAGACATAGAACCAAACGGACTGCTCATTAATTTCAAAGCATTTTGGGAGTCACAGAACTTCACCCCACCTCCATTTTCTTTAAGGTAGGCTGTAGATTCCCATAGTTTAGTTTGTGTTGTGCTGGCCCAGTTATTCAGCCTTTGCATGTTTGACAATACCATTTCCTTTATATATTACAAATGTACAACCTGTTCTACCTGTGTTTGTCTGCACAGAACCATCAGTAAAAGCATAACAATCACTTGATTTAATACTCTCTGTGTTGCTGTTAATAGCTTCTAATATAACACATCACACCACATCGGTATTTAACATTTGCTTACTACTAACAGGAGTGTAATTAATAGGAACTGATATATCCAGCCAAGGAGGAATGGCATTAATGGGTTCGTCTGGGGTGATTGGGACATTAAGTTTCAAAAGATCTGTAACACTTTTGTAAAGCCATGCGCAATAGAGAGTCCTTGTGAAGGTTAGCGAGATAGTCGGAATTACTTAGATAGGACAACAACTCAGTTTGAGCTG
Source organism: Homarus americanus (assembly GCF_018991925.1). Taxonomy (NCBI): domain Eukaryota; kingdom Metazoa; phylum Arthropoda; class Malacostraca; order Decapoda; family Nephropidae; genus Homarus; species Homarus americanus. The sequence goes on from NW_024733231.1 coordinate 10,209,521, forward strand.
TAGTTGGGGGACCATTGTTCTTCAAAACTTTGACACAAAACATGGTATTAAGTAGAGCTATCCTCTCAGATAGAAAGGGCAGTCCGAGCTCTTTCCTCATGTTTACAATTCTGGTTGGTTTTGACAACCTAAAAAGATGCGCTTGGCTTCATTTTGCACTACCTCAAGGATGTTGAGTTGTTTAGAGGGAATAGTTACAAGATGAAGAGTATTGATAATCAACTACAAATTTAATGAAGTGGAGATAGAAAGTAGGAGCATAGGTGATATTAATTCCTTAGCCCTTACCAACAAGGATTCTGAAGGGTTTAATGCACTGCAATAGTTTGACCTGAAGGTTGCCGACGAAGTTCGCATCATTGACATTAATGCCAAGATATTTTTAAGAGCTACATAGTTCCCAGGGCATGCTGTTAATGTTAAAGTCAAGAGGGTGAGCAGGACGAAGAGAGAGAGAGAGAGAGAGAGAGAGAGAGAGAGAGAGAGAGAGAGAAATAAAAATAAACAGATTGAGAGATAAAAAGAGTAAGAGTGAAAGAAGCAAAGAGTAAGAGAGCATGAGGCACTGCCAGAGAAAGAGGGTGAAAATAGAAAGACTATTTAAGTAAGAGGGAAAGAGAGAGAGAAAAGTGTGAGAACCAGAGATTGGAAGAGAAAAGGGTAAGTGAGAGAGAGGTAAGAAAATGAGAAAGTGTGAGACAAAAAAGTGAAATAGAGACACAAAGAAACAAATGGACTGAAGGGAATCAGACACTACCCACCCTGGGCTGGTTCCGGTGTACCCACCCGGCTGGCCAGGCAGACCCACCCTGGCTGGTCTGGTGTTGCACCCACCCCTCGCTGGTCTCAGGTTGTGACCACCCTGGCTGGTCTGTGTTGTGACCCACCCCTGGCTGGTCTGGTGTTGTGACCCACCCCTGGGCTGGTCTGGTTGTGACCCACCCCGGCTGGTTCAGGTGGACCCACCCCTGGGCTGGTCTGGTGTTGCACCACCCTGGCTGTCTGGTGCCTGACCCACCCTGGCTGGTCTGGTGTTGTGACCCACCCCTGGCTGCGGACCCACCCTGGCTGGTTCGGTAGACCCACCCCTGGGCTGGTCTGGGTGGACCCACCCGCACGCGTGCCACCCTGGTCTGGTTCGGTGTGACCCACCCCTGGGCTGGTCTGGTGTTGTGACCCACCGGGCTGGTCTGGTGTTGTGACCCACCCTGGCTGGTCTGGTTGTGACCCACCCCGCTGGTTCTGTTGTGACCCACCCCGGCTGGTCTGGTGTTGCGACCACCCCGGGCTGGTCTGGTGTTGTGACCCACCGGGCTGGTCTTGTGGTGGACCCACCCCGGTCTGTTGTGACCCACCCCGGGCTGGTCTGGCGCCACCCCGGCTGGTTCGGACCCACCCGGGCTGGTCTGGTGTTGTGACCCACCCTGCTGTTCGGTGTTGTGACCCAGACCTGACCCACCCAGGCTGGTCTGGTGTTGTAACCAGGACCTGACCCACCCTGGCTGGTCTGTGAGACCCAGGACCTGGACCCACCCCGGGCTAGTCGTTGCACCTGGTGACCTGACCCACCCCGCTGGTCTGGTGTTAGGACCCAGGACTGACCCCTCAGTCAAGAGCCCTATTAACGACACTAGCTGGCGACACTTATGACCTGGTACATACATTCACTCACAAATTTCTTCTGGTGAGGGAAGGTACCACACTGACCCCACCACCTCCAGGGCATACACCAGCTGGGTAAAGGCCACCAACAGCTAAAAGGCCTCTCACACAGCTGGGCGCAGCCACCTACAGGCAGACAGGGCCACCCACAGTTGAGCAGGGCCACTTCCAGCTGGGTACAGGGCCACACAGCTGAGCAGGGCCACCCAGCTGGGTACAGGCACTGACAGCTGAGTATAGGGCCCAACCAGGGTACAGGGCCACCAAACAGTGGGTACAGGCCAACTAACAGCTGAGAGTAACCAACAGGGCAAGCCAGGCCAACAGCTGGAGAAACACCAACCAGGCAGGGCCACCAACAGTTGGGCAGGCCAACAGCTTGTAGCCACAACCAGGACAGGGCCACCAACAGTTGGGTACAGGGCCACTAACAGCCAAGAGTAAGGGCCACCAACCTGGGTACAGGCCACCAAATACAGCACAGGGCCACCAACAGCTGAGCAGGCCACCAACCTGTACAGGGCCACCAACAGGCAAAGAAACTAACAAAGGAGTATAGGGCCACCAACCTGGGTACAGGCTCACCAACAGTTGGGTACAGGCCACTAACAGCTGAGTATAGGGCCACCAAACCGTGCACAGGGCCAACAGTTGGTACAGGGCCACTAACAGCTGAGAGTAGGGCCACCAACCAGGGTACAGGTTCACCAACAGTTGGGCAAAGGCCAACAGCTGAGTGGCAGGGGCCACCAACCTGGGTACAGGGCCACCAACAGCTGGGCACAGGGCCACTAACAGCGAGTGATAGGGCCACCAACCTGGGTACAGGTTCACCAACAGTTGGGCACAGGGCCACTAACAGCTGAGTATAGGGCCACCAACCAGGTACAGGCCACCAACAGTTGGGTACAGGGCCACTAACAGCGGAGTATAGGGCCACCAACCAGGGTACAGGTTCACCAACAGTGCAGGGCCACTAACAGCTGAGTATAGCCACCAACCAGGGTACAGGTTCACCAACAGTTGGGTACAGGGCCACTAACAGCTGAGAGAGCCACCAACCAGGGTACAGGGCCACTACAGCGAGTAGGGGCCACCAACTAGGGTACAGGGCCACCAACAGTTGGGCAAAAGCCACTGACAGCTGAGTATAAAACACCAACCAGGGTACAGGTTCACCAACAGTTGGGTACAGGGCCACACCAGCTGAGTATAGGCCACCAACCAGGTACAGGTTCACCAACAACAGTTGGGCACAGGGCCACTAACACTGGAGTATAGGGCCACCAACCAGGGTACAGGGCCACCAACAAGCTGGGTGAACAGGGCCACTAACAGCTGAGTATAGGCCACCAACCAGGTAAGCAAGCCTCCAACAAGGGGTATAGACCACTAACAAAGGAGGCCACCAACCAGGGGTACAGGGCCACTAACAGCTGAGTATAGGGCCACCAACCAGGGTACAGGGCCACCAACAGTTGGGCATAGGCCACTACAATAAAGGAGTATAGGGCCAACAATCAGGGTACAGGTTCACCAACAGTTGGGTACAGGGCCACTGACAGAGGAGAGTAGGGCCACCAACTGAGTACAGGTTCACCAACAGTTGGGCACAGGGCCACTAACAGCTGAGTATAGGGCCACCAACCAGGTACAGGTTCACCAACAGTTGGGTACAGGGCCACTAACAGCTGAGTAGGCCACCAACCTGGGTACAGGGCCACCAACAAAGTTGGGCACAGGGCCACTAACAGCGAGTAGAGCCACCAACCAGGGTACAGGGCCACCAACAGTTAAAGACAGGCCCTAACAAAGGAGTGAGAGGGCCACCAACCAGGTACAGGTTCACCAACAGTTGGGTACAGGGCCACTAACAGCGAGTATAGGCCACCAACCAGGTACAGGTTCACCAACAGTTGGGTACAGGGCCACTAACAGCTGAGTATAGGGCCACCAACCAGGGTACAGGGCCACCAACCAGGGTACAGGCCACTAACAGCTGAGTATAGGGCCACCAACCAGGGCAAGGCCACCAACAGTTGGGTACAGGGCCACTAACAGCTGAGTATAGGGGCCACCAACCAGGTACAGGCCACCAACAGTTGGGTACAGCCACTAACAGCTGAGTATAGGGCCACCAACCAGGTACAGGTTCACCAACAGTTGGGCACACCACCAACAGCTGAGTATAGGCCACCAACCAGGTACAGGTCCACCAACAAAGGGGCGGCGCCGCCTAACAGCTGAGTATAGGGCCACCAACCAGTGGCAGGGTTCACCAACAAGCTGGGGTACAGGGCCAACAGCTGAGTATAGGGCCACCAACCTGGTACAGGGCCACCAACCAAAGGTGGCCACTAACAGCTGAGTATAGGGCCACCAACCTGCACAGGTTCACCAACCAGGTACAGGGCCACTAACAAAGGAGTATAGGGCCACCAACCAGGGTACAGGGCCACCAACAGTTGGGTACAGGGCCACTAACAGCTGAGTATAGGCACCAACCGCAAGAAAGGTTCAACAAAGGTACAGGCCACAACAAAGGAGAAATACCAACCGGGTACAGGTTCACCAACAAAGGCGGGCCACTAACAAAGGAGTAGGGCCACCAACCTGGGTACAGGTTCACCAACAGTTGGGGTACAGGGCCACTAACAGCTGAAAGAGAACCAACAACCCTGGGTACAGGGCCACTAACAGCTAGTATGGGGCCACCAACCTGGGTGGGCCACCAACAGTTGGTACAGGGCCACTAACAGCTGAGTATAGACCTGGGGTACAGGTTACAACAGTTGGTACAGGGCCACTAACAGCTGAGTATAGGGCCTAACCTGGGTACAGGGCCACTAACAGCTGAGTATCAGGGCCACCAACCTGGGTAGGGCCACCAACAGTTGGGTACAGGGCCACTAACAGCTGGAGTATGGGGCCACCAACCAGGGTACAGGTTCACCAACAGTTGGGTACAGGGCCACCAACCAGCTGAGTGGAACCAGCCAGGGTACAGGTTCACCAACAGCTGGGTACAGGGCCACTAACAGCTGGAGCGGAGCCTGGCCAGGTACAAGACCAGATTGGGTAGGGCCACTAACAACAGCTGGATATGGGGCCACCAACCTGGGCAGGGACCACCAACAGCTGGGTACAGGGCCACTAACAGCTGAGTATAGGGCCACCAACCAGTACAGGGC